>NC_140211.1:12875008-13247508 GCF_951802725.1 Rutilus rutilus
TAATAAAAAAATCTGTCAATACTGCTGCAACTGGCAGCAACATACACTTGTTTAAGGTTGCAGTTGTAATTCAGGGAAGAGATTTTAAGTTCTTACACTATTGGTTACACAAAAAATATTTTAGACTTAGACTTAGATTAAATTTAGAATTATTCCGTCCCATTCTAATCGGCTCCGTCTATTTGACGCACATGCGCGCGGCAGCACTCGTTCAAGTCCGTGAAGATAAAAGTAGACTTGCTTGCCAGAGGTCTCGCTAGACTTCCATATCAAAAAGGGTCGTGCAAATTTCGTCATAATCTTTTAATTTTCATATTTTAATGATAACAAGCCATTTAACAGGCTCTGTTTTTGTTCACAAACTTACAGGAAAAGCATATAGGCAAGATTATGCATTTATTTATTTATGAAGAGAAAGTTGAACACACACCTTGCGTCACTTTTCAGGTTTCATCATGAATGTTTGTCCAATAAATCGCAATAAGCTTTGTGCTTTGTTACTTTCGATATGAAACAAAGTCTCAGTTTTCAAATTCTGTCCATTTTATCACAAAATTCAAACAATAAATACCGTTTATTAGCACTGACAGGGTAATACTTATGCAAAATGGAAATACATTTGCAGGTAAGTATACATTCAATTTGTGTGCTAAGGAAAACAGAACTCGAACGCATTAAATCACACACATCTGACGTTACACTCCTAATATATATGTATATAAGGGCCTAAAATTAACACTCGCCAAACACAAACGCGAGTGAAAATTGGCATTGGCGAGTATATGAAACGGTAACATTTTTATGAATTCTAACAATGCAATTCTGTGAAAACATGAATGTGAACAACCGTGAACGATGCTCTGGAAAGTTGGCGGGCCAGTGCAGCGTTGTCATGAAAGTTTAAGCCTTCCCCATTTAAATACTCAAGCGCAAAAGACGTATTTAGGGAACTCGCGCGCTGAACATCCTGAGCTCTGTTTCACGTCTTCTTACAGACATATTCACACAAAATCACGTACAAAAATGCTGTCTCGGAAAGTGTCCTAATAGACACAGTCGGTTATGTCTTGAGTGAATGTAAACAGTTGAGAAAGAAAACGCATGTGTAGTATAATTACACATTGTGTACAGTATCAGTATATTGGATCAGTGCAGTATAATACTGTATATTTCTGCTGCTGTCTGTCTTCAATGTCAATCAATCAAAAAAGGACAACGAAAATAAATCACTCACTGCTCTTGACTGATTAACTTTATTAAGTATTAATTAATATATGTTTAATTTATACAGTATCCAGTGTTATTTTACATCGATTACTTATTCAGTGTCTCTACCTGAAAACTACTGCTACTTGTCTTTAACAATGTTATAAGTTTAAATTAGTTAGGCTACTAGTTTTAGCTGTGATATCGAAATTGGAATATAGAATTGTGAATTTTTAAAATGGTGTCTGTTTTTGCTAAATCATTTTAATGGCCGGGAAAAATATTTATGGCCAGTACATTTCCTAAGTCACTAGTCATTGGCAGATGTGGTAAAAAAAAGTTAGTTTTTCCCCGATTATATAAATAAAATGTGCATATAAAAATGTGGCCATTTACAAATTCTGACTGAACTCAAGACACATTGGGTCCCATCTGTATTTTGGTTCTGCCCACTTGTGATCTGATCACCCAAGACTGTGTAAATACCAGGTGCAATCCCAGTCTTTGTAATATGATCTCCAAATTCAGCGTGTTTTGCATAACAGTGTCGACTACATGTCTCAACACTTTGGAAACTGAGGGAAGAAAGGTACAATCATGGTTATGGGGGGAACTGAGCAAGAAAACAAGCCCGCATTTTTGACTCACAAAATACCGGTTGTGGGTTTTCGGGAGAGGTGAAAGAAGAAGAAAAAAAACAGCATCAGACACGACCCAACTGTAGTTTTCACAAAAAAAAACACAGCTCATTAAAACACATCCGACACATACACACGTGTGTGCGGGAACAGGCGCGCGCACACAACACACACACACACACACGTCCCCCGGGAGCTCATCCTGCAGAGCGCCATGAAGGATTAAAGCAGGCATCAAAGGGCACGGAGCACCAGTGAAATATTCAGCAGTCTCTGCGGGAACCGGGAGCTCCGGTGCATGTGTGTCTTGCACACGCACGGAAAAGTCAAAGCCGAGGGATTCAGTACCTGAAACCTGTACAGAGAAAGTGTCAGACACATATTAAATATTTAACCAGCTCAACAGGGCTGGAAATGACTTCACACTATGCATATGAGCTCCACAGCTGAGGTGAGAGATGCCAAAAGAGAAAAAAGCTCAAGAGGAGATAAAAAGGTCTACGAACTACTGCAGAATTATTGAAGTAATTAATGATCTTTAAGCAGGGAAACCATTTTGTGCTGTGTAAAATATATAAAACCATTCAAGAGCACAAACGGTAAATCATAAACATTAAAAAAAGTTATCCATGCTGCCACAGGTAGCAAAATATACTTATTTTTCCAACATTAATACAATAATATTAATATTTAAAGTTATACATTTTCTAAAGCATTTTACAAATATTTTGAAGTTTTAAAGCTATAACAGTCCCCCCCCCCCAATAATAAAAAAGATATATATTTAAATAATAGAAATAAAAATAAATAACAAAAATCTCTCATTAACATTATTAATCTGCACTTATTATTATTCGTTTTTTTTTATCAGCATAAATTAGAGGCAGGCTAGCAAATACTATGGTCAATTACGGTAATGAGAATTTGAGAGGAAAATATGATTGACTGTCAAGAAAAACAATATCACAATGCAAAAAATCTTAATAGCTCTTTATAATATATAATACGTTATTTTTGATTTTGGGGTAAAACATGATCCAGACCTGTTCTTGACAGGTTTAGTGTGTTAAGTGAGGCTAACGTCAATATTCACAAGGACACAAAAGATTTACAATGTAGAGCAGAGTTATTCCGAGTAATTAATGTTCATCCAGGAGGGAAAACATATTGTGCTGCGGAATATAAAGAACAGTTCAAGAGCACACGGGGTAGATAAATGTCTAGACGTGCCAGAGAGAACGTGTGTGTGCGTGTGAATACACAGATTGTATGTTTTTCGGGTCACGTAACAAAGAGCAAGTGTGCTCTTTCCAAGCCCATATGCCTCCCTCTCGCTCCTTTTCTTCCCTCTTGGCAGGTATAAAAAGCCTCGCGGAAAAGAAAATGAAGACCTGTGCATTCACACATCAACGCAGGACGATGTGACTTTGAAATATGGATCATTTCAGGAAGCCAAAGAGTAATAAGAGCCCGATCTGATAGACAGATGGAAAGACACAGTTAGCCCTATTCACCCACCTCAACCCTATTCACACACTAAAGTCTTTTCATACACACAAAAGACCCACAGAGACCCCGGACTGCGCTCTGTTTAACTAAAGGAGGGCCAGAGGTGCGGTAAGGTTACCTGACCTACCATACATGATCATAGATAAATGGTGAAGGAGTAGGGTGGAGATCATGAGGTTCACAAAAACTTGATGCTGGTCATGCTTAGTTTACTATGTGAAAATTTTAGCTTAGCTAAGCTACAGTATACTTACATTACAAGGACAAACACCCTGGAGCAACCTTGGGGTCAAGTGTCATGGCAACCATATAAATTGCCATGAAGTCAGTTACTGTTAAAGGACACATAATCTGAAATCCATTGTCAGCTATTTACACCAATGAGCTAAAACATTATGCCTAATATGCTGTTGGTACTCCGTGTGCTGCCAAAACAGCACCGTCCTGCTGAGACATAGACTCCACTAGACCCCTGAAGGTGTCCTGTGGTATCTGGCACCAAGATGTTAGCAGCAGATACTTCAAGTACTGTAGGTTGCGAGCTGGAGCCGCTGTGGATCAAACTTGTTGGTACAGCACATCCCAAAGATGCTCTGGTTTGAGATCTGGGGAATTTGGAGGCCAGGGGTCGGTTGCACTAGCAACTTGGTCAGTTACAACTTAGCCTAGTTTTGACATAAATGGGCACTAAGTTATAACTTAGGCACTACTAAATGTTTTTGCGTTGCCCAATCAAACTTAGTTGAAGCGCAACTCTACGTATAAACTAAATATTTACAGAAGCCTTCGATCAGGAGTAACAGTTGGAATAAAATAGCAGACTGACTGAACTGCATCAATAAGCTCTTGTTTTACCCGACAGACTTACATTTTTTTAGACATATATGATAATGCTGACATTTACACTCACTTACATTTTAAGAGAGAGAACGTTATGTGAAAAGATTACTTTGTTAGTGGCTCTTCAACACGAACATCCGTCCTACAGCGAATAAAATCAGTCATAGGCTAATCAATAAATGTCATTTCCAATGGTTTTTTGTATTTAATGGGAATTAATTTTTACCGTCAGCGGGTGAGGCGAAAGAAGTTATAATGAAGGATAAACTGAAATTTAAGGCATTTCTACACCAATCGATGGGTCATATTATGCAATTACACATTACTTTATGGAGAGCTTATGACCTACTATCTACATTCTGTCTTAAGAACAAATGGTGAAACCGAATAAAGTACAGAGTTAGTTACAAATTAGCTAGTAGTTACTAAGCCTCTAGTGTGGACTTTATGTTCCAATTTAAGAAACAACTTACGAACGGCTGGTGCAATCCTACCCAGGGCAACACCTTGAACTCCTTGAACCCCTTGAACACAAATTCCACAAAATACTGTTCTTGAACAATGTGTGGCAGGTGCATTATCTTGCTTAAGAAGAGGCCACTGCCACCAGGAAGCACCATTGTCATGAACCTGTGTACCTGTTCTGCAACAATGATTAGGTAGGTGGCACATGTCAAATTTACGTCCACATGAATGGCCGGATCCAGGGTTTCCCAACAGAACATTGCCCAGAGCATCACACTGCTTTCTGTCCATGTGATGTAAAAGAAAAATGGACTCATCGGACCAGGTGTCCTTCTTCCACTGCTTCAAGGTCCAGTTCCGACGCTCGAGTGCAAATTGTAGCTGCTTTCAACGGTGGACAGGGTTCATCATAGGCACTCTGATTGGTCTATGGCTATGCAGCCCCATACGCATCAGAGTGTGATGCACTGTGTGTTGTGTTGTGACACATTTCTTCCATAACCATCATTAACATTTTTTTGTGACTTGTGCCACAGTAGACCTTCTGTTGGCTCGGACCAAATGGGATAGCCTTCGTTGCTCTCGCGCATCGATGAGCCTTGGGCGCCCAACACCCTGTCGCGGGTTTGTGGTTGGTCTCTCCTCGGATCACTGTTGGTAAATTCTCACCACTGCTGACCGAGAGCAACCCACAAGCCTTGCCTTTTCAGAGATACTCTGACTCAGTCGCCTTGCCATTACAATCTGGCTCTTGTCAAAGTTGCTCAGATCTTTATTCCTGCATCCAACTGCAATTGTTCGCTTACTAATCTAACCAGGCCTTAATATGTGGCCTTGTTAGGAGATGATCAATGATATTCGCTTCACCTTCACATCGAACAGATGTCTGTTGCAATCAAATTTATTTTTTATTTAACCCCCTTGACCTGCAAGACATTTTGAAATCAAGAAAGATCATAGAAAACAATTCAACAAAGGCATCAGTAACCTATTATAGAAAGTTTATTAATACACATTTAAGTGATTCTGAGAAAGAAAAGTTGATGAGAAATAAAAAAAATCAAATCGTCTTTAAACTTTCGTGTTCAAAATGATTCAACCCTTAAGTGTTACATTTTGTGCAGAATGTTCTATTCTTTATAACCTCCAATAAACGCTGCCAGTAAGTGCTTAGAAGCTTCTGTAACCTCTCTAATGCAATCTTGGCCCATTCCTCACTTGAAAAAGCCTCCAGATCACTGATAATCTTTGGTTTTCACATAACCATTGCTTTCTTCAAATTCCACCATATTTTTTATAAGATTTAAATCTGAAGACCGTACAAACCACTCAAAAACATTCTACTGATTCCTAAACCAAACTTAAGTAGATTTGGATCAATACTTTGGGATGGCTGTCCTGCAGTAAAGTCTCTGCACCGAAGGCATCACCATCTTTGCCAAAATGGCTTGATACTTCAAAGAATTCATGATGTCCTTCATACAGTCAAGATTTCCACTTCAAATCATCCACTAAATCTCATATGGGTCAATGGCACATTGATGTTTTCATGCATTGCAGGGTTGAAACTTACAACCTCAGGCCAAACTACTTTATGGACTGTAGATGTTAACCCAACACAAAACAACATTAAAGAAGAGTAACTACTCTCGGATTCTCTCCAGAATGAAGCTCAAGTGTGATGCATTTCACAGAGATGCTTTTCTATGTACCCATTTCAAATATTCAAAAGAAAAACATTCACCTGACCTTCAAAGAGAAGAGAGATATAACAAAGATGTGCAACACCAGAATCCACCTAAAAGGATTGCGTTTGGATATAAAGTCTAATGTTTTAATGAAGAACTTAAATCTGAGCTAAACATAAATCTTCAGAAGCATGTCATGGTCTCCTGCTCATTCCTATGGGCTGAATGTACCGTTTCAAATGTTTCGGGAAGACTTGGAAAGAGCCCAATAGAAATCCCTGTTTTCATTCTCCTACTGTAAGCCAAAGATCAAAAAGAGGTGGATGAAAAAAAGATTACAGAGGAAGATGAGAAAGAGAGCGGCTCACAGGCTGTACCAATTAGCGTCTTGGCATCTGCTTCTCTTTATCAACTTGAGCTTGTGTACTGTACATCCTTACACATACCAACGTGAGTTACAGTTTAGAGCTGATTCAAAAATCCACAAATGAAAAGCGAACAAAACTACAGTATTGAAAAACAGCCTCGAATATTTTTTTCTGAGGACGTTCACAGGGCTGAGAGTCAAATCAAAGACTGAGAGAACAAGACAAGAGACAAAAGAGACCATGTTCGTTTTACGAGCTTAACTGCAAGTGCTTTTGTAATATAAATGGAGCATTATTTATAACACCAACAAAGTGCATTTTTAAATTCTCAAAGAGACAAACAGAGCGACCACATAGTTGTATAAGCTGCAAAAACTATGTACTATGTACTATGTTCAAGTTTTGTGTCATTCTTTTTTAAGAAACATCATTTTTTTCCAGCAAGAATGCATTAAATTGAACAGAAGTCACACAGTAAAGACATTTACAATGTTACAAAAGATTGATATCTATCAAAGTATCCTAAATAAAAAAAATTTATCATGGTTTCATCAAAAAAATCCGTACAAAAGCCATACAACTGTTTTCAAAATTGATAATAAGAAATGTGTCTTGAGCACCAAATCAGCAGCTTTACCATCGAAAGAATAAATTACTTTGTTAAATATATTAAAAAACGTATTTTAAATTGTAATAATATTTCACACAATATTACTGTTTTACTGTATTGAGATCAAACAAATAAAGCATATGAGCATAAGAGACATTTTTTCCAAAAACATTTAAAAAAATCTTGCCGACCACAAACTTGAATGGTACTGTATATACAATTGATGCATTCATGAATTTTGTAGATAAAATTTGCCTAAAACGTATGTATATTCTTCATGACATACAATTTGAAATGCATTATGATTTAATTATCTTGCATACTATGTTCAGCCAGAGAAAGAATCATGTTGTCTTCAATCATATATATGCATGAGTGTCGTAAATACCAGAGGAAAATCTAGACTTTCATGACAATAAAGAAATCATGCTTGAAATATATTGGTCATAATTACGATGTTTTTGGAGTAAAATAGCGTAGGATGTGCATTAGTTGTTCAATTGATGCCATAACCGTGTGCAAAATGATTCTTGGCTAAATGAATCATATTTTCTGACATGCCTTATCATTATACTTTATCAACAGTACATAAAACGCTAAATACTCAACATTCACAACTACTTACTGATCAATAACAATCTGCTTCAATCGAAATTCTTTAAATGACACGCATCCTCTTTGGAAAGTTTGGCTTAAAGAAAGTTTCCGACTGCTAATAACTTCACGTCAACACTAATGTGCAGATTGTGACTTGAACACAACAATAGATCGCATCAGTTAAATGACTAATGAGCATATTTCCCTCTTCATGTTGCTGTATTAGCACTACCACTAAAAGCTAGAGCTAAAAGCTTCCAGTCTTTATCGGGAAGTGAAAAAGAGAAAGAAAGAAAGAAAGAAAGAAATAAATATGGAAATCACATTTTATTCCAACCAAAACCACTTTAACATCACGCTTCTAAACTCATAAGTAGGAACTTGAAGGAAGGCAGCATTAGTCACACAGATCTCCATTCAGTCTGCCAGAAGTAGTGGATGTTGGGAGGGAAGAGACAATACAATACAGTCCATTGGGCCGTGCACCTTATGCAAGGGGTCTATGGCAAAGGTTTTAGTGATCAACAGGAAAAGGGGGTAAGTGAATAAATGCCCATGTGAGTGAGAAAGAGAGCCACGGTGATAAAGGCTATTGTCTTAACCTTTCTATATTGGGTGTTGGCAGGGTCAGAGAGAATAGGCACTTACAATGGACAGGATGTCATATAAACTGGCAGTTTTTTTTCTTCCCATCTGAGTCTTGTGGATATGAACACGAGCAGAAGGAGCAACAAAGTGAAACACAAGCAGAAATATTTCAGAATTTTAAAAACTTCTATTATTTAATTTTGCATTTTCTTCACACAGTCGAAAGGCTGGAAAACATCTGCTTATAATCATATATACAATTTAAATTTGTCTTTAGTCTATATAATTTGCTAAAAGTCTTATATAAAAAGTATTTTGCTATCAACAAAATAACAGCTCTGCACTTATACATCATTCAGATTAAAAAAAAACTTATTGTGATGAATAATTATAAAAAATCCTTGAAAAACATATATATAAAAAAACTGATATATATACACTTTATTTTAAATCAGATTTTAATATTTTATATAATGACAAATTCATCTTCATATATAATCTCAAATTCATTTCCGTGTGTTTTAATGTGTGACAGTCTGGTTTATTCACATGAGAATGTAATATAACACGTAAGATTCATGATTCCATAAGAGATCATTTGGCTTTTTATTTTGCATGTTTTCACCTTAACTAGAAAATATATAAAAATAAATATAATATATCTGCAAAAATATTACAACATCCACCTACATAAATCCATGCAATAATCTCAGGATCTCTGATACTTAAATAAACAACATTGAAATCGAATAAACGAAATGAACGGGAGAGTCACGTGAGGTCCAATAGTGCATGGCATCTTGTGTTTGCATTGTGCATGTAAAATCCTTGGTGTGTATGACGAACGACGGCCTGGACAACAGCAGAAGAACTATGTTGCTCGTTTCACGGGTAATTAGATTCATGAACTGTCCTAGTTCTCATTATAGCTAATTCTCTCTCTCGCTCTCTCTCTCTCTCTCTGGCTGCTTGGTCCCAAGACTGATGGATTGAGGGGGGCTGCGGTGTGGTATGTAAGTCGTGGCCCGGTGCAGGGAAGGTTAGTGCTTAACATATGTGCGTACACGTAAACAAACACTGGCTCCGTTTGACGTCCTGTCAGCACAGACCTCTGCCTTTCTAATCACAGATCATCGATGTTCACCATATGTTTCCCTTCACCTTTTCAGATTGATGCCAAGCAGTTTTTTCCTACGTCTATGCGGTTTAAATCTGAAGAAAGAAGGCAGGAGACATAGAAACACGTTTTGGGGCACAATTAGCAGAGCGCGGCTACACGATGACCTCTGACACGAAAGGAGAAAAGAGTCATTGAAAGCCGAGAGGGGGCCGTTACCCCTCCGTCACCCCGCCCCGCCGCTGTGGGTCTGTCTGTCTGACGGTCATGGCCGAGGGTCTGTGCAGCGTACCCAGACATCGCCCGCTAATTAATGTTGACAAGACGCCACTCCCCCCGGTCAAGGGTCACCTTGCAATCACTGACAAGTGCAGGTAGTGTCTGCCCCTGGAAAGACGACACAAAGCTTCCCAGACGACCTCCTCCGACCCTCCCTCTCCTGTTGGGCCGCTCCTCCCCCCTACTTTGGTACTCGCAGTGATTTCTACCCCCATAACCGCCCCCACCTCCTCCTTGAACAGAGGGCAAAGTGTTTTTTTTCCTCCTTCCACTGTGCATCTTAAACACGCAAAGCAGACTCCAACCCATTCATGCACTCAATGAAAGGAGGAAGTACAAAAAAAGATTGACATAAAGAAAAAGGGAGGAAAGAGTTTCTTTAATTTAAAGAAACACACGCGCACGCACGCACGCACACACACGCACGCACGCACGCACACACACACACGAACACGCGCACACACGCATGATTTTTTTATTAAATATTGTGTAAATATACATATTATACACAAATATTTTTCACACTTGCTCTAAATATATATAATCAATAAATAAACATTAAATATTATAATTAATTAAATCATATTTTATATTACATTACATTTTTACTCCAAGTACATCTTTCGAGTGTCTGTGTGTTTTTCTTTGGGAAACTTTTACTTCACAACATTAGTAAATGTTGTAAATGTGGGTATTAACATGCCTAAGACTTTTGCATAGTACTGTACATGTCAACTAACTCTCAGCTGAGTATTAGTAGATTGTAGTACAGTGTTAGTAGACTGTAAGATTAGGGTTCGGGTTAGTAAAAGTGACTTGTAGTTGTAAAAGTCTGCTAATACTCTAATGACTGCTAGTTGACATGTAGTTGCAAACTTACTTATAGTTAGTAGAATGTCTAAAGTCAACCATCGAAATGAATTTTTACCTGTTAAAATATATTGATAATACACACACACGCAATTATTAATTGTAGGCTAAATCTATGTTCACACGGGAGTCAAGCCAACTAGTTGTCCAGTCCAGTCGCATTTACACTGCACGGGTTTTCCGAGAATGCGGTTGTGAGTCCTGAAGTTTTACAGATGTGAGTTGAGAAAGCGGTTGTCATTCCCGTTAATAACCGAACTGTGTGTGGACGTAACCGTATTAATGACTAAAATACCTAGGACTGACAACCATGTTCTGCTGCTGTGTGAAAGTGGCCTTAGATTATTAATTTTAATCTTGAAACAGGTTTGTTGTGACCAAAAATACATGTGAAAACTACATTACAGAAATTAATAAAGAATATGATAAAGAACAAAACTTTTGAAAAAACAAAACAAATGTTACATGCTCTTTGGTTTTTAGAAATGTGTAAAGTGAGTGAGAGAGCGGGAGAACTAATGGAAAACAACCAACCAACACAGAGTATTAATAAAGATTATAATTTGGCGGAGCAAAACAAAAAAACAACCTTTCCAGTAAATCCTAATTAGCCCTGAAGAAAACCAAACACTAAGACCCATTTATTAAAGAATAAATAATTAATGCATGGGGGAAAACAAACAAACAAATACCAAATAAGAGTTTTATTCTGAAATAGCCATTTCCTTAAACTTTCCCTGTCGTTTGTGGTTTCCCAGTCATGTCTGACCATACGCTGAAGGATAAATGTGTGTGGATATTTACTTAGCTGTACTTGGAGGACAAAATTGTAAAAACCTCCCTTTGTGGACTCCCTGAAAGTTCAAAATGAATCCAACAAAGTAAATAATAAAACTTTTATAACTTTTTTTAATAAAAACTAAACAAAAATAGTAAATACAATTAGCTTTCTATTAAACTATAGAAGTCTAAACATCTGTGTGTGTGTGTGTGTGTGTGTGAGTGTGTGTGCGTGTGTGTCGGGAGGATCTGGAACAGTAGCGGCTGTCACTGACCCTTCGCCTGAAAGAGAGAATGTGACGGAGGAGTAACCGTGGAGAGCAGGGGGGGGGGGTCGGATGATGAGCCAATGATGGAAGAATGGAGTGTGTGAGTGTATATGTGAGAAGGGCTGCGGGAGGTTTTTGAGGGGGAGCTCTGCGTCCCGTCACACTCCGTGGGGCAAAGGTGAAGACAAATGCGCCATTTAAAACTCACTCAGTCAACCGAGCGACTCGGCCTGGGAAAGCCATACACACACACACACACACATATAGAAACCCTCCCCCTCAGCCTGTAGGCTCCATAAAGTCTGTATGAAGTCCGACTGCCTAAATCCCCCAGTATCAGTAACCTGACTACATTAAGATCCCCGCTTTAAGCCCACGGCTCAGTCGGGGAACCGTAGAGCGCTTGGGCTCTAAGTCCAACACCTGGTGCCACCATTTCAAAGTTCCATAAACTAAAATTACCAAATCACCAGGGACACATAACACTCACACCTTCTCACTTGAACAGGTTTCAGAATGAGTCCAAAATCTGAACAAAAAGCCAGTTAACCTGCTCTAGTCACTAATTGTGAACGGCAGAATAAGAAGCTACCGTACTATTGAACCTTGACGTGAAGCTCATCCTGAACCGTTCACGCTATGGACATGAAGTATGCCTAAAATCTTTTCTTTAATAAAAGTCTTCAAGACTTTTATCTGATGAAAGACAAAACAGAAGCATTCAGAGTCGTATCTAGGGGCCAGTGTGTTTTAGACACTTAGCAGTGGGATCTTGACTTGATTTTTATTTTACAGTACAACCGTAAAATTACAATAATAATATTTATGGCTGTCTTAGTTTCTTAAACCATTGAGCTTTTACTTTGGCTGAAAACAACCACCCAGAACACCCTAGCATCTTGGCGGTGAGTTTTGCCAATTTAGTTATGATGATTCTGATGGAAACTCAAAACGATAAATTCTTGCAAGGGTTAAGGGCCTGCTCTGCTGTCAGTTTGTCAAATGACGATGAAGCTACAATATGCAAGGAATGTCGGTGCGCTTAAAATAACGGGATTGGATGTCTCGAATTCAGTATTTCCCAGCAGTTATCAAACGTACGCAATAATCTGGAAGTGGTAGAGAGAAGCGATCATTTCTTTCTCTGGGTCTGTGAGGTCTTTTTCCACACACTATCAATCACTCCATGCTCAGATAAGGGGTGAGAGAGACAGATATTATGAACGGCTCAGGATTACTCTCACTGCATATAAGAACAGTGGAAGAGGATAAGTGTGTTCGTGTGCGAGTACGTGCGAGCGCCGGAGCAAGTGCCTGTGGATGGAGGGGGATTTTCACATTATCGTACAGAACTGGACGTGGGCTAAGGGCGCTGGGCCAACACAAACGAGAGAAGAGCCTGGCGCCTGCACCACCAGCCCCGTTTGAGCCACAGAGAAATATTTACCCAACACAGCCCAACTCTCACAGGGTCCAGACTAGAGTTGAATGCACTTGAGTAAAGTTAGGATCGAGCGAAATCATTCAAGATCTGGATGATTAAGCTATTTTTGTCAATCTTTGAAACGTGGTGTCGCAGTACTTCTACTAAATTGGCTTCATAAGATCAATGATGGTTTAGTATTTTTTACAATTTTGTCATATTAGGCTACTGTCGTATTAACTAAAACTAAAAAAAAGACTTTAAAGACTTTATATATATATATATATAAAATTGTATTATATATATATATATAATACAATTTTAATATAATAATATATATAGCCTATAATATTTATATACAGTATATATTTTATATATATGTGTGTGTGTGTGTGTGTGTGTGTGTACTTAAATTATAAATAAATGTATAATATTTATAGAATTTTATTAAACAAAACAATTAGGATGTCAACTTGCTAATTACCATTACTCTTTTGAACTGCACTAGCCAAAAGATGATATTATATATATATATATATATATATATACTTGCCAATTTCATTACATTTTTTAAGTTACATTAGTAAGGATACGTTGTAAAAGTCACTAACATTGTTCTAAATACTGTTTTTATTGCATCTTTCAGGCAATTACTTATTGTGCCCACAACAAAACATTCCAGAAATATTCTTCTGAAGTCTGAAGGGATTGAATCGCATAAGAGAATATTAGGGTATGTCAAAACCCCTGGGGAGCGGGGTTGGTCTTGCGCCCAGATTGACTACCAGAAGGACTCACCCCATCTGAACTGTATCACGTGACCATTTCGGCAACAACACTGGCAGACGGGTCAGGCCTTGAGGGGGATTACTGCTAGCATGAAGCTTTAAAAAGCCAGACAGACACCCCCACTCTTCTCCTTAAAACCTGAGTACCATGACCCCTCAATATGGCTTTCACTCATTGTGCCCCATCTAAAGGCATTCATCAACCCAAAAATATCCAAAAGGACACCGGCGTAAAAGGTCAATCGATTTATTGAATCGGACAGTTTGATCTGATTCACGGAAATTAATAAAACTTCACATTCATCTTAACACTCTCACAACTTACAAGTCCAGGACAACAAGGATCACGAAAGTAGTCTATTGACATACAAAAGTTTTTATGAAATATGAAACTCAATTGTCAATTCTACCTGAAAAACTTTTGAATGAATTTAGAATTTCTTAGGTTTGTAATTGCAGGCCAAAGTTGCCAGTATCCAAACATAAGAACCTTGGTCTATGAAAGTGGATGTGCATGCCTATAATTGAGTCTATTTATCTCAATTCATATTTTCTAGTCCTTTAATTTCAAAGGTTATATCGCGTTGTGTGGGTTTGTTAGTGGAAGTGGTTCTCTGAGGTCAGGCCAGGGTTTGATCTCAGAGAGCAGACAAAAGCATCAGGATGTTCCTGAACAAAAGGCCACTTCCTGAAAGATGTCTGGGTTCCCAGTCGCTGTGTACACAGGAGCTTGCCAGAATACACATTTACAGTCTTTGAACCTTTATCATTACATCTATATTCGGTTCTTAGTTAGCCAAAAGTACTTTACATTCTCTCTTAAAAAAATAAATCACATTTTTAAAATATATTCTAATAGAAACCAGTTATTTTAAATTGTAATAATATTTCACAATATTACTGTTTTTACTGTATTTTTAATCAAATAAATGCAGCCTGGGTAAGCATTAGAGACTTCTTTCAAAGTCAAATCTTACTGATGCCACGTTTTTAAACGGTAGTGTACGTACGTTAACATTTTCGGAAGCATGAACTTTCAAAAATGAAGATGACAAAGCCAGGAGTTTTTTGTCTTTAAAAGCTTCAGCTTTTAAGACTCTAAACCATAGGTTGTAAATGTTAGAGCATTCACCGCTGCTAACTTCGACTTCTCAACGCACATCTTTCTGGACTGAAGACAGGTGCGTTTCACACTGGTACATGCCAAACAGATATTTCAAAGTATCTGACTGAAGATAGAAGAATTAGACTGGGTCGTGCATGTTCTGGCCTGTGGACGTGTGGCTAGACAGACAGCCTTATAGTTCTGTTGGAGAATCTCATGCTCTTTGTCACACTGGTCTTTAGATGCTAGCATAAAGCCTAAAGCATACTTCCGTTTTTACACATACGATAGGGTCCACGTACACAATTTAATATTTTTCTAATAGCACGTATTTTTGCACATGTGCTTTGAAATTGTTTTGCACTAGTAAGGTGGCCACACTGCCCCAGGTCACTGTTTCACAGAAGAAAAAAGAGACGGAACAACAACAGAGGCTCGCGTTGACAAGCGCTTGTGTGAGGGGGTTATGAGATAGCCGCAACTTTAGTTTAAAAGGATACATTTTTAGAGGTCATAACTTCTGGAGAAAAATAGTGCAGACACTGAACAAAGAAGAAACTTTCTATAGCATATCGACTGCCTGCGTTCACACATGCTATCAAAATGGTGTATACTTTAAAAGGCTACACATTTGACTGTACGCATATGCCAGCCCACGCGTAAAAAACTAAGTACACTTTTGTTTAAAGGTGCAGTATGTAATATTGACAGCTAGTGGTTGAAATGGGTACTGCAGTCCAAATTCTAAATATTGGAGAGAGCTGTTTTCCCGCCCCCTCCTCCTCCTCAGACTCGACGCTCACGCTGGTTGCCAGTTTGAGAACAAGCAACAGGAGCGAGCGCAATTGATAAATGGAAGGCAACGAGCCTTATGCTGTGAGATGATGAGTTTAATATGCCTCTGGTCATAGAGCTTTTTAGATGGATGCTGAGGCTTTTTAGGTCGGGTAGAATCTGCAATCTCTGACCTAGTTTGCTTGCTGGCTTCCATGGCTGCAATATGCTGCGTTTTCTGCCCACTGGAAACTAGGTGTGTTGAAATACTATTGGGTAAATTGGCAGTGTGAGGAATCACACAGACCAAAACAAAAACAGTGTTCTGTTGAACACAAATAAGATGTTTTAAAGAATGTAATCAAACACTTGACAATAGTCATTGACTTCCATAGTAGAAAAATATATATTCCAAGTCTTCTGAAGCCTTATGATAGATTGGTGTGACGAACAGACTGACATTTAAGTTATTCACATTTAAAAAAAAAAAATTGGTGATTGAAACTAATAAAAATTACAAACACGCACAACAAAATTACTAAAATTAAATGAAAATGAAAACTTAAAATATATAAATCTAAATACGGCTGTGAAACGATTAATCGCGATTAATCGCATCCAAAATAAAAGTTTGTATTTACATAATATGTGTGTGTGTGTACTGTGCATAATTATTTTGTATATATAAATATACACACACAGGCATATATTTAAGAAATAGTTGCTTATATATATATAAAATCATATATATATATATATATATATATATATATGAGTACAGTACGCACAGTACACACATATATTATGTAAACACAAACTTTAATTTTGGATGCGATTAATCGCGATTAATCGTTTCACAGCCCTAAAAAATATTGATAAATACTACAGTGGTATGTATGTAAATATAACAAAAATGACACTAATTCACTAATAAAACCAGGCATCATTTTCATTTCTGTGAACTAGGCTATTTCTTTAAATTATAATGCTAAAATGTAATGTGGATATTTAAGAAAGTGATTTCATGCCAATAAAAGCATGCAGACAATGCATTTCGATAAACTAAACGAGAGGAAAAGGTACTGAAACCATTCTGATTTTCACTTTACATTTAACAGACTAGGTTCATGCAATACTACAAAATAAAATCATCTTTTTTTACATCTCTGACAATTTCAAGAACAAGTTCCTGGTGTGAAGATGTATTTAATTCCCGAAGCATGTCTGCACATGATGTGTTCCCATCAATACAGCCACTGCTATGTCTACCTGCATCAGTGCTTTCTGATTTCTATGCATTTCCCCCTTTTCTGACACCTGTCCTCATGCTCTCTCCCAGCCCTTCCTCTGTTACCGTTTCAAAGTATGTCATTACTGTCTCCATCTGTCCATCAAGCTAGCTTTATAGATAGCATTCTTTTCTTTTAGACCTCTTTCTCTCCGTTTTCACTCTCGGGAATGAGTCAGCAGCGCTTGGGGCGAACGGCTGGTCTGCAGTCACAAAATTCTTCAGTGACTTATGTTACAGATTCAATGGTGTGACAATATGGTAATACAAATTAGCAGGCTTCTCAAATTTCTCGGCCAGATGAGCCGCACGCCGCACCGGGGCCACCCAAAGCTTTCATAGTGAGACCTCACGCTAGCGGTCAGACTGACCTCCTCATGGCCATATGTGTGTGTGTGTGTGTGTGTGTGCGCTGAGTTTTCACAGTATCCACCCGCCGGCCCCCTTCCCCCCTGTTTCCCACAAGACCCCACGCTGTCACAACAGACATTTAGCAGCTTTCACGCTAAAGGGCCACAGGGGGCTTCCTTCCTTCCTTCTCCACTTCCTCCCTCTGTTTTCCGCTTCCCCACTGTCCGCTTCGCTACATTTTGCGGGATGCCCTCTATAACGCCCTCTTTAACTCCATTTCACAGCTAATTATAGACAAAAACAAGCCCGCACAAGAGGTGAATCTTACAATGGCTCTTAAGAGGGGGAAAAACACAGAGGAAAACAAAGAGTAAGGGGCAAGACACAAAAATAGAAAATGCCAGGAAGCATTAAAGATGTTGTGTTGGATAATTATAGTTCAGGGCCATTTTATCTTTTTAGATGGGATGCAAAGGAAACAGGAAGTAGGGCAGAGGTGCAGCTATAGCTATAGTGAATTCCCAGAGCAGCGCTATAAAAACACACAGGTTCCAAGACGATCAGAGCATTCGAGGAAATTCAAACACACAGGGATGGATTATGGGAATGACGCAGATGTGCTTTCTCAGGCCTTGTTTACTAGTATCACAGAAACGACATCACAAGAGCTTTTGAAGTTAATATGAATTCAAAATGTCAGATTTATGTTACTTTATTTACTTTCTTAATACACGATTTGAAAAAGAAGGAACGTTTTATTCAGCAAGAGTGAGTTAAATTGACCAAAAGTGACAGTAATGATATTTATAACGTTACAAAACTTTTCTATTTCAAATAAATGCAGTTCTTTTGAACTTTCTATTCATCAATGAATACAAAAAAAAAAAAAAAAAAGAAGGATCTCGGTTTCAACCAAAATATAGACGTCACTGCAGTTGCACGCGCATTGTGGTGGCGGCAGAAAAACAGTGGTAACAAGTGGAGGAAAACGGGTGACATCCACTGAGTGAATAAGAGGACAAAGTGTCTCGTTGTGCCTATGGATGTCAGAATCAGAATGCAAAAACGATAGATTTCGTTTTTACAGAATACCGTCATCGACGACAACCCTTTGAAGCGAAGCGCAGACGTTTATGGTTGCAAGCCATTAAACGGACAGACTGGACTAATGAAACCGGCGACGATTACAATTAAAGCATAAATTTGATGTAAACAATAGTTCTACATAATATTCACATATGCAGTTCATGGGGGGTATAAAGTTTTAACCCCACAGTTAAAGCATACATAGAAAACATTTAAACCTGTAACATTTTTATCTCACAATTCTGACTTTTTTCTTGCAATTTCGAGTTTATATCACAATTCTAATAAGAAAAAGAAGTCGGAATTGTGGGATATAAACGCGCAATTCTGAGTGAAAAAGGCAGAATCTCAAGCTTATAACTGGCAATTCTGATTTTTCTTCCCAGAATTGTGAGATATAAACTCGAAATTACCTTTTTGTTTATTCATTTATTCTGTGGCTTCCATAGACTGCAGAACTGGTCTATTAAACAGCACAACTGTTTTTAAAATTAATTTACAATTCAAAAAGTTTTTAAAAAAGCAACAAATCAGCATATTAGAATGATTTCTGAAGGATCATGTGACACTGAAGACTGTAGTAAGGAATCAGCTTTACCTCACAGGAATACTTTTTAAAACACATTAAACTATACATTTTAAATTGTAATAGTATTTCACAATATGACTGTTTTTACTGTATTAATGATTTTGTACAGAAAGTACACATATATACATCTTTCATCAAAATCTAAGAATTTTCACCACCTGAAGTCGCACATCTTTTCTGCTGATGTAAGTTGCATGGACGGGAAAAATAATATTAACCAATAACTAATATTAACTAATTGTCCAACCCCAAATACAGAGGTTTAATGTGTTGTGAATGTCGTCACTGCCGTCACTTTGTCTTTTAAACAAAACTTCCAAATTTACTCACAATATTTACTCACTAATGGAAAAAGAATGAATAACTGATACAAATTATGTTAATCTATAAATTTGTAAAATATGATGCCAAACAATGATAAACAAATTGATGATGATATATACAGAAAACAAAGCAAACAGAGTGAATGTCAAATGACTGCCAACAGAATGCAACTCTGATTAAATTCAACTCTGATTTTAAAATGACATTTGATTTAAATGCAAGAAAGGAGCTTACCATGGTGCGCCGTATATTCGAAATCCCTTGACAGTGACATCCGAGTCCTGCAGGTAAACACAGTTTGTCAGGAGAGACTGAACATTGTCAAAGTCCTCGGGTTTCAACTTGGAGACG
This sequence comes from Rutilus rutilus, assembly GCF_951802725.1. Classification (NCBI taxonomy): domain Eukaryota; kingdom Metazoa; phylum Chordata; class Actinopteri; order Cypriniformes; family Leuciscidae; genus Rutilus; species Rutilus rutilus. Next base: position 12,894,912 of record NC_140211.1, read on the forward strand.
GAGGGAAAGCGATAGTAATCCTGCTTGACCAGCTCCGTCATGAAATCCTTATCGAAGGTCAGCTCATGATTCCCAGCGATCACCACTTTAAACTCATATGGCAGGCTGCCTGCAACACCAGAAAAAGTCATAATCAGAACTGTAACTCTTTTTCCCCATAATCAATTCTCATACTTTAAGTAAACTATTGCTATTAATAAAAAATATATATATATCATTATTAATAGTCACAGTAAACAAATCACCAGTAATATTAATATCAAATTTTGAAATAGAAGTGTGCAGTAATGTTTTTGCAGTTTGCATGTTTTGCAGTAATTGCATATCTGAACAATTTTAGTAGTTTGTTACTGTTAATTTATCCAAGTTATATAAAAAAATCATGCTCATTTAATATCACATTGGGAGAATATATTTAAAAAAATGAATTGCTCTATATATGACCTAACATAACATTCATTGCAAGTCCTGGTTTGGAAGAACCGTGACAATATACAATATATGTTAACATTTTAACAATAGTAGTAGTGTAAGCTAACAATATGGACACAGAGAAATCTCATTGGTCCAAAATCCTGCACCCCATAACTGCATGTTAAACATCTTCTGATTGGCAGAGATCGCATCAAGTTGCACACTGGTTTGCTTTCACCATTGATAGATAGATTGCCTGTCAATGGAACTCATGTCTAGTTCGGACACGGTGTGAATTTATTTTAAAAAACATGCTACGCTGAAGTTCATGTGAGGTAGTTGTGATCCTGAAGAAAAATCAGATAATGAAAAACAGGACTCTGCAAGTGGAAACAGGCCATTACAACAAAACATACAACCAAAGTATCTTTCTTTACCTCTCTATTCACGCTACTGTCTGTCTGGATATTGACTTTCAGAAAAACCTTTCAGCTAAAACATCTCAGAAATACTTCAGATCACAGATGCAGAATCCAATGTGTCTCCCAGGCCATTATGGCCTTTTTTTCCATTCTATGGAAAAGTGTGCAAAGACACACCCTGAAAAGCAAGCACCAAACATTTATTAAAGTCACGGCCGCTGCATTTTCAAGAGGCTTTTCCTCTTTCTCTTTCTCACCTCAGCCTCCATCCTCAAAGCATAGCTCTTTTGTGCAGCCACATCAGGATAATACAAACGGGGAAGTTGTTCTGTACAAAAAGAGTGCGCTCTCAATACATGTCAATCCTCGGACTCAGGAAAACACACATGGACCGTCTCTCAGTGGATTGCACAGCACATATGGAATGCCTCAAAAGAACAAAACAAATATTTCACCAACCAAAATACAGATGAAACAAGACGCTTTTCAGACACAGCACAAAGCAAAATGGGTCTGAAAATGCAAAAGCAAAAACAATTATAAAAGTCAGAAACGCTATAAAATAATATGTTTGAAGGTGCTCTTTGCAGACCATTATTTGTTCCCTTTTTTTTAAATGTTACTTTCTACTATGAAATAGACAGTTTAATAAATGCTTTCTAGCAGTTTGAATTGTAAGTGTCTGGGAAACAATAAAAGCCAATTAAATTTGGAACTGTAGAGGCGTCAGAAAGGAGCAAAACACTTGACCGAAGTATAAAGAAAATAAAAAGATAAACTGATTTAAAAGTAAACACTTTCCCAGCAGTTTAATTTACTTACTTGCTCCTTCCATGCGCTCTGCACTATATAGACTGGGATATATCATAAATCCCAGTCTAATCTAATAGCAGGAGCCCATCTTTCAGCTCTGCGGTCCGCAGTCAGCCAAACGCCATCACGGATCCATTTACATGGAGCTTTCCAGTCGCACAAAACCGAATCACAAACCCCCGGCGGACGAGCTTCGTGCCAGCCTCTCTACGGCAGAAAAAGGCCTAGAATGCAATTACCTCCCCACCGACTGCATCTTCTGCGTCCCCGCAGGGATTTTTACAACATTTTATTGCCATCAAAATGTATTTTTCGAAGAGGACTGTGGGTATAAACTCTGTTTATTACTTTGAAGAAGCTGAGGAGGAACATATGGGATGGTATGTGGAGTATGGGAAACTGCTTAAAGTCAAAGGGATTTGGGTTTAGCCTCAATGTTTGAATTTGATTTACATCAGAGGGCCGGCGCGGGGCACAGTTTGGCAATCGCTGTGCGTAATGAATGTAAATCAAATTAGTGAAAATAAACTGCACACCGTAAACATCTGAAACTGAACGACGGCTGGTAGGGAACATGTGTATTTTGTTGAAAACGGAGAAGCGCAATCACATTCGTCAAGTTTTTCAAACCGCTCCTGCTGATAAAAACAAAACATGTGAGACTTGATGAATAGAATAAAAACAATGAGCACATGGCACCAGAAAGCCCAAAAGCCCAAATCACGAAAAGATCAATCATAAATTAAAGGAACAGTACACCCCAAAATTGAAAACTCTGTCATGATTTCCTCGCCATCATGTTTCTACCAAACTAGAATGTCTTCTTTTCATCTTTCATTTAACACAAAAATGTACATTTTTGAAGAATGTCCTGGGAATTGGGGCTATCAGGCTCCAAAAAAGCATCATAAGAGTATCATAAAAAAAGTCTTCTGGAACCATATGCTACTTTTGTGATGAACAGAGCAAAAATGTAAGCTGTTATTTACAATGTCTGATTTGTGAAGAAATTGTTCTTTTCAGTTGAGTATTTCTATTGAATCAGTTATTTTGGTTCAAAATATCAGTATCTATTAGATCAGTGAAATTGGTCATAAAGTGATAGCAGCCTAATATATACCTCAGACTCGACGCTCACACGGGTTGCCAGTTTGACGACACGCAACAGGAATGAGCGCAATTGACAACGAAAGCCGAGGACACTTTCAGACTGTAAGTTAACGAGTTGATGTATCCGCGTTTTAATATGCTCTCGTTCATAGAGATTTTTAGATGGATATCGAGGCTTTTTAGGTTGTGTGGAATCTGCAATCGTTGACTCAGTTTGTTTGCTGGCTGCAATACGCTGTGTTTCCGGCCAGCTGGCATACAGGGGTGTCGAAATACTATTGGGTGAACGGGCAGTGGGCGAGATCACACAGACCGAAACAAAAACCGACTGACAACACAGAACGTGTAAAATAATTAGTAAAATAACTGGCTGTAGAAGTGTTTTTCAGATAAACGAGTATGTGAACTTAGCATGTTTCCTAAATATCAGCAAACATATTATGGTATTTTTATGCTTTAGTAGAGGAAATAAAGTTACATACAGCACCTTTAATCAAACAATGCCATTGCTCTTGACTGAATTGCTTTTGTAACTTTTGTAAAGGTATATTTATTTTATACAGTGAAAACTATGCGGTGGTTTTGTATATTTGATTACTTTACACAATTTATGTAGTAGCCTATTTATAGGCCTATCTAGTGCTTAAAGTTTTTCTGGTAGGTCTATTTCATTTGAGTTTTTGTCCTATTGCTTGTCATTTATTTCTTTGTTCCCATTTTATCACTGACTGTTTACTTGTCTTCAGTGAGCTTTTTTAAAAGTATATTTTTTACTCATGTTAGGCTAGTATTAGGGCCAGATCTACTATCAGCTTGCACCAGTGCAAACCCTCTTATGGCGTTAAAAAACTACTGGCAGGATTTACCAATGACACGCAGTCAAACATTTGTGCTGAAAAAGCGCCGACAGTTATTTGCGCGGCTGACTTTATTGCATATGCATTTGTAGGAGTTTCCCTTTCAGACACAACATTTTTGGGAGGAGATTATTAAAATGAATCATAGGAGGGGATTTACTAAGGTTTGCGCTGGTAAATTTACTGGTATTTGTGCCATTAATTACCGCCCCAAAAAAGCATGTCTTAAACCAGACGCTAATTTGCGCTGCTCTTGGTAGATTGCGTTGGTCATTATGGAAATGATCCGACTGCGTCTGTGTTCTTTAATTTGCGCCTTGTCAGTAGATCACTCACACAACTTTCCTCTTCCATGTTTTTTTTTTTGGTTTTGCGCTCTCATGCTAATTTGCCATTGCTTTAAAATACGTTTATGATGCTTATGCGTCCTTTGGAAAGCCTACTGTAAAGAGCGGGCAGGGTATTCTTCAGAAATAAACCTTTCCTGTTCAATACAACAAAAGTCATAAAGGTTTGCAATGACATGAGGATGAGTAATAACAGAATTGTTATTATAAGGTGTACTACCCCTATATCCCAGCATGCAAACACTTTCTTGGCCGCCCTCACAACATTACAAAACAAAGGAACAAAGCTGATCTATTGGACATGGGATCTGTTGGCTGTCCTGCATTGATCAAAGAAAAAACAGTGAACTCAGACAAACAAAGTCAAGACCTAGAAAAGCTCCTTATTTATGGAGCAGAGATCCATGTTTGCATTCATGAATCCCGTGCGGAGAAGCACAGGTCAGATCTCACGGGCGAGATATCGAGCAGAACTAAACTTTAGCAAAGAAACCTCATTCCCACCGAACGATTCCTGAGAATCGATCCCACTTATCAACAAAAACCGTGATCAATGACAACGATTAGCGGCTGGGCTTTCTTGCCAGAAAAACAAACAAAAGCGAGCTACGCTTCAAGAAAATGCATGGTAAATGAAGCAAATGCAAAAGAGAGAGAGAGAGGGAAAAAAAAGAGAGGAATGACAAACCCGGCAGTACTTAAAAGGTCTCATATAAACAACACCAATTTCCCCTCGCAAGTTTAATTTATAAAGGCCCTTTATGTTTTTTTTTCTACTGTATCATTTGTCCCCCACTGCTAAATAACAAAGTTAGCGACCTTGGAAAGAAATGCAAGCATTTATACTACGAAACTACGGAAAATATAACCGGAATGCTTTGGCTCGGATAATGAAAACACGACGATTAGTTTTCCCGAAGATCCACTACAGGCTCATCTGAGCGACGTTCTTTGAGTTTGTCAAAAGGCTTATATAAACTATTCCATCATCACGTCATGTTCGAGGGAACGATTTGTTTGAAACTGACTAAACTCTTATATCCAAACATGTTTTTGACAGAAGACAGCTTTCAGCCATCATGAGATTATCTATCAGCGCCCAGCTGTGTGTTTACAACAAAAAGCGATGATGTGAAAAATAATTTCATCGTCAGGTTTCCTTTGGAACGTGAATAATAAGAAAGTCGGAGCATTCTCCGACCACCAGGCACTTTAAAAGTTACCGGTGTCACATGCCGGATACGAAAAAAGTGGCGTCAAGAACGTTGATAGATGGAGGGATGGAAAGACTGCTGACAGCTCTCTCCGTTTCATCCCTTCTGATGCACTATTTCAACCATGTGTGACAAGAGAGTATGCATGGATGGAATGACGACGCGAAGGACAAACTGAGTGAGAGCTTATGACATCCAAAAATTGAGCTTCTGCAAGTACAAATACAGTGTCAGGGAACCTACTTTGAAATTGCAACTTGCCAAGATTACTTATAATTAATGAACTATCTAAACTATAGTAAAAAGTAGTTAGCTATGCAACAAGCTACTAGTTTCTAACTACATTTCTCCCCATATTTTAACAAAATTCTTATATTATAGAAAAAGCAGGGCAGAAAAATGAGGATCTGAATACATACAAAATAGTAGCTAATAAAACCTAAAAACATCGCATTGAAAACAATGGCAAATGCAGTATTTAACAAAATATATAGTTTTCTGATAAAATATATTGCTAAGTAAAAACGTAGTACAATGACGTAATTTTACAAACACATATGAGTGATGACTCAGCGAATCTAATTTCTAAATGAACCAATTCACTGAATCAAACCGTTCAAATCATGTAAGTTGCAAACATATTGACTTTAACTACCTTTCTTAACAAGATTCTCTTTAAACCATTGCTTAACCAGAAGAGTAGCTGAGCTGAACCTATTGTGAGAATACAACAGTGCATTTGCTGTCCGACACATTTCAGGATTGGGTTTGTGTAGCTGGAAGTGTCTGAGTATACGCAATACAATGTGATGCAAAAACAGCTGTACAATCACGTAAAAAAAAAAAATGCAATTTTAGTGTAGCACTTTTTACTTGTATTTAGTTGCTCTCAACATTGGATAGTTGTGGCGCATGGCTCATGTCGAGAGGCCAAATGGATACACAGTACACACACACACACACACACACACACAATACACCAGGCACGCTGGTCTGAAGGTCAGCGGTGTGAGCGGCTCCACAGGGTCAACGTGACCGCTTTATGGCTGCATCAAGTGCCAACATCCCAAACCCTCGGCCCAGGACTCCCTGGCGCCAACAGAGCTCTGGATTTCAGAGCCGGCAAACGTTTGATTTAATCACATGGGTTTTGATCTACACCTCAACCAAAGCACAGGATCAAAAAGGATTTGAGGTGCAGGATTTACTACATACACAATCAAAACAACACAGAAACCTCCTACACTTCATTTCAAGGAACCAAACGAATGTCAATAAGAAACATCACAATATTATTATGTTTTTTTGGACATGAACCACGGCATACCATTGTACAACACCAATTGTACACAAATATATTAGAAATCATTCAGTACCCTGGTGTTTATATTATAAACATATATTAAGTACCATAGTTTCACCAACAGATCATAATAAATGGTTTTAACATAGTATAGCCTAATGCCTATAAAAACAATGGTGATACCACAGTACTTGTAAAGAGTGGTAAAGTTATATATTTGGCACTTTAAAATGTTCTTGTAGTCATCATCAGTAAACAAAATTCCATATAAAAGAAGCTTCCATTAAAGCTAAATATAAACTCAAACAACCCACTTTATGACATTCTAACTGAAATGAAAACACATTAAAAGACAAAGTTTAAATTGAGTACACTACAAAAAGACCAAGACTTATGCAAATTACAAACTCTATGCATGCTAACACACACTACATAACTAGATTTTTTGTGTGTGATACTCTCGCTGTCCCACAGCTCAAAATAATGAGAGCACGTCACACATCAAGGGCCTCCAAATAGATATATTAACAAGAGTTATGGAGATCAGGGCTGATGTTTCAATCAAAAATCTATCAGTCTCGCAGTGTGTCACAGTAAGAACATCTGTGACCACCACGTCCTGCAAGCTGGCTACGATCTGAGGCTTTTTGTCAAAAACAAATCATACATTTGTATGGAAAAGCATGATTTGTTTTTGACTGGAAACATACTTTTGCAATTGCTATTGACAAGCTGGTTATTTTAACATACAACTGCCTATAAATTGCAACTTATGCTAAGGTTTCCTAAAACCAAATGTTTCATATTTATTACCAATCTGTGTAGAATAAGAATGCAAAACGTTAGAAAAACCTTTTCTATAGATAGCAAAATCTTTACTATTTTCTATATAGTGATATTCATAATCTTCATCTGTATTCTACATCATTTTCTCAGAGGATTGTCCCTACACATAAAACCATGTTGAATTTAACCCTACATAAATAAGCATAATTAGTTGCTAATGAAGAACCCATTGCTCTCCTATGAATCTGTAATTAGAATGTCATGTAGAAAATACTAAATTCTCACACCGTCTACATAAAAATAAAAAAATGTAAAAAAAAATGAACACCAATTATAATCACCAGAGCTGTCTTTCCCGCCACTATTGTCCTAATCTGTCTGGGGGGAAAAAAAACAACAACAACTGAATTTTTAAGGAAATATAAATATATTTTTCTGCTATGAATTTTATGTATGTATTTTTGGTTTCTAATCAAATGTATATACAGTTGTGTTGTAAATATTACCATTTTGAGCTAAATATTTCATACCAACTCATTCAAAGTCATAATTATTTCAAAGGATTTTGTCTTCATATTTTTTATATACTTCATTTTACTATATACGTAATGTATATAAAATATATATATAATCAAATTATTCTGGATTACCAATATTTGGTATATGGTACACTGTACACTACCATTAAAAACAAATTGGCCGATTTTTTTCTTTGTTTAAGAAACTTTCTTTTACTGATTTGCTCTATAACAGGCAAACTGGCCTTAAACAAAAAAATATCTGTAGCCGTTTGAAATGAGATGCAACCACTACATTTTAAACACGATCCAAATGGTCTGACTTTAGATTTGTGAAATTACGCTGCATAAGACTACCCTGGAAATCCAGAGTTCTCGCGAGATCACAATTCGAATTTGCTCAGCGAGTCACTCTGGCATTGAGTAATGATGCTCATTAACTATGCCCTTGTAGCCGAGCTGCACCAATCACATCGATGTATCTGATATAGGCGGGCCAGAAGCGAGCTAAACAGATGACAGACAGCGCAGCGACATATGTGAATGACATGTATTGTTGTGATTGGTCGTAGTGTTATCCAATTGCGTGCAGTGAGATTTTCAAATGCATGCTTGGTGCCGCCCCTCGAGTTGGGTGATTTGCCAGACCCTTAATCTTTCGGATTTGGCATAAGCATAAGACACCTGCATTAAACAAAAAACGCAGATGGACTGAATGAAAATGCAGATTCACTCTCTGGCAGTAGGTGGCATTTATGGAACAGCAGCGGTTTCTTTAAATACCGCTGTACACAAAGCAGCGCTGCACTTATAAACACCAGTTTATAAGGAGGTAAAATGAAAATAAACGCCATCAAAACTTTTATTCCTAATTTATTCCTGTGATGGCAAAGCGAAGTTTCCAGCAGATATTACCCCAGTCTTCAGTGTCACATGATTCCTCAGAAATCATTCTAATATGCTGATTTGATGCTCAAGAAACATTTCTTATTATTATCAATGTTGAAAACAGTTGTGCTGCTTAATATTTTGGCGGAAACCATGATGCATTTTGCTTAAAAAGTATTTACTGTTACTTTACAATTTAATACATCCTTGCTGAATATAAGTATTAATTTATTTTTTAGCAAACTGACACCAAATTTTTGAACAACTAAACAATGACTACAGGTGAAAGGCTTAAAAAAATAAATAATCCAAATTGAAAGTTAAAAATCCTAATTTGACAAACAAAAACCAGCATAAAGACCTCACAAAACTACTTATACTACCCAGAACTCTTCACTGAACAGAAAAAAAAAAATCCAGTAATGGTGCAAACAGCTCACTGAACACTTTCTGTTATGTTGACAGATGGCGAAAGGAGAAACTCAGTTTTTCTGACCATTAGCTTCAGTCACTAAAACCTGTCACCACCACTTCACACGCCGCTAAACCCTGCGTGTGTGAGGGTCGGATGTGATGCAAGGGGGTTAAACGGTGGTTAATCGCAGCTCTTTACCTAACCAGTCGTTAAACTTCTTGACCTCCGAGGGCAGGCCCAGCTCGGTGAAGTCCCCTGTGTGCAGGAGAACGTCCCCGTAAGGCATCTGGATGCCATCTGTCCGGGAGTGTGTGTCTGACACGCACACAAAACGCGTGTGGCCACCCGGCTTGGGAGTGTCGTACGAGATGGGGTCCACCCTGAGAGAGAGAGAATGAGCGATGAAGAGAAAGATGGAGGGAGAGAAAGAGAAGGAGGTTATTCTATGAGCATGAAAACCAGCACAAATAACTGTATAAAACTGCTAGCCGGCTATAAGTACATGAGCTGAGCGACATGCTTAAAATCAGACTGTGTTTGCAGTTAAAAAAACCACAGAACATACTAAAAAGAGAAGGACCAAGCTCAATCCATCTATTTAGTGACAAAATAGTTATTTGCAACAGATCTATGTGTGACTTTTACAGAAGATAAATATATATCTTACTTATGTGACAAATGTCATTGTCAAGTACAACGTGATAAACTCTGCTAAACATGTCGTATAACCCTACAAATATAAAAAAATCTTCATCATTGTTTTTTTTTTATAATTTTTGGAGGCCAAAATCATAACTGAAAATAAAACTTGATTAATGAACAGATCGCCGGACAGACAGACAGATATTTTTGAAACTGGAATGCTGTTTCAGAAACATTTTCTTATTTGCATCCATGGCTTTTGTAGTCAAATTTAAAACTAGAGCAGAATCTTTTATTGCAAAAGCTCTGGAAATGGAAGCAGTCTTTAGAAATTCTCACATTTGATGTCTATTTAAGAGAATCACTCTCCTCTTGTCTGAACATCCTTTTATTTATTTTCCCAAAGATAGTTTTTGGGGGATGAGGGGGGTGGGGGGGTAGGAGAAATTCTCCTCTATAACTCAAAAGGAACGAAAAAAAAAGGATCTTGGCTGTAATTGAAGTCAGAAACGTGCAATAAGCCGCGCTTGTTCCCCTCACTATTATTTCATTACTAAAAGGCTTGTCAGTCGACAAAAAGCCCTCGGCTCTCTAATTAACACTTACATCTCCTGTCCAACTAAAAATATAAAGGAACCTTAGGAAGGGAGGTGGGCCAGTGCAACAACACACACACACACACACACACACACACACACACACACACACACACACACGCACACACACACTTCCATTAAGGAAAACAAATACATTGCACATAAAAGAGCATCTACTCGAATGAAAGAAAAGAAAATAGCACATGATGAGAAATGGCACGTCATCCAAAAAAGGAGGGAACAGGCAAAAAAAAAAAAGAAGTATACACAGACACGTATACATACATATATTTATGATAGATAGATAGATAGATAGATCTTAAGAAAGAAAGAAAGAAAGAAAGAAAGAAAGAAAGAAAGAAAGAAAGAAAGAAAGAAAGAAAGAAAGAAAGAAAGAAAGAAAGAAAGAAAGAAAGAAAGAAAGAAAGAAAGAAAGAAAGAGCCACCCATTTTCCACTGTCAATGGCCTGTGCATCTGTCTGAATTGTGATTAAATTTGACCGAGTCATATCTGAAATGAACCACCTGCACAGAAAATCATGACACTTTAAAAAGGAGAGGGAGAAACAGGCGGACAGAAAATAATATTTGCTATTGATCACAATGCAGTAAATAAAAACAAGCGCGCACACAGCCACACACACACGTATTGATTAAATGTGGTCTGTGGTGTTCAGGCCAGCAACAGAGATATAAAAGACTCGACAGATCTAGTTATGGAAGCGGCTGGTGTGCTGAACTCTGTGGCCCACACACACACACACACACACACACACACACACGGTCATATGAATCTGTTAGAGTCAACAAGGCTTTTCCAAATGGAAGCAGAGCTGTGTATCTTTTGGTCCTCTGTCACCTGAACACGCGACTCACAGGATTTGTTTCATGAGCAAATCAACTTAATTGACACCATTTACTTCCTTAATACACTTTCCAAGTCTAATCGTGAATGATTCATTGAAGCGCATTGAAAAACAGCCTTTTACTTGGAAATCAAACTCATGACTTTGATTTTGCACGCATGAAACCAGTAGAACTATATCGCTGATTGTTAAAAACTAATGTAGTCGGGTTGATTCACTGTTTTAAAATAATAAACCAATTTATTTAGATGTTACAACATTTTTTAGGTTGCCTGACAAAAGATTTTTTCAAGGTGCTTAGCTTTCTAAAATGAAAACCAAAATCACCACAGCCACAAATATGAACATGACCGGACAGAGCCTTCTGAATATTTGCTCAATGTTTTAAATATTCACTCAGTCGTTTAAATATTCATTAGGCGGGGAGAGAAAAGAAAGGATTATTCGGACCAGGGGCTTACTGTGCCTCTGAAATTGCATTAGAGCTGAACTGGAATGTGTGTGTGCATGTGAGAGAAAGAGAGAAAATATACGAGTGTGTGTGACACTGAAAAAGCCAAGATAGACCTTGAAAGAAAAACAAAGCGAATAAAGAGACTGTCATTCAAATACACAGAAAAAGTACGGTGAAAACAACACTTAGATATGTGAAGCACACAATTCCTTATGCTGGAAAAAAAACACACACATTTAGACTTCGGATGCACCGCGGCTCTTTTATTGGATGCATGTGTCATATTGCGCAGGAAAGCGTTTTGATTTCTGTTCAAAGATACTCAGTTTGACAGCGCTCACTTGATTCTTTAACCTTCAGGAACAACGAACGATTGAACTGAATCAAAGCTTCACAAACAGCCACAGTTCATCTATTTCAGAGGGCCGACATGAGCGTGCTGCTATTTGTGGATCTCTCTTCCTTCCTTTGACTTTTCTTACAACAAATAATCTAAAATTTGCAAATCGCAGACACAATTGTTTGTCAGGTCAAGACTGAGGTATAGGGAACAAGTAGCTGGTTTCTGTTATGAAATGTTCCCTCTATAGTACGGTTAACATCGTGCCCTCAGTCCTCATGTGATGCAATAATGTGACAACTGATGAAAGATATCCAGAAAAAGGTACTTCTACCATGTAAAACTGAAAACTTTTTGTCATTTACACGACAACAGCGTTTTGGGGGTCTGAAAATGGGTTTCAAAGTGCACGGTTTCAAAAGCGACAACGTTATAGTCTCTGTCTCTTTTTCACCTTTGTTGCCATTGGCTTTTGGCTTGCTTAGTTGGGGACATTAAATTTAACATTTCATTTCATTTTCAACAATAATATTGATCTGCCTGCACTGACACCATTATATGAGAACTGAACTGAGCTGGATGATGACATCACGGTTTACTCCAGAGCAGCTATATATATATATATATATATATATAAATTAACTAAATAACTTTTTACAACAAAAATGAAACATTACAGAACTTACTTAAGCTTGACTGTGACGCTATTTTCTTCTGGAAACAAACTTGTTGCATTATTTTCCTGTTATCTCTGTAAAGCTGCTTTGAAACAATCTGTATTGTAAAAAGCGCTATATAAATAAAGGTGACTTGACTTGACTGTGTAAACAACAAAAACTCAAATTTGTGAAAAAAGTGACGTCTATCTATCGGACGGATTTGTTGGAAGCCAAAATCATAATTGAAAATAAAATATCCTAGTAGAACGAACAGATAGAGCAACAGACAGATAGATAGACAGTCTAGATAGACAGTCTAGATAGATAGATAGATAGATAGATAGATATATAGATAGATAGATAGATAGATAGATGGAGCAATAGAATGACAGACAGACAGACAGATAGACAGATAGATAGATAGATAGATAGATAGATAGATAGATAGATAGATAGATAGATAGATAGATAGATAGACAAATGGAGCAATAGAATGACAGACAGACAGATAGATAGATAGATAGATAGATAGACAGTCTAGATAGATAGATAGATAGATAGATAGATAGAGACAGACAGACAAATGGAGCAATAGAATGACAGACAGATAGATAGATAGATAGATAGATAGATAGATAGATAGATAGATAGATAGATAGATAGATAGATAGATAGATAGATAGATAGATAGATAGATAGATAGATAGCCATTAAAAGAAGGCATGCTTGTCTTCATAGAAGGGTAAATCAGGGCTCTGCACAGACTACAAGGGGAAATATTTCGCATTTCTCTCCCGCCATGGAAAGATTCCTTCTTTAATGTAGGAATTTGATGAGAGAGTGACTGAGAGAGAGAGAGAGTCGGAGTGAGAGATTGAAACCTCTGTGTACAGTATGAATATTTCAGAGGGCCGTGTTTTGTAGATGTGGGGCACAGGGCTGTGAAAAGAGTGCCCTGCAGTCAAGCCTTTGATGCGGATAGCACCGCCACTGCACTGATCTGTGGCAGGAAATGGACTTTTAGGCTTATCTGCCTCACTCAGGGCCACGTGTGTGTGTGTGTGTGTGTGTGTGTGTGTGTGTGTGTGTAAGACAAGCAGGGCAGGAAGCTCCGTGAACCAGCGCCAAAGAATAAAAATTATAATGATAATCATCAAGAGGAGCCAAATATTTACTGGCTTTTCCGCTCGTGCGGCTCGGCTTGTACTGCTATTGGTGAAGAAACATCAAACCGTACTTGCAGTCCACCACCTTCACTCATACATAGCAATGCAATCCATTTCAAACGGAGAGACACAGCGGTTCTATCTTATCTTGTGCTTCTCAGCTGTCGGCGCTAATTCAATAAACTTCAGAGTAACACACAGAGCACAAAAATGAGAAAGAGAGAGACGGAAGCTGGAAAAACAGGATGGAGGATGAGGATAAATGAGGAAACCCTTCATGAACAAACATTTCAATTAGAAGATGACAGTTTGCAGTCCTTTCAGAAACCACTGTGTATTTCCAATCGGAAATCTATAAAACATAAATAGTTTCATTTCATATTCCTTCAAACCTCTACCCTATAAAGACAAGAAGGTTTCTTATTTTTCTGTCTGATATCTTCTGCAGACTTTTGTCAAAAAATGTGACATGGATTTTTTTTTAAAGTGTAAAATAAAGCAATAAGCCAAGTGATGTTATTAGGCATGACATAAAGTGTGTAAAAAATACAAATAAATAAAAAACACTGTAATGCATAGATTCCATTATTGCTTCTATAAAAACTTAGCAATAACATGACGTATGATATCATTTACTATTAATATTATTAAACTTATTTAAATATTATTTGATTAAACTTATAGACTCTAATTCTAATTAGTAGCCTAACAACAACAGTACACTGCCATTCAAAAGTTTGTGGCGAGTATGATTATATTTTAAGAAATTAATACTTTTATTCAGCAATGATGCAATAAAAAAAAAAAAAACATTTAGTCTATAATATTACAAAAGATATTCCGAATGTTGTTCTTATTAACTTTTTATTGATCATGGTTTCCATAAAAAAATTACAAGCAACACAACTCTTTTCAACATTGAAAAATGTAAATCTGCATATTAGCATAATTTCTGAAGGATCATCTGACACTAAAGACTGGAGTAATGATGCTGAAAATTCAGCTTTACCATCACAGGAATAAATTACATTTTCCAATATATTAAAATAAAACAGTTGTTTTTAAATTGTAAAAATATTTTACAATATTACTGTTTTTATTTTGTTCTATTTTTATCAGGCTTGGTGAGCATTAGAGAATTATTTCAAAAACATTAAATAAATCAACCGCAAACTTTTAAATGGTAGTGTAAATGATAGGGGTGTAACAATATATCGCGTCACAATATATCGCAATACAAAAATGCAACAATATGTATCGTGAATAGTTCTTACTATGTGAGAAAAAATTTAAGTTTTCAGAGTTTTAGTGTCAGTACTACATTAAAATATTATATATAATGTTGAATATAACGTATAATAATGCAATAGGGGAATATCTGTGTAAAAAAGTGGCCTACATTATTTTAAATGTATCTAGTCTCTGTATTTTCAGCTTCAGAATCATGAATATTTTTATTCTGGTGTCTCTATTGTCCTGTGCTTTGGGTTTCCAGCACCAAGTCCAAGAATATTCATTTATACACACAATGTAATATCAAATTTATCCAGTTTAATAAACAGTACATTTTTTGTTAACCTTTTATCACATGTCTTGGGGTATCGCAATAATATTGTATCGTGAGTTCAGTATTGTGATATGTATCGAATCGTGACATGAGGGTATCGTTACACCCCTAGTAAATGACAATAAATAAATAATCAGACTGATGTTTACAGTTATAAGCAAATTTGCACATTATTATAGAGTAATATTGAGTTGATTGTTTCAAACATGGCACATCAAAAATGTTTAGTTAATAGCCATTTCTATATAATCGAAGCTGTAAAATTATTGGTGCAATCTAATGCAGTTGATTGAGTCATTTTAAATATTTCTGACTTGAATAAAACTAGATCCTAAGACCAGACTTTAGAGCTGAAATGTGAATCCTGAACTGGCTTTTATAAAACGAATACCTTCAATCTTATAGGAACCAACTGAAGGAAAAGCAGAGTATGAGGCCAGTCTAATCTTAACGGTAACACTTTACAATAAGGTTCATTAGTTAACATAAGGTAACAGCCTTAGTTAACATGACCTAAGAATGAACGATACTTCGTCAGCATTTATTAATCTTGGTTAATATTAATTTCAACATTTACTAATACATTATTAAAATCAAAAGTTGTACTTGTCAACATTAGTTAATGCAATGTGAACTAACATGAACAAACAATGAACAGCTGGATTTTTATTAACTCACATAAACAAAGATTAACTAATATAGTAACAAATGTATTGCTCATTGTTAGTTCATACATGAACTAATGTAAACTAATGAACCTTATTGTAAAGTGTTACCATCTTAACAAATCATCTACACAGAACTAGCAAGTGGAGCGTTGTTCATCTGTGACAGGAGCGGGACATTTCAGCCCAACGATTTAGCAAAAATAAACGGGAGCCTCTCTTTGTCTCTGTACCGGCCCCAGCGTTGTATGTCTGGGAGGGAAATACACGGTCGCCTGTGTTGAAATTACACACACACACAAAAAAAAAACTTAAAACGTACAGGTCCCAGACCTGCCCAAAGTCAATTGTCACTTGACCCCCATGACCTTGTGCGGTGGCTGCCTCAGCGGACAGAAGCTGTGGGTTTAATCAAGGGTTCTCTTATTTCAAGGGCCTGGAGAAGTCCTGAGTGACCCTCCCACACACACACACACACAAGCTAAAACAGATCCCCCCAGACAGAAAGAGTTCAGGCCTTTTCCAGAGAAACCGATGGAACGAGAGAGAGAGAGCTCTGATTTAATTCTGCGGGACATCTGCATTACGGAGGCCTGCCAGAGTGCTTACTGCAATTACAGTCCACACAAAGCCCCGCTAGTTCCGATATTTTCAATCCCGTGCACTTCCATTACACGCTCCACACACGGATGCGCACACGAGCGTACGGACTGCACTCGATTCCTGTCGTTTGTCACTCATGTGCTTCAGGAAGAGAACGTAAACATAAATCTATAAAGACAGGTGCGGTAAAATCTGCTCGCACGCAGCATGTCGATGCATTCAGACGCCTAGTCACCATATCCTCGAAAAAAGAGAGGAATTTACTGCATGCCTTTCTTCAACGAGAAAAAAAAAAGCAAAGACTTTCTCAAATGAAAAGAGAAACAGACATCATAAAGCAACATCCAACATCAAGAAAAATAAATGGTGTAATTCAAACAAGACTGAATTCAAAGCGGATACAAAACGAGGAAAGCGTGCAGCATTCATTTAACACGATATGAATCCCCTCTTCTTCTTCCCTGCGGCCGGGATGAAATGAACGTCGAGTTGAAAATCTTAAACGCTTCGCACTTTTATGAACGTTTTAATTATTCATAGGTTGACGAATTTACAAGGCTAAGGGAAACCGATCAGCGGCACAATGAAAAAGATGGGAAAAGATAGGGATATTTTGCTCTTGCTGACTTAAAGTATAAAACAAACTTCACAACATTGCATTTTTTCCTACAGAATTCCCCCAGAATAATAAAAATAGATTTTTTTTTTTTAACTGTTGCAATTGGTTATCTTTAACTACACATTTCCACATAAACAATCAAGTTAGTAATGATAGTGATTAAATTCACAAACCTCAAGTACACTAAATTTGCATTGAGGCAGACATTATTTAAAGTAATCATAAGTTTTAGTTCAGCAAGCAATTAATTCCAAACAGTAACTGTTTTAACGATTTATTAAAAGAGTGAATCACAAAACACTGGTTTGCATTATACTTTTTTTCACTAAAAAGAATCCGCTCATAAGAGTCATTTGCTTGTGAATCAGACATTGGACACGCTGGATGGAAAAACGTGTTTTCATTGAATTTTGATCTAATATCACATTCAATTCAAACTGCACATTCCCATTCACAGCTCAGGTAAACTAAACAATATCCCACTGATGAATCTATCGAAAACAGGACTATTGTATTTTCACATCTTCTCTTTGTTATTTCATCATCAATCTACTCTGTATTGAACAGCCAAGTATTTTTAAGCTGGCATCCGTTCAGGCCTGAACATGTGCGCATTAAAGAGCAGGGCAACGGAGCCAAAGATCAATTACACTCCTATTAAAGAGGGCCGGGGTAATAAAGGCACAGGAGCTGCCGGCTTGTGCTCGGTTATTTCTGTTAGATCGGGTTAAACAGAAAAAAAGCAACAACCAATTTCAGGTGGAAGGTGGATGTGGGGAGGAGGGGTAATGACGGAGCAGGTGAACAACCGATTTCAATCACAAAGAAGAGAGGAAGAGAACAAGAAAGAAAGGGAACAAGTAAAAAAAGAACAAAGGGAAGACAATAAAGACACATGTATAACTGGATTTACATTCCCAGATGGAAACTGGCAGCAAAAAACTAGTCAAAGCTTTAGGTAAGTTCGGGATTTAATATTTGGTTTCGCGCAAATGCTGCATCCGATATTTGTAATTGTGAATAAACATGAAGCAATGTTAACTTTTCAGTGCTATGTGGTTAAATGGATGCAAGAAAGAAATAAACTCAAGAAAAAAAGATCAAATCCAATTCAGTATTTTACATTTCAATGCTAAACATTGCGTTAAAGTATTCAATCTCCAAATCTTAAATGTCTTAAGTATAAAGTTTCTAAACTAAATAACAGGCTGAAATTATCTACACAAAAATGTAATATTAGCTTGATAAGCAATTCAAGCGAAAATAAGAGTAGGAATCTGTGGATTAGAGGAAGAGGAGTTTTAATCGATTGCTGCCTTTCAAAAAAATATTGTAAAAAAAAAAAAAAGTCAGCTTTAGACATTGTTGAATGATGTGCACAGCATTTCCTTTTCTTTCCTTTCAATGAAGTCACCCGAAGTCACACAAGCTCCACTAGTCGACGTGACATGATTTGCACCGGAGCATATGCTTTCTGGTGCTATGAATTTGCTCCACGTAAGGGGGAAAAAAGGGCGCGCAGAAGAACGAGGAGGAAAGCAAAACAGACGAACGTGCTAGTTCTCAGCCGGAATACTGCACAGAGGAAAAACGTCTCTTCTGAAGTCCCTCTGTGAGTCCTTAACGAGGGTAATTGCTGTCGATGTGCAGGGGCCATGTACAGAACTGGGTCATGGCCACGATCATCTGAACACACACCGTGTAATGTGTACGTCACGAAATTCCCTGCTAAACCACCAACTCAAGGGCTGCCTGAATGAAGTCAACATGAAATCAAAACCGAGCCTATTTCTTAAAACATGTTTTTGGTCTGATTCATCTATACATTCCACAGGGGAAAAAAAATTGACTTGGTAGGCTAATCTTTCTCTGAAGCAGCTTTCCTTTTAAGCTGACGCCAGCAAGTCCGCTTAAGTTTCAACCAACTAGCTAGTCTTCTAAAATTTACAGCAAACTTTGGTATGAAATTGCCACAAAAAACTCCCAATGGATAAAGCCAAATCCCGTCCTACATTTAATATCCTTTTACTAAGAAATATTTCATGTTACAGAAGGTATAGGTTGCGAAATGCCATTTCACATTGTTAAAAAAAAAAATTATACAAATTTTCTTCAGGACTAACTAGACGAGACGAGACTAGACTCTGGACTAAATCACTGAAGAAGTCTGGCATCCGTAACCAGAGAAATCTGTCAATTTCACCGGAAGGTCCAGTTATTATATTTTGATTATTTATTAAAAACACGTTGATAAATTGTTCACAAGATCTATAACAGGCATTTAATAAACATCAAGGGGACATTTCCATTTCATGCTGACATTAAGGGCCAGATCAGGTTGAAGAATCTCTTTAAAGTCGTCATGAAATCAAAATTGACCCTATTTACTTTGTTAGCGCACATTACCAGTCTTGTGGTGAACAATTAATCCGTGCAAGTTAACACACAGAAAAATGTGTTTGTCGTGGTAATCTTTAATCAAAATCTGAAAATTTGCTTCCGCTCTTCAATGGCGTTCCGTCCCTGATGATGTCAGTTTGACGGCTTGGCTTGAATGCCCTTAACCGCTCCCCTCCAACCATCAGTCTGCTGTGAGCGAGGGATGAAGAGGAGGTGCGCTAAAGTAAAACCCTGCCCTCTATTCAATATTCCGTTTCACTTGGAAATACGCCACAACAACACCGAAGTAAAGTCGGTTGCAACTTCCGGACTTTAAAGCAAAGCAAGTCAAAGTGCATGTTGACTAGAAACCCAAAACATGATGAAAAAGGGCCTTTTCTAATCGCCCCCCGTTTCTTCAAGCGAATGTGCAGTTGTGTGTGTTTATGTTCAGCAACGCAAGCCTCTGGTAAACACGATCATTATCTCCCCAATCTAAACAAGCCTTTGCTTTCCCAGAACACACTGCTCTATAAGCAATGAGGTGATTAAGGAGAAAGCAGTGGACGAGAGGACCGCTACTAGAAAGGAATCACAGCCTGCATTGAGGACATTACACTACGGGTGATGCAAACACCAGTGGCTTTAAATAATGATGCAGCCTTTTTAATCTTCATCATGTTACAGCTCAAAAACACTTGCCGTATTAAAACGGCTCGGTTATACTTTGGCTGAATGGATTGCGTGAAGTTATTGTCCCATCAAACAGACAATGAGAACTGGAGTTATGTAAAAGCTTTGCAAATAACACCATATTCAATAGTCTACAAGAGTTAGCCAAAACCGAGATGAATGAATATGCTACCATGAATGTGAATAATGCTCGAACAGCATGTCTGCTCTTAAGACTTTTTCCTCCAAACCACAAACCACTACGCGTGGAGTGAACAATCTGGTTTTAAATTGCACATAATGCAGTGCACGAAAATGCATTTGACAAAGCATTCGGTGTACGTTTCACCTGAAATATGTAATACTGTGCCACAGCTGAAGTCAATATTAAAACCAAGAGCCTGAAAATTGTAATAGTAACTATCTATTTCTGTCTGACCCTATTAGACCATTACGCTATTAAAGATATCTTGTGTCTGATGCAGTCCAAACCGATTACAAAGTTTGCTTATTCAGGACCAAACACCATGTTAGACATATAAGGCTAGTGCGATACTGCGAGCCTGACAGATTAGGAAAACAGTTTTTTCATTTCAAAATGAGCACAAAACTAAATTGAATCAAAAACATGAAGAGAATGTATAAAGAAAAAACTGCATTTCTGTGCCATTGTCCCTTGTTACTCACATATGCACGTGTGGCGGTTGAAAGCGGCTCTGGTTAATGTTGTAGTGGGTGAAGGCCTGCGTGGGGTTGGAGCTGTACTCGTCCACCGAGATGGTCACTTTGCCTTGTGACGGCATTCCGTGGGCCATTCTTTCTCCACGTCACACATGAGACACTTCACCAGGACCCTGGAGCGACCCACGCAGTCAGCATCCTTCAGAACCACCACTTAAACACGGAAAAGAACCCTTGATAGTGCCGATGAGGAGGACAAGATACTATCTGTAAAGAAAGAGCGACAGAAAAAGATGCTGTATGAGATTTTAAATTATGTGAAAGATTTGCGTGTTTTATATTCTTTACATGTGGATTACTTACTTCTCAAATAAATGTTATAATACCTACACTGTGCATTTGTTACATTAAACAGCTTTTTCTACCTGAAAAATCACTTTTGTTGGTGTTGTCGGGTCATATTTTTGACTTGAATAAAACCGATGTTGCCACATGTAACACACATTTAGGTTGCACAATAAAACATTTCATAACAGTGGATATCAATTCTATTTTCTAGAATACATCTGCTTAAATATCTGTTTTCAGGGAAACATCTCATTTCTAATTATAGTTTATGATATTTTTCATAATATTTCCACTATAAACTTATGATAAAACAACTGAAAGAACGTTATGCTGTAATGATGTCACTCTTATTATTAAAAACAAACACACAAATTTAAAATTCATGATCACTCATCAAGTTGACTCAACTTGCACACAAACAGTTATAAACTTGAACTAGATCTAATGACAGATGAATCTTACCGTATTTATGATCCAAAACAAATAAATTAAATTGAGCAAAAGTGTTGAGACCCAAACAAAAGAAAACGCAGAGAAACAGAAAGGTGAGCAGCTCCAGCTCTTTAGCCATATGGAGGGCCAGTTAACCATGACCAACCCCTGAACTACTCCATCCAAACCTCTCAAAACTACTTTCATTCACTTACTCAAAATGATGTGTAAACAGGTTTACTTTAAAAAACTGTAGTACATTGCTGTCAGTTTGTATTTTATTCTGTGAAAAAAAAAAAAAAAATAGCCTATTTATATACTGTATATATATATATATAGGAAAATACAGAGATTCATTATTTTACTGCATAAATAAAAGCAGTAATAATCACTGAACTTGCTCAGTAACACCTGCCACAGATTGTCTGTTTTTGAGTTTCTTATGAAATAGCCTACTGGTTTACTGCAGGAGATTAGCTTTGACACCTTACTCTTAATGAGGCAACCCATTATCTCACATCCTAAAGAAATGAGTAAAAAGTGATGCTGGTCTCTCCGTGTTATCTGTACTAGCCAGGCAAGTGCAAAAATCACAGTCACATTATTCTACTAAATATAATTTTTTTTTAAATATGTAAAGGACTGAAGGCATTTAACTGTTAATATGTGATGCAAATGAATTCTGAATGATGTATTTTATTCTTTTTTTTATTTATGAATTATTTATGCTTCTTGTATAATTTATGAGTCTTGTTTTCCTGTCCTCTGTTCAATATTTCTGTAGCTTTACTACATATTAATATTACCTATTATTTCGCAAAAAGCCTAAATATTTCACTTTTTTCATTCAACTGTAACAGACTGTAGTTAATTGTGTTTACTGTAATTAAATCTACAGTACTGTACAAATGACATAGTACAAATGACAAAATAATTAGAAATAAGTTAATAATAAGTACCATCATATAGGCTACATTATACGGTATGCTATAAACTTCAGTTTTTAAAAACAAAATTAGTATGGAATACAGTATTCCCCTATCACGTACATATGTAATTAAGTTATTTTAATATTTTACGTCAAACTATTTACACTAATTTACAAATAACTCCACGGGTAATATACAAATTTGTTTCATGTAAAAAAAAAAAAAGGTTTTTGAAAATGCCCAAATTTGCATAAAACTATAATCATCCTCATTACTCCACATATTATGCAAAAAAAAATTATCGCTTTGCTCACCTCAGCTAGCTAGCAACCACTAGCTTAGCTGCGTAAAAACCTGCCGTTGCGTTTAATAAATAACGTCTACATACGCGCGTGATATTTATTTGCGCTCAACTCTACTGCTTCCGGCTGAACAATGCGAGGGAACGATCAAAATAAAGGTTGGAAATCATGTCTCAAGTGCAGGCTACACTCTTTAGAGAGAGAGCAAAAGAGATCAAGTTGAACCTACATCACCCCGACTACAATATCTCCGACATTTCGAGTAAAAACACGCAAACTCGTGTGTAAATGTGTCTAACACACTCGCCGCGGAGGGTGATCGTTCCCCGGGTGAGTGGCCGCGCTGACACCGCCGCTCAATGACAAGCCACCTCTAACCCTTTTGTGTCTTTTTTTTTTTTTTTTTTGCTCCCTGTCTAAGCGTACATTTACAAGCTGCATAACACACAAGAACAGGCTGAAAGCGTCTCTTTCTCTATCGCCCACCTCTAAAGATGTTGCTCCATGCACGCCGGGGAATGCAGATGTCGGTAGCCGAAGAGGTGGCACTCGGAGCCGGGCAGGGGCAGGACCCTCGACCCTTGGAGACCCTCCGGCGAGCTGACGGAGACACGCGGGAAAAGCAGCGCAGGCAGGCGGCGAGCCTCGCTCTGACTGGCGGAGAGGGGGAGTGAGTCTAGACCGCAGTGGAGGAAGAAAGGACTGCCACTGGGGTCAGAGAGCAGCGACGAGAGCATAGCCTCCGTACTAGCATGGCGGAGCGAGTATGTGTGTGTGTGGTTACTCCTCCCCTCCCTCAAAAGAGTCTGCCATGATATGCGTTCACACGTGGAGAGGAGAGACCCTCTTCTGCTGCTTATTTTCGCGTCTTTCTGCAGCGTCCTTTGTTTTGAGGGTTACATTGTATTGCAGTGTTTTAAGCAAACCTGAGAGGACCTAAAGTACCTTGAGGAAGTGCTAATTTAGTTTTCATTTTAAAGAAGACACTATGATTTGCTTTACACTGTGTGGTAGAGCCGTGGGTCGGGGTCTTTGTTTCTGTCAAAATCAAGTGATGTTTGCAAAGTTTCTAGCCTATGACTGACTGAAAAGGGTCTTGCTTTCATTTATTTTGTAGGGTGAAGTCAGGTAAAATGGGCTACTTTTTTGATGAATTATCTACAGCCACATTTTCCATACTGCTCTTTGTGTGTAATGTCAGGTCCATTCTGTCATTTAATGTTGAAAATATGTAACAAAAAAACCCAAGAGTTACTTCAATATCCCAACACTCTGAGAATTAAACCCTCTTTTCATTGGATACAATTATTTCTGATCTGAAGTCAGGATGAAATGGAAATTGCCATAGGAGTCTTTTCTTCCTATTGTGATATATCTAGTGAAATGGCATTTCGAACAAGAAAAAATGTTTGGCGGGACTTGATTTTTTTCATGGGGAATTGATTAGATGGTTGTGGTTTGCTATTGGTCGAACTCATGTGAGTTACAGGTTGTTCCGCACCCACGCCAGCAAACGTGTAATCAGAGAAGAGATGTCACTGCAAGTTATTTTGATTAAAGATTATGAGGGCACATGAATGTAAAATACATAAAATGATATGCTCGGATAAATAATTTATGATAATCACTGCAATATTCCATACAAATAATAATAGTCAATTTTGATTTCATGGTGACTTTAATTTATAACACCATTATAGGACATGCATTATGACATATCAATTTGAATGTGTTAAATGTATGTGAGTGGCAGGTTCAGTTTGTTGGACTTGTGGGTGTCAGAATAAGAATATAATAAAAAATAAAAAAAACTTTTGCTAAACCTCAACTAGTGTGTAGGCCTATATGTGTGTGAGAGCTCTAAAGAACAACTGCATATAGAATTTCTTTTAATGTTTTAATGAAAGAAACCATCAATATATATATATATATATATATAAAAAAAATCAGGTCATAAATGATCATTTCATCTGACATTTGATTTAGCAACTTTATATGGGATTTTTTTTTAAATCTCAGCATTTTTTTTCTAGTTGAGACAGTCAAATGACGATGCTTTTTAGAAGTGGTCTGTACATAGACCCATTTAATTTGAAAATTAGTTTTAATTAGCATGCAATTGGATTAGAGTTTTAATAAAGGATTTTAACCTTACAGTTTAGGTCATAAACTTTGTGGCCCAATTTATCTAAAATTTGATTTAGAAACTTTATATGTGTAGATTATATATTAGATGTTCAGTTAGTGCTTTGTAAATATAAACCTCATAATTTATTGCAATAAGCATGTCGGCTTGATCTTAAGCTTTTCCCATTCAACATCAGAAAATCATTTGCCCTTCCAACCTTGGAAAACTCAAACCAATCAAATCAGTTCACGCATGCCAAATATTATTGTGCCAAAATCATTTGCAGTGATTGAATATTACATTTTAAAAGAAAATAAGACTCCAGTCTTACCTGGCAGCCCATTCAAATCTGAATGCCATATCCAAAATAAGGTCCTTATTGTCTCTAAGCCCCAAAAAATCATGGCAGGGTTAATTCAAAATGAGTAATTACTCAGAATGAAAGCTTTTAATTTTGCATTTAGTTTTGTGTGCTTTCAATGTCGAAATCACACTAAATCCATTGCTAAGTGAAATGATGGCATTGGACACTGTGCGTCACCGTTACCTGTGTCCCGCAAGAAGGTGGATCTTTGAAATGTGGATGTTTCAATTTTCACAAACCCACACACTAATACAGACAAACCTTCGCAACTAAGCAACATTTCTATTTGAGTTTTCTCTAATCTCTGGAAAATGTGTTTTCATCGACTAGCCAGCGGGCAATAATGTGAAGGCAGGGTGGGAATTTTATTTGCGGAGAGTGCCGTTAAACACAGCACCATCATTTTTTCCCCTGCCTGCACGAGAGAGAGAGAGAGAGAGAGAGAGAGAGAGAGAGAGAGAGAGAGAGAGAGAGAGAGAGAGATGATAGATACAGCTTCAAATGTCAATGAAGAAATGGCCTCTGACATGAATGTTTTATTCAGTCTCCTTCCCCTGATCACATCTATACAATAGAAAATGTAAATGTTATGCAGAATGCTTAAAAAATTCACTATATATTTTATGACCTTCTATAAAAGAGGGGCAAAATGACTCCATGAAAATGATAATGGAATAAAAGCCATATTAACCGGGAGGGTGGGATAGATTTTGTGTGACGAGAGGTGGGTGATTTTCACTTAACCCAAATCTAGCAGCAGGGGCACAGGGGGCTCTCGGATAGATTGCTATCAAGTTGCTATCCCTGGACAAACAGGCACACAGCTTTTTGTCGATCACACATATCACTCTTTGGAATAGGAAATCAGAACAATAGGGAAATTAATAAAAACAATTGGATTTCATATGATATTTCACTGCATGACTGGCTGAATTAATTTCAGTCAAACAAAATTATTTTTTAAATCTAAAAAAACATGAAATTTGAAACAATTCTGTAATACATGGGGAAATAAACTATCTGAGAACATTCCTGTTCACCTATTCAAGGAAGCACGTAACCTGCATCTTTGTTAATCTGAAATCGCATACTTCCTTACTATATAGTAGGCGAAAAAACCAGTATTTGACAAAAGAAGTGCCAGAATTCACAGTACTCATAAAAGAGTAGGCAAAAATGACCCGGATGACCTACTGCTTCCAGCAATGCATGCATTCAGTGGACACTGTGCTATCCCATGAGGCCAAGGGAGAGGGTTTGTGAATGGCAATGAAGCGACACAACTGAAGCTGGTATAATGACAGCATGATGAATGTACGTCCAGATTACTTTCATACTACACACATTCTATAGAGAAGATACTTTTTTAGCGATCATGAAGTACCTGAAGAGAGTATGCGATTTTGGACGCAGCCTTTTTTTTTTTTTTTGAGCCAGTCATCTGAGCCACAAAAGGTCACATGTCTAATCATTCTGGAGCCAAAATGACATCATGATGGCACTGATTGACTGATGTCTGAATGCACAAAAAACCCTTCAATAGTGACAGCACTCTTAAAAAATAAAGGTTCCAATGGAGGGTTTCGCCATAGAAGAACCATTTTTTGGTTCCCCAAAGAACCTTTCAGTGATCAGTTCATAAAAGAACTATTTTTCTTAGTGTGAAGAACTATTTAATAATCTAAAGAACCATTTTCCCTATAATTTGCTATCTTTTTCCATAATGAAATATTTGCAATGTTGCCTGCAAAAAATGACTCCTTCAATATACACAGCTAATTTTAAATGGCCATCAGTAGAGAACCAATATGGTGTCATTACATTATGTACCAGCAGGGGCTGACTGCCCGATTGTAAGCAGCCAAACACTGAACTGTGTACATGCTTGATGTCCATCAGAGACTGGCTCTGACTTCCGGCAACTAGCGTTGTCTTGTCCAGACTGCAAAAATCTGGGAAAATATTGTATAGTGCAGCCTTTACAAATGGGGAACATCTACATCTTCATAGTACACAATGACAAGTTAAAAGTATAAACTATAAAAAATAAATAAAAAAATGTTTATATAAATAAATACATGTTAACATTTATTATAATCTAATTGATATATGTACAACATTTTAGTACATTACCTACCATTCCAAAGGTTACCAAAAATAAAATTAATACTTTTATTCAAAAATCGATCTAAAGTGGCTGTAAAGACTTCAAATGCTGTTCTTTTGAACTTTCATTAAAGAATCCTGGAAAAATATGTATATCATTGTTCTACAAAAATATTAAGCAGCACGGCTGTTTTTAACATTGATGATAAGAAGTGTTTCTTGAGAAGCAAATTATTATGGTTTCTACAGGATCATGTGACATTGAAGATGATGCTGAAAAATCAGCTTTTTGCTTTTTTTTTAAATAAAATAAATGCAGCCTTGGTGGTGAGTATAAGAAACTTCTTTCAAAAACATTGAAAAAACGAAACTTTTGTACTGTAGTGTAAAATATCAGGTTCCATTTGAAAAGTTGAACCCAGGTCTTTCGGTTATTATGGCTTTGACAGCTCTGCGCCTGTGGGTCCAAAGGTGGAGGCTACAAGTATTACCTTTCCTAAGTCATGGAGAACTGGAGCACTGATCAGGGTGAGAACTAACAGCGTCACAATGCTGCTTCTACAATGCGTGGATTGGCCTCTTGTCATGTTTTGACAGGGTTTTCAAAGGTCTGTTGTTCTGTAACAGTAGGCCAACATCTTATAAAGACATGTCATGATATTGAAGTTGCTCTGTCACTAAGGTGCAACTGGCATTCGAACAAAACACCTTATCCTCTTCACACAAGAGTGGATGGACGGGCGAATTTTTTTTGAATCCAGAGTAAAGTTGATTCTCTTCAAAGATGCTGAACTGTCAATCCCATCTTTCCCCTGCGCTAATGCTAAACCACAGAGATGGATCAATCACTCCATCTTCCCTCTCTCTCACAATCGCCTCGGAAAGTGTGACAAAACAAGAAAGAACAGAAAAGTTGTTTATTGTAGAGATGGGATATTGACAGCAACTACGATGTGAAACAAAGACAGCTCGACATGTTTGAAGGCATAGAAAGTCCAAGTTTGGGCTATGAAAGAGAACAAGGAGAAAAATCTAATGAGGTGAATTTCGCAAAATCTGTCTGACCCAATTTACCCATTTTTAAAACACAGAAAATACATAAAGAAAAAGAAAAAGAAGCATTTTAAAAAGATGTTTTTATAATATTACCTCAATCCCTAAAATACTTTTCTTTATATTAAAAAAATACAGTTTAAATAAAAGTATTTAAGTACATCATGGAAGCAAGTTGCATTTATGATTTATTTATTTTTTAATCATATAAAATATTTTTTATAGATTTTTATGGCAAGAATCTGTCAAAATACGTAGAAATAACATTTAATAACCAAACTCTCAGGGAAAACACCAAACACGCACGCTTACATTGACGATAACGGACAAAGACTGAAGGAGAACACAAGGTATAAACACACAGAGACTAACAAGATAACTAATGAGGTGATTGACAATGCACAGGTGATAGACATGACTAATTAGAACGATCATGGAGGTCACAGGACTGAACCAAAAACACAATGAAGGGGGGAAACACAGATCATACATGTAACAGAATCTGCTTAATTGCTATGATAAAACACATTAATATAATATATAATACTAAAATAAAATATAAGAAACAACTTAATTGACATTAAAATATAATAATAATAATAATAATATAAAATATCTTAATATTCCTACAATAGACTTAATTTTCTTCATGCAAAATATAATTCCTTGAAATATAACTGTGTCTTTGACAATCTGGACAAAAGAGTATGTGTAATCATGCTCGCATCTGATGAAACATTCATTTTAGTCAGTGGTGAACCAACCGTGTTTTTACTACATGATGGCCATACACACGTGCAATCTAATGCATTTAGACTTTATGGCCTCAGATATACCACATGAAATGGTCTCTGATGTGAATAATGCATGTGAATCATGAATATATGTATATATTGTTTAGCTTTAGATAGTAGTGTGTGATATATCTGGACCATGAAGTCTTTGCTTTAGCAGCACAGTTTCATTGCTTTCCACCCTGCTGTGGTGGTTGATGGTGTTTTGCTCTGAGAATTGTGTGTGTGCGGCATGCGATGTTTGTCTCTGTAGCGTCTTTATTTCACTCTTTGTCGAACATTCATTCTCATCCCTCTCAATCACTCAACAATGAAACACACAAGGCTGACGTCTTATTTGTCCCCAATAATCAAATAAATCAGACTGCAGGCCCATGCACTCTATGATTGCACATTATATTTTGAAAGGAACAAATATGAAAACCAATTTGATTTAGAACGCATTAATTATATTTTAACAGTCTCCCCATATTCAACGAGAAAAGAGAAATCATGGGTGCCGTTAAGCCTCTATAGGCTTGATGTTCTCGGGCTCTCGGTTCTAATGAAATTTCAGACTCATTTGGAATGAAAGCAAACAAACCGCACTGTTTAATTTCTTGAAAGCTCAGAGCTCTCAGTTGTTTGGATGAACGTTAGAGCTATTTGGCCACATGAACGCTGCGGTGACTAAGGTTTGGCAGAGACAACCGGAGTGAATCCCCTAAATTATAAATGATTTGTCAGGTAACCTAAAACAATGTGCTTTGTGTAGAAACATCTAAGTGATCCGATTTTATTCAAGGAATTTTTTTCTTCTTCTATTATTAATGTTAATATGAATGTGACTTTGTGTACATTTAAATGGCAAATTCCAAACGGAAGAGCATCCCTGTGCTCTACTCACTCCGAAGGTTATAACAGCACTTTTCACAGTGTGCCAAGGCATAATTCATTAATCAGCAACCAGCTCCACATTTATCAGAAATTATAAGTAAATTAACTACTTATCTCATGAAGCATGGCATATTCTAATAGAAACAGTACAATATAAATCTACTGACTTATAGTTATCAATTATCAGTATAAAATTTATTTAAAAAACTTGAAATAAAATCTTGAAATACACTCACCTAAAGGATTATTAGGAACACCATACTAATACTGTGTTTGACCCCCTTTCGCCTTCAGAACTGCCTTAATTCTACGTGGCATTGATTCAACAAGGTGCTGAAAGCATTCTTTAGAAATGTTGGCCCATATTGATAGGATAGCATCTTGCAGTTGATGGAGATTTGTGGGATGCACATCCAGGGTACGAAGCTCCCGTTCCACCACATCCCAAAGATGCTCTATTGGGTTGAGATCTGGTGACTGTGGGGGCCATTTTAGTACAGTGAACTCATTGTCATGTTCAAGAAACCAATTTGAAATGATTCGAGCTTTGTGACATGGTGCAATATCCTGCTGGAAGTAGCCATCAGAGGATGGGTACATGGTGGTCATAAAGGGATGGACATGGTCAGAAACAATGCTCAGGTAGGCCGTGGCATTTAAACGATGCCCAATTGGCACTAAGGGGCCTAAAGTGTGCCAAGAAAACATCCCCCACACCATTACACCACCACCACCACCAGCCTGCACAGTGGTAACAAGGCATGATGGATCCATGTTCTCATTCTGTTTACGCCAAATTCTGACTCTACCATCTGAATGTCTCAACAGAAATCGAGACTCATCAGACCAGGCAACATTTTTCCAGTCTTCAACTGTCCAATTTTGGTGAGCTCGTGCAAATTGTAGCCTCTTTTTCCTATTTGTAGTGGAGATGAGTGGTACCCGGTGGGGTCTTCTGCTGTTGTAGCCCATCCGCCTCAAGGTTCTGCGTGTTGTGGCTTCACAAATGCTTTGCTGCATACCTCGGTTGTAACGAGTGGTTATTTCAGTCAAAGTTGCTCTTCTATCAGCTTGAATCAGTCGGCCCATTCTCCTCTGACCTCTAGCATCAACAAGGCATTTTCACCCACAGGACTGCCGCATACTGGATGTTTTTCCCTTTTCACACCATTCTTTGTAAACCCTAGAAATGGTTGTGCGTGAAAATCCCAGTAACTGAGCAGATTGTGAAATACTCAGACCGGCCCGTCTGGCACAAACAACCATGCCACGCTCAAAATTGCTTAAATCACCTTTCTTTCCCATTCTGACATTCAGTTTGGAGTTCAGGAGATTGTCTTGACCAGGACCACACCCCTAAATGCATTGAAGCAACTGCCATGTGATTGGTTGATTGGGTAATTGTATTAATGAGAAATTGAACAGGTGTTCCTAATAATCCTTTAGGTGAGTGCATATACAACTGTTAAAAAATTTGGGGGCATTACATTGTTTTTAAAGTAATTAATACTTTATTCAGCAAGGATGCATTAAATGGATCAAAAGTGACAATAAAGACATTTGTAATTTTACAAAATATTTCTATTTCAAAAGACACTGTTCTTTTGAACTTTCTATTCTATAACCCTGACAAAAAAGTATCACGGTTTCCACAAAAATATGAAGCAGCAGAACTGTTTTCAACATTGATAATAATATGAAATGTTTCTTGAGCAACAAATCAGCATATTAGAATGATTTCTGAATGTGACACTGAAGAATGATGCTGAAAATTCAGCTTTGATCACAAGAATAAATTACATTTTAAAATATATTCAAATAGAAAAAAGTTATTTTAAATTACAATAACATTTCACAATATTACTGCACACTTATATTTATAATATTTTGCACGCTGACAGTACCTTCGGTACTTGAGCTTTCTTCAGGATTATGGGTAACACTGTTAACATCTATAGTTGGGAGATACCAAAAAACTATGGACATCACAATCACAAGTTCAGGAATGACTCCTTTTGCACACACAGAATGATACTAAAAGGGATTCACACCTCTTTCACTTTAGTTTTACACTTTATGTGGATTTAATTTTGTCATGGTTGTCATTCAGTGATGGTGAATTCGAAACAGAACTACTTCCTGTGTGGCATATTTACTCTATCTCTGCTTCCATTTACCAATTGCTCCATCACTACACAGCATCTGTCTCTATCTCCTTCCCTTCCCCCATCCTTCCTCTCTTCCCACTTCCATTTAACTCTCTATTCCATCTCGAGAGGAGATGGTAGATGGTCTCTTCATTATGTGGAACACAGACAGCGTGATTGTGTGTGTGTGTGTGTGGAATGAGTGAGAGCCAGTCGAGTACATGCAATGTTTTATATCCTGTCAATGGCATTCCTAGTTGCTGTCCCGTGGCCATGATTTACCATGTTTTAGCCAACTCCTCACTGCAGAGCTATTTCCCGCCCCTCTTCGCCTGCTTCCAATTCATCTCTATTTCTTTTCTCACTCTGTCTGTCATATTTTGGAGCTAGAGAGCTATTCATAGCGCTTTCGTAAAAGCATTCCTGGGTCATTCCTGCTATTTGAACTCTAAAAAAAAATTATATTACTTCAGAAACACTTTAAATAAATTGATTATTTACATAAAGTCAAGAAAATGAATGAATGCATAACAGGATGGAAATAAAGAGCTGAAGTTAGCCTTTGACAAATTAGGGCTTGTTTAACAAATATGTTGACTTGCTTTTGCTATCTTTTAAATACAAAGTTCTGTCATTAAAATCTAGATACCGCAGGCAGATAGGTCCTTAACTAAATTAGTTAGCAATCACATCATTATCTACATAGGGCAGCTGATTGGTTGCTGTTGCGCTTTCAGAAACCCTCTACCTTCCCCAGCTCCACCTGTATTGATCTGCTACGGGGGTTATTTCATATGTTATATGTGCATGTTACTTATTATGTATTTAGAGTGTTGCAATAGGGGTATATTGTGGGTAGTTTGTTGTTGTTGTGTGTGTGTGTGTGTGTGTGTGTTTCAGATGTTCATTGGATCGATCGATCTACAGCCTGTCAGTCTTCCTGAAGGATGATGACGTCCCGGTTCACCCATCCAATCACATTACACCATCCTCAAATATCCGTATCTCTTCCACGTCCCCAGCTTTTTGCTCACTTTGGCTTTTGGTTTTGTTTGGCTTGTTGTCGCCATGATGATTCTGTGTGTTTATCGTATGATTTAACCTATGTGGTTGTGAATTGTTTTTGTTTTTCATACTGTTCACCCTTGTTCAGTCATCACGGTGTGTGAGGCTGGGAAGGAGGGAGCAGGTAAGCAAGTCGCGCAACATACATTGCGCACCACATATACCAAACGAAAAATGTAGAAAAGAAAAGTCTTTGGCGTCAAGACGCTCAAACCAAACTACACTGACTACAATATAACAAAATTACAGGGTGTGGCACTCTCCTAAACCTAGTGTGTCTAATACAAATCAAGATGTCCTACACTGTAAAAATAAATATTATTTTTCTATGTAAAAATATAGATATTTTTCCTTTAATTGCCCTGTCCTTCATATTGAGTTTCACACACATCTTTATTTAAATGTTACACTCCCTTACCCCTAGCCAAATCTAAAAGGGACGTAACAGTGCAGCAGCAGCAGCATGTTTTACATGCTCACTGCAGCAGGTCTGTGAATGTATCGGCAGTAGCAAGTCTATGTACTTGCTCTACAGCAGCAGCAGCAACGTAGATCCATTCCGCCAAGAGAAATAAATGAACACTGCCATATTCATTACAATGTCACTCTCTCCGAGAATTGTCATGACAGAAATATTCTTTTGAAATGTTGATATCATACAGATTTCTGTAATGTTATATAGCTGGATGGAATGTGAAATACCAGCTAATGCAAAAGAAAAACCTTCAGAATTCATAAAAAAATTGCTAGGACTGACGACATTTGTGTTGTTTTCACACCAAAATGATGTCACTTGGAGAATGATGTCACTACGTCACTGTTAAATTATGGGATGGAAAGTGAAATATGTGCACATTTTATAGGACATATAGGACATAAGTTAATGTATATAGAATCTTGTTTAACGGTAAGATAAAGTTTAAAATAAATAATAAATAGTTACATTGTGAGATAAGAAAGTCACAATTATGAGAAATAAAGTTACCTTGTAATATATAAAGTCACACTTACCTTCCATACATAGCATCTGAAAACAAAATGGCAACATTTTTACATTTTTTATGCATTTGGCACTCGCTTTTATCCAAAGAAGAATTATACTGCATTCAATGTATCAAAAATTATAATGGAATGAACTCCTCGTCCCACGAAGCATGGCATAATCAAATCAGAAACAGTACGATATAAAATTATTGTTTAATATAAGTTTATAGCAACAATTTAGCAAAATCTTCAAATGCACTACTGTTTAAAAGTTTAGGATCAGTAAGATGTTTTAAATTATTTTGAAAGACGTCTCTTCTGTGCACCAAGGCTGCAGTAATTTATTGCTGTGATGCAAAGCTGAATTTTCAGCATCATTACTCCAGCCTTCAGTGTCACATGATCCTTCAGAAATCATTATAATAAGCTGATTTGCTGCTCAAGAAACATTTTATCCAAGACGACTCTGCATATTGAAAATAAATTAAATGATATGAGTCTCATCTTCAATTATTGTGGATATTTTATCTCATCTATTAAGACAAATTTACTGAAGATATGAAAACGCACCTCCTAGTGAGAATGACCCTCCTCAGTGCTTCGGTCCAATCAGATCTTCTCCTGGACCCGAGAAGCAGATTACTGAAATACATGAAAAGCCTGTTTATGATTTACAGTACAAAACATATATCTCGCATGCACAAAAGCTAAATGAAAAAGAGAGAGAGCGCTGATGGGTTGCTGGAGATGTGTTTATGTGCGTGGGCAAAAACTGAGAGCGGGAAGGGAAAGAAGCAGACAAATAAAGTCTGTCTGTTAAATTGATGACCTCATGTATCTGTGGCACACGCCTCTGTAGCGTCTCAAAACCTCAGGGCCATCGCACACAATCAAATTCTGCCGCTCACTGATGTGTTACATCTGGACTTATAGCGCTGCTCTGCCTTGCTTTCTCACACACACAAACATTCGCATGCTGTCAGTTCAAACAGCCACAATAAATACAGATGACATTAAAGAATCACAAAGACAAGCAAAGAACAACATGCATGTGTGTATAGTTTACAATAGTATTTACCTTGTAATGTAGCTGCAGCTCATGTTTCCAATCACTCACTCAGCAGCGGCTCTTACAATAGTATAATTTTCACCTTGATGTGGGAGGCTGTAGTTTTTCTTATGGATTTGCTGAAAAGCCATATATTTTTAAGAGTTTTTGTTCAGAGGGAATGAAACACTTGCAAAAGCTGCTGCTGGAGCTGAGATACATGAATACATTTATATGTTTTATACACTATACTGTATAGTGTGTGTGTGTGTGTGTGTGGGGGGGGGGGGGGGGGGGGGGGGGGGGGGCAGGTAAACCCTATGTTATGAAGACAAAATGTCCCTGCAAGGATGGCAATATCTGAAATCCTTGTCCTTTTTTGGTCCCCATGAGGAAAACAGCTCATAAATCATATACTACGAGATGTTTTTTGAAAATGTAGAAGGTTTTCTGTGATGGGTATGTTTAGGGTTACGGTCAGTGTATAAGGGGATAGAATATACAGTTTGTGCAGAATAAAAATCATTATTTCCTGTAGCTCAAACAGTATAGAGCGTTGGTCATGGGTTCATTTCCCAGGGAAAGCAAGAACTGATAAGAATGTAAATGTGTACCTTGAAATGCAATGTAAGTCGCTTTGGATAAAAGCGTCTGCCAAATGCATATACCGGGTATGTAAATTATGTCTATGGAAAGTCCCCATAAAACATGAAAACACAACATATACGTGTGTGTGTGTGTGTGTGTGTATACAGGCCAGCAAGATTTGATTTCACTTTTTTAACTTTAGTTAGTGTGTAATGTTGCTGTTTGAGCATAAACAACATCTGCAAAGTTACAATGCTCAAAGTTCAAATGAAAGGGAGATATTTGCTTTTAAAGAAATAGCTTTTTAAGGACTACAACAAACGGCTGGTAGGGACTACATGACATTCCTCCCGGGTTAGTGACATCACCAACCCTAGAATTTACATAAACCCCGCCCCCTGAACACGATTTATAGATTATCAAGACAGAATATGCTAATCAATGACTAAAAGATAACTTGCTTCTACATGTTGTCACTTTTGAGTCTCTCCATCATTGTCTGAATCCGGTTTGAACATAAAAGGCTAAAAGTTTTTGAAATTTTCAGTGCATGTCTGTGTGAGGTAAAAGAACACAAGCTGTTGAAGCTCCGCCCTCTGTGCCGGGAGCAGCAGCTCATTTGCATTTAAAGGAACAGACACAAAACGGTGCGTTTTTGCTCACCCTCAAAAAGTGACAATTTTAACAAGCTATATAAAAATATCTGTGGGGGCATACACACTCTGGGGACATCAAAGACTTATTTTACATCTTGTGAAAAGGGCATTATACCACCCCTTTAATGTTTTTAAAAGAAGGCTGCATTAATTTGACCAAGATACTATAAAAACAGCAATATTGTGAACTATTATTAAAAGAACTGACTTCTATTTTAATATATTTTAAAATGTAGATGGCAAAGCTAAAATTTCAGCAGCCATTATTATCAGTGTTGTGCTGATTCATATTTTTATGTAAGTCATAATATATACACAATGTTATTCTGATTCAGTCACACTGAATTTGTTTTAAGCAAAACAAACATTATTAGAGAATGAACGATCATTCAAATGAAATTCAACAAGAAGTAACAAAAAAGGGTATAAATTGCTAATGTTAAAATGAACGTACAGTATGACAAGGCCAACATGTTTGATGTTCTTCATCATAAAAAAGTTATTAATTTTGTTCAGGGTGTAAGTTATGAAAAAAAAACTACATTGCATTTGGATTTCTATTCAGAATGCAGTGTTTTTGTGTGGGAGATTTCTACAGTCTCCAGTTGAGATTCAGATGATAATGTAAGCAGTTTAGTGGCTTCAATAAATAAAAGTCTGTTTCAATTCATGTGCAATGTGGCCGCATAAATATGTATGTGTGGCCTTAAGACAAACTTACACAGAATTGGCCAAACCTGTCCTGCACTTCACTGTATGTTATGAACTCAGCTCTGCCGGTTTAGATTCTGAGCAGTCCGTAGGCTCTGTGTGAACGCTTTACACAAGTATAAAGGCGAGAGAGCTCTTTGAGTAGGCCTAGGCCTGCCTGCCTGTGTCTGGGGAAGGCCCCGGAGGACTAGTAGGCGCGTGGCTAGCTTTATGCAGTATTCATGGGATGTAAAGAATGGCCCGTCTTAGAGAGAGAAAAAAAAGAAACAGAAAGAGAGGGAGAGTAAGAGAGAAAAATGGAGCCATTATTCCGGGCCTCTAACGGGAGCTGCTTGTTTTTGCAGCACAAGCAGGGGAGCTTGAATCTTAGTCTGTAGAGAGGAAGCTAAGTGTGTGTGTACGTCCAGATGTGTATACACAAGGGCTCATTATACTGGGAACTGCAGCATTTACATTATATGTATATACAGGAGTGTGTGAGCGAATACTCACGAGATCTGCCGTGCTAAACTTCAGATGGAGCTGCAGCCTGAAAATACAACACAGAGACACAGTTTCTAATCAGAAATCATTATGAGGGAAACTGACTGCAATCATCTGCTAAAAATTACTGTGGGGCCAGACTGGTCAAAAGTCATTGAAAATAAGACAAGGATCACCATTTATGGGCAAAGTTGGTTTGATATATATTTGGTACCACAGGTTTAATTTTTAGTCAAACATTTTGGTTTTTAGTCAAACAAAATGTCTCCACAAAGATGGCAATATCCAAAATCCTTGTCCTTGTGGAGAAATGTTTTGGTCCCCATGAGGAAAACAGCTTATAAATCATGCTAAGTGATGTTTTTTTGACAGGGTCAGTGTAAGGGGATAGAATACAGTTTGTACAGTAAAAAAATCATTAAGTCCCCATAAAACATGAAAACACAACAGAGTGTGTGTGTGTGTGTGTGTGTGTGTGTGTGTGTGCGTGTGTGCGCGCGCGTGTGTGTGTGTGTGTGTGTGTGCGCATGCCATGGAAGAAAAAATATCATTAAATTGTAGGTAAATAAAAATACATAATTACTGTATTATTTTTGGGTGAAGTATATTTTCTAATGCAAAAAAAAAAAAATTCTTTCATACCTCATTTCCATTTCAACACAAAATAAGTAAATAGTCATTGATGTTGTGTTTGTTAATGGAGTTATGGTTAATTTATAGAATTATCAGATCTTAAAATCCCCATGTTTATGATCACAGTTTTACTGGGCTTGTTGCTAGAAGTGCAGGAGTCAAGATATATGCGCGCGCGCACACACACACACACACACACACACACACACACACACACACACACACACACACATGTCTGGTTCGCTATATTTGTGGGGACTCTCCATAGACGTAATGGTTTTTATACGGTACAAACTGTATATTCTGTCCCTTCACACTAACCCTACCCCTAAACGTATACCCATCACAGAAAACTTTCTGCATTTTTACATTTTCAAAAAAAAAAAAAGTATGTTTATTAACCCATTTCCCTCGTGGGGACCGCTGGCTGGTGCACACGCACACGCACACAGACACGCACAAACACTCACACACACAGGGGTGTCAGGCAAGGGGTGTGTGAGGGTGACCCCAAACTGGACAAGGTGGACAAGGACTTTGGGTACAAAAGAGATATAGATGGTGAATACGTACAACAACAAAAAAATGATTACAAAGACAAAAAACACAGGGAGGGAAAGTTGGTTATGTCCAAGGAAGTCTGTAATACCTGGAGAGAGATATCCATTAGAACTCCCTTTCATCTCAAAGACAGCTGGCTCAGGATCCATTGATCAGGATCCATGAAGATTGGAAGACTGGAAGACTTGAAGAAAATAAAATTTGATCCAGTCATCTGAACTGTATTCCATGTGACTAATAAATCTGAAGCCATAGGAAACTTAAAGTAAAACAAAAATTATGTTTGTCAAAAGCAATGGACAAGGGACAGTGGACAAGTCCATTTTGTATTTGTTAGAAATAAAATAAAATAAAATAAAATAAAATAAAAAATAAAGTTAATTTTGAAGGATGTCAATGGGAAAAAATGAATTCAGATGGTGTAGTTACGACATCTACCAGCAGGGGCAAACAGGGACATGCTAACCAGCCAAACCTTTGTTTGTGTTGACTATAAACATACAGTCTGGACCAGTTTACAGCTTATTCTGGCTGAGAATCACCCAGTTACACAAAATATTTTTGTCTGATTACAGTGCATTTTGTTTTTGTGTATCATTTAGGGATAAATTAACCTGAAATAGTCAAAGCCAATGATAAACTGCCATGGAAAAAAGTAGGCTAATTCAAAACAACTGCACA
Organism: Rutilus rutilus; assembly: GCF_951802725.1. Classification (NCBI taxonomy): domain Eukaryota; kingdom Metazoa; phylum Chordata; class Actinopteri; order Cypriniformes; family Leuciscidae; genus Rutilus; species Rutilus rutilus. The sequence goes on from NC_140211.1 coordinate 12,934,797, forward strand.
TCATGTAGGCTCATATCTAAAATAAAATAAAGTTATAATATTAGTCACACATGATATCCTATCTATTACTGGAGTAGAGATTTAGCTTTTCGTATGTGAATAAGTGTAGATAGGCCTACCTTCTCTTTTTTACCATGAACCATCTGGGATATAGGAACAAAGACATTTCCTTAAAAAAAAGAAAAAAAGAAATAACCACAGAAATAACAAACATCAAAGGGAGTGCTACAGCAAAAAAGAATAATTCAAATTTAATTTTTAGGTTACTATGTTAGTTGCATTCACGGTGCATGATTTGTGGGCTAAATTGGAATAAGATGAAAATAAATATTCTATATAGGTCATACAGCTCTGGGAGTAGGGCGAGCTCCCAGACGTCCTTACGGGACATGTAACATGCTCGGACAATTAACTGGTTCTTTATTAGGTTGTGAATTAGTATGTGCTATTAAGAGTTCAGATAAGTTGTGTGTGTAACTTTAACTTAGTTTAACTCTAGTTGTGCTGCTTTTGAGCTGTCTAACGCTAACTCTGCTTTTGCTCTGAATCATTCTCAAATGGCTAATTAAAATGCTGAAATGTCAGTGTGTTTACTGTAAGGTGTCTTAAAACCAACAACCTGAAATGTTAGCCTACTGTACAAAAACACTTACTGATATGAGGTTGCAATGCGTAATATGCCAATCAATATGCCAATAATATGCCAATCAAATAAATAAATAAAATTGTGTGTAAAAGTGCGTTTTATATCAATGGCAGGAAGGCTTTTTTTCAATTATACCCTTTATTATTATTACAAAAATAATATTTCGCAGGAACAGCAGCATTATTTTTTGGTATGTTATTGTACTATTTCTCAGCTTCACACACAACTTAATGTTTACATTGTGCATTTATTCTGAATAAGACGATATACTGATTAAGTTGTTTACATAGGTTTTGAATTTGTTTACATGGGTTGTTTATTCACCTTTTTCGTTCAAATTCCCCATTTACTCTCATGCTACGGTCTGATTAATGACTGCATATAAAGAATGTAAAGCACGTGCCGTAAAGTGCTTTGACTGCCATATGCTGCCAGTTGCTCACAAACTAAATAGAGAGTTATAGCCCGATTAAAGTGTCTACACGTATTAAATAATATGACAAAACTCGAAAAATGTTTCACATGCCTTACAGCAATTTTCTTATCCCAAAAATTGTCTGTGGTCACATTACTGCCGTCTATGTAAACACAGCCACCGTCTGATCTTTAATCACATAATTGACACCACGTGTGGCAGAATTCAGGTGTAGAATCGCGGCACCTCACCGGACCAGGTATAAATCATCCGTGATTACTGTAGCGAGCGCTCGCCCTCACCAGCCAAGTAGCCTCTGGCTCTATATATGGAGATCTATTTATAACCCCCTGTGTCACTACCGCTGCTCTTTGCTGTTTTGCAATACACTGCAAATCTACTTCGTCTCTGTTCTTGTTCTGCTCACCAACCCATCCGTCCTCTGCCGTCGCTGACCAAAACAGCACTACTGTCACTCCCAATGTAAATTCCAAGGCCGGAACAAAGGATTATGTTTTGGAAATATACAGGTGGAGTTGAGACCATCTGACAAATGTGTTTTAGTTGATGTGCCACATTAAAATGATAGGCCTACCAGTTGCTGAGATTGCAGAAAGTGCTTGTGGACTGAATCCTGTTCATACATTGCACAATATATGCAACAGTAGGCCTACATTATCTGATCAAAATGTACTGCTTGATACGGTTGGTAATTTAAAAAGGAATAAAACAGGTTTCCTATTTGTTATGAATGTAAAACAAAGGGTAACATCGCTGATCTTCAACATTACACAGGTCTGGTGGAGAAAGACATGGAGTAGGAACCACCTCTTCCAAATTTTAAATGTATTTAATATTAATATTAAAGGTGCATTTTGTATCTTTGGTCCTTTGGCGGTTAAAAAACAAAACTGCATGCATTTTGCGGAAGAACATTGTTTTGGTTGTGCTTTGGCTCTGTGTGACTGTGTGGAAAAGCCGAGCCAATGTTGATTCTTGTTTTATTACGAAGTCTTTCGCGTTCTCATTTACCAGCAGACTCTCGTTTGACTTTTTTTTAAAACGGGCAATTCCCTAAGGTTCAAGATTTAGCGGCTCCATGACAACCTTTTCGCTCGTTAACAACTAATATATGCCACTCCCACACCATGCACGCATCAAAGTAATTACGGATATGATGAGACGCGCACGGGCGAGTGACGTATGTACAGTACGCAATTTCCAGCAAAAACCATCGAGTCAGATATAAAATATAAACACGTATAACAGGTTTACCATATAATCAGGGTAAGACAAAAACAGTTACATTGTGTACCTTTAATATTAATGTACTTAAATACTTTGTAATGATGACGAAGGCATATTATAGAAATTGTAGCAATAAGACATTATTAATGTATAATTATGCATTTATTTAATTTCCATCATATTTTTAATACATTTTATTATGAGTAATATACTTGTACACTAATACAACCTCTCTGTCTCCTTGCAGTTGTCTCTCTCTCACGTATCCTAAAAGCAAAAGTGTGAAAATAAATGTATTGCAAAATTGAACATCTTCAGATGATAACAAATTCCCAAAAAACGATTTGCATGTCTAAGAAGATGTAACATATTTGTAAATTTCATAAATCAGAGAAGACAGAAGTAATTTTTCTGGTTTTATGTTATAATATGCATTAAAAATGATGGTTAACACAGCACATTCCTCCAACGACTGCATAAATAACACACATTTAATAAAGGTTTGATGTTCTTTCATTTTTTGCTAAATAAAAAGAAGAATAAAATCTTTTCATTGTCAGCCAGTTCTTTTGCAGAATAGGTCACGGGACTTTTTGTGTGTCAGGGAAAGAGAAAAGAAGAAGAAAAAAATCACAAGGGAAAATTACCTGACTTAATGCTTGTGGCAGCCTGTAATTTATGAGAATTTGTCATGAAAGCTCTGAGGTTAAGTAGGCAGGCAGGCAGGCCTTCTCAGTTCTGGTATTGACGTGTTTCTCCACTCACAATGAGTGACTAAAATGGCAGTTCCTATATGGACCGTCCATGCAGTTACTTCAGAACATCTGCACATACATCTCCCTTTAAGCCTTTTAAAATACATCAAGTCTCAAAAGTAATATTCAAGGCAGGGAAAAAGAGAAAAGGGCGGAGACAGATGAGAAAACAGAAAAGTGGGGGTAATTTCTTAAGTGCTCTTAGACTGAAAGGCAAGTTTTGTCTTACATCTAAAATTAGACTACAGGAAACCGGTAGATGACATCAGTAGAGGTCAGCGGGTGCGAGGACGACGTGAAAAGGTCAATGTTTAATCTGAGCCTGAAACACAAAGGTCAAACTCTGAGGTCCCATATGGCATTAGAAACAGCAAAATACCTCCTGTTGGCTTATTTAAATCAACAGTTTTTTTGCAATTCCACCGAATGTTTTTTTAATTCCACCACTAACAATCCATCTCTATGCACTTCTTTACACTAAAATATCAGGCTATGATCTGCCATTCATTTGCAACAGGCCTTAAATTATCCATCTTGGTCAAATTCTGTAAAACAATTATTGTGAGGTAAAAATACATTTACAATTTCAAAAGCAAGTTAATGATTATAGCAGACAAACTAATTTCTTCATTATCTATATGTAGTTAGATTACAGTTCTTATTTTTTGTTTTTCATATTTTGAAGGTAATATTTAAAGAAAGGATAGATAGATAGATAGATAGATAGATACACAAATAAATTCATATTTAAATAAATTTAGGAGGAAATAAAAAAAAGTAGGTTTATTTTCAAAAGAAATTAAAGATGCATGGTGGACTGCAATTTCAACCAAATATTGACCAGGTTAAGTATAAGCAGTTAAAAAAAAAAAAATAAATAAAAAAAAAAACAGTTTTATTATAATATGCTATATTAATCAAACGCTATTAGCATTTGTGTTCATTTTTTAAATAATTTTACTCAACTTTTTGAGTATATTCAGGGTGCCAATAACGATAACAATAACAATTCGTTGATGCATTCATAAAAAACAGTATTGTACGACATAATTAAAAATGGCCGATGCCCAAAATAGTTGGGTTTCATGTTTTATTTATGATTTTTTCTTTTTTCTTTTTTTTTGGCAAACCGTTCAGAAGTAATAAGCAAAAACAACCGTTGCATGCAATACTCGAAAGTGTGCAAAACTTTTTGTACATGTTCTTTGCCGAATTCGTTCACACGTTATTCAAGAATGCTTTAGTTTATAAAAAATATTTTAATAACTTTTAGCCAGCATGGTCTAAAAATGATGTGACCCATTTCTGGTGAAAATCGGACGAACCATCTTGGTCGAGTTCAGAAAAAGTAGATTTTTCAGAAAATGTTAAATGGCCATGCCAGAAAATGACGCAGACTTGGCATTGAGCAAAGCAATCAAAAATGTTTGAATTTTTTTTTAGGCCTTACGGTTCAAAAGTTACATAAATATATAAATTCATAATAAATAAATCCTTAAACAAATGCATAAATAAAAAATCGAACAATAAAAATAAAATAAAAAATAAACAATGTATAAATAGAAAATGCATAAATAAATTAATACATAAACAAATGCATAAAAAATAAGTGCTTAAATAAATACACAAATGCTTAAATGCATAAACAAATTAACAAAGGAATAAAAATACACAAACAAGTAATAAAAAATAATGTGCAAATAAGAATCACATATATGCTTAAACAAATGCATTAACAAACAAACAAAATACATGCTTAAACGAATAAATGCATAAACAGATAAATAAACATAAATCAATGCTTAAATAAATACACCAATTCCTAATAAATAATTTGTAACAAGATAATTCATATACGGTTTGTGATCAGATTCATTCACTTCTTTATAATAGACTTTTAGCACTCATCGTTTCAGTGAAGCTGGATTAATGAGACAGACAACAACAAGTTTAATCCTGTTCCTGCATCTTGTTATCTGACAGCAGAAAGGATCAATGAGGCTAAGGATGTGTTTGGGTTACGTTGGACCCATGATCAGATGTGTTTGGTCTGAGGTTTGTATGAGGTCTGGAGAGTAAGTTGAGCCATGGCAGGGGGGAGCATCTGTGCACATATGTCTCCTGAGCCACAATTATTATCAAAACCAGTTATCCAAGGAAAATAACCACCTAGACTTTGCCCACTTCACTACCAGCAGTTGCTTTGAATATTTTGTGACCTAGTTGATGCCCTATACCAAACCAATGACTGTTCATATGAAATCCTAACATACCAAAAAGAGCAGTCAAACAAAGTGAGCTACGTGTGTATGGAACTGTAACGAGAGACTTATTTTAGACGTTTAATACAGTAAAAAAAAATCATTAAAAAAATTGTAAAAAAATGTACAGTAAACCTGTAAAAAACAACAAATATTTATGTGAAACTGTACACACAAATTTCCAAAATCACTGTAAATGGTACTGTATATAAAATCTTCTGTAATACTTTATAAGATCACGAACAGTTAATTAGCTATCATGAACTAACAATGAGCAATATATTTCTTACAGCATTTAATAGTCGTTGTTCATGTAATATTAATAAAAATGCAATTGTTCATGTTAGTTCACAGTGCATTAACTAATGTTAACAGATACACTTTTGATTTGTAAAACTGTAATTGAAATTAACATGAACTAAGATTTCATAAATGATGTTGAAGTATTGTTCATTGTAAGTTTATGTTAACTAATATACGCTCACCTAAAGGATTATTAGGACACTTGTTCAATTTCTCATTAATACAATTATCTAATCAACCAATCACATGGCAGTTGCTTCAATGCATTTAGGGGTGTGGTCCTGGTCAAGACAATCTCCTGAACTCCAAACTGAATGTCAGAATGAGAAAGAAAGGTGATTTAAGCCATTTTGAGCGTGGCATGGTTATTGGTGCCAGACGGGCCGGTCTGAGTATTTCACAATCTGCTCAGTTACTGGGATTTTCACGCACAACCATTTCTAGGGTTTACAAAGAATGGTGTGAAAAGGGAAAAACATCCAGTATGCGGCAGTCCTGTGGGCGAAAATGCCTTGTTGATGCTAGAGGTCAGAGGAGAATGGGCCGACTGATTCAAGCTGATAGAAGAGCAACTTTGACTGAAATAACCACTCGTTACAACCGAGGTATGCAGCAAAGCATTTGTGAAGCCACAACACGCACAACCTTGAGGCGGATGGGCTACAACAGCAGAAGACCCCACCGGGTACCACTCATCTCCACTACAAATAGGAAAAAGAGGCTACAATTTGCACGAGCTCACCAAAATTGGACAGTTGAAGACTGGAAAAACGTTGCCTGGTCTGATGAGTCTCGATTTCTGTTGAGACATTCAGATGGTAGAGTCAGAATTTGGCGTAAACAGAATGAGAACATGGATCCATCATGCCTTGTTACCACTGTGCAGGCTGGTGGTGGTGGTGGTGTAATGGTGTGGGGGAAGTTTTCTTGGCACACTTTAGGCCTCTTAGTGCCAATTGGGCATCGTTTAAATGCCACGGCCTACCTGAGCATTGTTTCTGACCATGTCCATCCCTTTATGACCACCATGTACCCATCCTCTGATGGCTACTTCCAGCAGGATAATGCACCATGTCACAAAGCTCGAATCATTTCAAATTGGTTTCTTGAACATGACAATGAGTTCACTGTACTAAAATGGCCCCCACAGTCACCAGATCTCAACCCAACAGAGCATCTTTGGGATGTGGTGGAACGGGAGCTTCGTGCCCTGGATGTGCATCCCACAAATCTCCATCAACTGCAAGATGCTATCCTATCAATATGGGTCAACATTTCTAAAGAATGCTTTCAGCACCTTGTTGAATCCATGCCACGTAGAATTAAGGCAGTTCTGAAGGCGAAAGGGGGTCAAACACAGTATTAGTATGGTGTTCCTAATAATCCTTTTGGTGAGTGTAGTTAATAACTATTGTTAATATATGGAATCTTATTGTAAAGTGTTACCAAATCTTCCAAATACCAGATTGTAAAATATCTGCGATTTTAACATTTTTGGTGTGTATTAATTGTATTGGATTTGTGTACTGTATGAGTAACCAAACTACAGTCACATTTCTATTACAGTAATGAAGCAAAACACATCCATTATGAAGTCTACAATGACCACATGCTCAATGAGTGTTTTATTAAGGTAGCTTGAGTCTTAAAGCTGAGATAGATAGATAGATAGATAGATAGATAGATAGATAGATAGATAGATAGATAGATAGATAGATAGATAGATAGATAGATAGATAGATCTATCAACACAAAACAAACGCAAAACGTCATATTATACTTTTTTATTTTTTTTATTAACATATGATAAAGCTGAGGTAAAAGAGCTCTACTGTGGTTAGAAGAAAAACAGCACAATCCAGTCTAAGACTGATACAAATGTTAATAAACATCAAACCAGAGCAGATACAAGATCTGGCTGCTTAGAGTTTAAAATAAACTTCATCTAGAGGAAGATGCCAGGACACTGCATGTGATTTGTTTTGGCCTCCAAAGATGGATGGCAGAAGTAGATTTTGGACTCGGAGCGATATAATTTATTGCTCACTTTCCTTTGTGGAACATACTGAAAACATCCAATGTTGCTTAGCAAAGCCAAAAATATATTGAGCAGACTAAACTTGATGGATTTTAAAACAAATTAAAGCATGTTACCCACTATGAATGTGAAGTATACTTGGCGAGCACACATTCAATGTTAAGATACTGTAATGGTTAAGACAGCATACTTTCTTTTTACCGAGGACAAGGTTAAACCTTAATATGTTTGCACAAGATGAATACAATAACTTGAACTCACGAACTGAAGAAACTAAAAGCATTTTTTCTGCTTGACCTCAAGAATTTACCATCCGATGACTGTAGATAACGACCTCGAAGGGAAAATGATGGAGTACATTCACATGTGTTTTGTCCACACAAGTATCTTGACCCCCGGACCCTAAAAGGCTTAACCTCTGACCTCTAACATTGGAAAAGCACTTATTGCCTTCTGATAATCAAAATGCGTTGTTGTTGAGTGGCGTGGGGTTCAATGAGGTAAGAGGCCTGAAATACATCAAAAGAAAAACTGCAACCTGCATGAAATTAGAGGTGAGGTCACTTTCGAGAGGGACACAGATGCACAGCAACGGCACTAAAGCCTTCAGCTCTTCATCGGAGCACCAAACTGCATGCCAAGAAAAATGCCAAGAAAAACCTTGAGGACACAATGGCAGGAAAACATGGGTGGGCAATATGGCTTCTGGGATACGGCAGTAATATAATGGAATGATGAATTCCCCTGTGCTTTTTAGTTTGTTAAATAGACACGATTGAGAACAGGTTTTATTATATTAATAATATAGAATATATTATTAATATAAAATGGCTTCTGGGATACGAACTCTAGATGTCTATTTGTACCACATTAATAATATATGTACTATACTAACAAAACAGAATATATTATTATATAATATAATAATTAATATGTTTTGCTTTGCCTGCCCCAATTATTCAATAAATTGTCATTTTAAACTTTATAATGGTAATAGCTAAACTAAGCAAATAGTAATGATAAAAGATTTATAATAAAGAATAATCAAAACAATAATTAAAATAAAAGAATTATGATAAAAATAAATAATTATTTAATTATATACAGTGGGTACGGAAAGTATTCAGACCCCCTTAAATTTTTCACTCTTTGTTATATTGCAGCCATTTGCTAAAATCATTTAAGTTAATTTTTTCCCTCATTATTGTACACACAGCACCCCATATTGACAGACAAACACAGAATTGTTGACATTTTTGCACATTTATTAAAAAAGAAAAACTGAAATATCACATGGTCCTAAGTATTCAGACCCTTTGCTGTGACACTCATATATTTAACTCAGGTGCTGTCCATTTCTTCTGATCATCCTTGAGATGGTTCTACACCTTCATTTGAGTCCAGCTGTGTTTGATTATACTGATTGGACTTGATTAGGAAAGCCACACACCTGTCTATATAAGACCTTACAGCTCACAGTGCATGTCAGAGCAAATGAGAATCATGAGGTCAAAGGAACTGCCTGAAGAGCTCAGAGACAGAATTGTGGCAAGGCACAGACCTGGCCAAGGTTACAAAAAACATTTCTGCTGCACTTAAGAGCACAGTGGCCTCCATAATCCTTAAATGGAAGACGTTTGGGACGACCAGAACCCTTCCTAGAGCTGGCCGTCCGGCCAAACTGAGCTATCGGGGGAGAAGAGCCTTGGTGAGAGAGGTAAAGAAGATCCAAAGATCCAAAGATCACTGTGGCTGAGCTCCAGAGATGCAGTCGGGAGATGGGAGAAAGTTGTAGTAAGTCAACCATCACTGCAGCCATCCACCAGTCGGGGCTTTATGGCAGAGTGGCCCGACGGAAGCCTCTCCTCAGTGCAAGACACATGAAAGCACACCTGAAGGACTCCAAGATGGTGATAAATAAGATTCTCTGGTCTGATGAGACCAAGATAGAACTTTTTGGCCTTAATTCTAAGCGGTATGTGTGGAGAAAACCAGGCAGTGCTCATCACCTGTCCAATACAGTCTCAACAGTGAAGCATGGTGGTGGCAGCATCATGCTGTGGGGGTGTTTTTCAGCTGCAGGGACAGGACGACTGGTTGCAATCGAGGGAAAGATGAATGCGGCCAAGTACAGGGATATCCTGGACGAAAACCTTCTCCAGAGTGCTCTGGACCTCAGACTGGGCCGAAGGTTCACCTTCCAACAAGACAATGACCCTAAGCACACAGCTAAAATAACGAAGGAGTGGCTTCACAACAACTCCGTGACTGTTCTTGAATGACCCAGCCAGAGCCCTGACTTAAACCCAATTGAGCATCTCTGGAGAGACCTGAAAATGGCTGTCCACCAACGTTTACCATCCAACCTGACAGAACTGGAGAGGATCTGCAAGGAGGAATGGCAGAGGATACCCAAATCCAGGTGTGAAAAACTTGTTGCATCTTTCCCATAAAGACTCATGGCTGTATTAGATCAAAAGGGTGCTTCCACTATACTGAGCAAAGGGTCTGAATACTTAGGACCATGTGATATTTCAGTTGTTCTTTTTTAATAAATGTGCAAAAATGTCAACAATTCTGTGTTTTTCTGTCAATATGGGGTGCTGTGTGTACAATAATGAGGAAAAAAATGAACTTAAATGATTTTAGCAAATGGCTGCAATATAACAAAGAGTGAAACATTTAAGGGGGTCTGAATACTTTCCGTACCCACTGTAATTCGTTACATTTATATATCGCTTTTCTCCTAACCCCTACTCTTTTTTCGAATAATATCCTGGGATTTTTAATGACCACAGAGAGCCAGGACCTCGGTTTAAGGTCTCATCCGAAGGACGGTCATCCAAAGGAAAATTTTAATAAATAAAAAATGTAAATAAATAAATTACAAAAAAAAAATATATATATATATATATACATACATAAACAATGATAGAAATGATTAGACAATCTATCCTTTTATTGTCAGGGATCCACCAGATCTGCACACTCCGCCCACTCGTTCACTCTCCTCTTCTGTTTAGTGTCGCTGTTCAGTACATGGAAGCACAAGACTCACTAACTGTTACTTACCTGATCTACCAACCTGAGATACTCATCTTCATTCTTCATTCCGATCTGCCATCTGCTTTCTCCGTTGATCATCTTCATCATCCGTTCTCCACTCTGGTTTCCACTCCACCTGCAAAGACATTCATATTAATCAATCTGACTCTATGAAGAGGACCGTGTTTTATAGGTCAATTGTGTTTTGGAACAATCTTCCAGTTGGGGTTCGTGAAATTAAGGGAAAAACTGGTTTTAAAAAAAGACTAAGACTGTATTTGTTTTCAACATCATAATATCGTCTGGATTGGTTGAGTGAGGTTGTATCATGTGCTATGTTGTTTTTCATTATTTTATTATTATTTTAATCAGTACTTTTTGTATTGTTACTTTTTCTTGTTCTTTTATGTGTATTTATATATGATATATTTGGGAGTAATTGTGATTGTAATTATTGGGTTTTGTATGTATTGTCTGGACCCCAGGAAGACTAGCTGTCGTCTTGGCGTCAGCTAATGGGGATCCTTTTAAATAAACAAATAAACAAATATTACTATTCAGCTAAGTTCTATCTTCATCTCAAGTTTGCATGACCTACTCACCATTACATCTGCTGGTTCTGTGCTTCTGTTCTCAATAAACATTGTTTATATTTACTCACCTGTTTGAGTCTTCACTAAACCTGACATTTATATTGGGTGTCTATGGATTGGCTGAGAGACTGGACTGGGTCCCTGGGTCTGAAAGGGTAGAAAAGCTTGCGTTAAAAATAAAATGGTTTGCTATATGAGATCAAAACACTAATATTAGTATATGGAGTTAATGCCATAGTATCTTGTTGTAAAATATTAGTGTTATCAAATATAGTGATAGAAGAACCATGCAAATGGTATTTCTGGTGCTATTCGACCCACTCTGAGTAGGATTCAAACCGGGCCGGTCTCCGGCGTGCGAGGCGGCCACGCTAATAAGGATGCTAAAGAACACTGTAGCGTGCCTCTTAAATTGGTAGTGTTATCAAATATTATGATAACATAAGCACCATGCAAATGGTATTTCTGGTCTCTATGTAACTGGTCCTACTCGACCCACTCAGAGGTGCGTTTCCCGTACGACGCAACTCGCTGCTTAAATGCATCGTTGAAGAAATCAACTAGCTAGTCACGACTGTTTCCCGATAAATTGTAACTATCGCAAATTGGTCATTCAACCACGTTGGTTAATGATGTCACGCAGGTGGTGGAGTAATAACTACTTTTAATGAATATGTTTGAGATCTAATTAATGCTAGATGTTTTGCTATAAATTACGGACATGGCATCTGAGGACTATTTCTCATACTTCTCAGTTATTTTGCTTTATTTCCAGATTCAATCATAGGCTTGTTCTTACATAGAGCACGTTCGCACATGCGAACAAAAAGGTGCTTTAAATCTCTTGACAAACTAAAAGACGTAAATGACATTTGTATGTATTCAAATTTCAAAATAAAAGATACAGATTGTAATGAATGTCAGCTTGCTTGTTTTGCTTAAGATAAGGATTTATTGAGTCCACGTCATGCAAACAAGAAACTATGCTTCTAACCACAGGTTGAGAGCTGTCGTTCCAACCACACAACTTTGCGATGCTGCTTGCGAATGTTCGTTGGAACTATGATTTCGGGAAAAACAGACTCGCTGAACTATGCTGATAACGACCGAACTTGCGACCATAGTTTGCTAGAGATGCTTTCACGAAACGCACCCCTGAGCGGGATTCGAACCGGGTCTTGGGGCCAGGGGAGTGAGGTTTACACACACAGCTCTTACTGGCCTACGTTACATCTAGATGTGGCTCAGGACACTCCTTCAAAATGTAAAGCTAGAGGAAGTCCAATCACTTAGATAAAAATAATATTTGTATTTGTTAAGTATTCAAAGCAGACAGTGTAGATGAACTAATGATGTGTGGTCTTACATTCCCGCCATCGTTCACTGAGCAATAGGATGTGTCGGAGAGGAGAGAGAGAAAGCAGCGATAGACAAGCTCTCAGAACGCCAAACAGGCCAGCGTGGTGCAATCCTCCTGACATTTTTCATTGTGTGTAATTGCCATTCATGCACTAATGGAGTGCATTGTGTCAGTAATGACAGGAAATGTCAAGTCCCCAACCAGAGTAGGGGTTCGTCAATTGTTTGCCTTTTCACATGAAAATACACATGCGTTTCCCCCTGGAAAGGGGAAGAAAGAAAGGTATGCCGTGTTGTCACTGGAGATCCTCAGTGCCATTTTCGAGATTGTGTTAAGCCTTATTACTTTGCATTCATCATATTTAATTATGCTGTGGTATGTAAAGTCTTAGTACAACCCATCATTTTCTCCACCGTCTCAGTGAAAGGTGAAGGACATCATTTGAAAGTAAAATGTCATTTGTTAAGTTCACGTTCATGTTTTGAAACCTTTCAAAATACTGGAACAATAAAAGATTAATTTGGTTTAAAAAAATAAAAAAAAATAGATTTTTTTTAAAATATTTTAAATATTTCAAAGCTGAATACAATCAGACAAAAGATGCATAAGTCCACATATGATGAAAAGTTGAAGAAGATGTAAAAAATGAAGGTATTTTGATAAAACAAACATTATTAAAATACCTTCATTTTAATAAAAAGTTTCACAGGTAGTGCCACTGTGCATTCTAACAGTAACACAAACAATAACCGACAATCAAGGCAGAGAAACGAGGAACTTAAATATACACAGATAACAAGCTTAAAGACTAACAGGTGGGATGATCAAATGAATATCCATAGCAACTAATGATGGCGGGAAACATGAACAGACAACAGGAAATAATGAGAAGCTAACTAAAAGTCCATAATGAAACTATACAAACAAATGACAGAATATCCCTTACATATATACTGTGTGTGTATATATATATATATTTATATGGGGGGGGGTAGGGGTGTGGCATGGGCCAAATGACAATGAGGAAAATATTATACTTTTAAAATTATTATTATTTTAATAATTAATAATAATGATATTTACTATTATTATATCACTCTAATGCTAAAATGTAAGACAATTACTATATAAATTAAGAACAAATTAAAATATCAGAACATTTATTTTGCCAGTCACAATATGAGGTAAATTTGGCCCAGGAGACACTAGGCACGTTTCCATTACAGATTTGTGCAAAACTTTTGCGTTTATTTCTAAATATCGACAAAAAACTATTGCGAAATGACGTTTCCATTTAACCGATGTTATGCGACCTCTCGCGATAAGTCATTCCAAAAATCATGGCGACGGATGTTGGTAGGTTTACGTATATCTCAGCCACTGCACTGGCCATTATTATTAATGGAAGGAGACGTATGTGTGTTATCCAAGCATTAATGGTAAGGAAAGACCCTTATACTTGGAGTGGCTGGTGTTTCTTGTTTCTCCCTCATATCTGCTTAGAGGTCTTGATTGTGGCATTTCTTTGAGGTTTAGAATCCAGTATTCCTGTAATTCCTTTGTGTTTTATGAATTTAATAAAGAATTCTGTATTCTGTACAAACATACCGCGTCATCTACGTCAGTGGACCTGCAAATGCGCAAAAACTGTTTCCATTACAGTTTTGCGAAATATTAAATTTTCTAATTACCTGAAAAACCATCTCATGCGAACGTAAAAACGTTTTTGCGATAAATGGGAGTTTTTGCAAAATTGAGTTTCCATTGGGTGTATTTTCAATTCGCAGTTTCAACTTGCGCAATTTGAAGGGTAATGGAAATGTGGCTACTGTTAATTAAACATCTTAAATACTCAAAAGGTTATGCAGATAATATAATTTGTAATGCTAGTTTTTGTATTGAATTACAAAAATGCAAACCTGAAGAATTTTCACTGGTGGTCTTATTCCCGCACAATACATTATCCATCAATATACAGGTTCGGCATACAATCCTATAAAACCAGTTAAACTTCAGAATGATTTCTAGTACTTCATTTTAGACCCACAAACCTAAAAGTTTAAAACCTTTTCAGAGGTATTTGCTGGCTTGATGACATAACCCTGGCCGACACAGCCTATTGGTCCTGAACCAAATTGGTTTGTCCTTTTTTCTGATGCATTATGGGGAAGAAGGAAGTGAAAACAAGGGGAACGAGAGGTACCAAGGTCCACTTTGTGCTCCTGATTGTATTGAGAATGAGACCCCAGCAACATGCACTTCAGCCCTGAATACAAACAGAAAATCAATACGGTGCAATTAAGCACAAAGCAAAGCTCAGATGAGAAGCAGAGAGATTTATTTATTAAATTCAAACTCCTATGGCTTCTGAAGCTAATTTGGCCTAGGTGCTTTGATAACGCTCTCAAAGCCCCTCAGTCAAGAAGAGCGAGGTACCGAGTAGGGCTGCACGATATTGGAAAAAAATTACATTGCGATATTTTTTTTTCCAACGATATATATCGCGATATTGCGAGCCATCAATCCAGGCTAAAGTCAATAATTACCATTCCATGTTATTAATAATTTCACTAATAAGCAAGCTTCATTACAAGTAAAAAAAAAGGCCACTTAATATTTTATTCCAGAAACATATTTCTCTCAGAATTCGGTGAACGTTCTTCACAGGACCTAACGTTCTTCAGGTTCTAGGACCCGAAAAATTATGTTTTCTGTGCTGATTCAGTGACGCGTTCATGTAAACGGCATCTATATAACCAGCAAAAGTAATGATTAATAATATGTAAAATATTGCAATGTGACATTTTAATTGTTTATTAATAAACAAGTGTTTTCTGTAAAGATTAAGTTGACAATACTGACTCGCGATCTTCGCAGCAGTGATCGGGAGAAATGCACTTTTCATACAGATTAGGCTATTATTATTATTTTTTTAATGGTTCTGTTTAAAAGTAGAGATTTCTGTAGATAATAGTAATATTTCTATTTTATTATTATTATTATTATTATTATTATTATTAGGTGTGTGAGGCGAGTAGGCTACCTTTTATGCTGAGTTGCGGTTCATGGATGATAGCTTATAATCTCCAGTTCAGGCGCTGGCTGCTATAGGCTATTTAATATTTATTTATTAAATCCAGGAAATTGGATAATGAAATACTGATTAAAATTAAGATACAATTAATACGAAACGAAATTCGTTTTAAAGAAAGGCTTTGTGCTTTCTGTTTGAGGTATCTGTGAAAGTTTTAAAGCAGTCTTTTACTGCCGCTTTCATAACGGTCGCGTCCTTAATAACATTGTTTTTTCCTCATAAATGCGAACACGAAAAATAAACGACTTAAAAAAAAAAAAAAAACATCCACAACTTTATAACACTCCAGCAAAGTAGCCTACCTCTTTTTGGTCAACATCCTCCTTTTTGTAGACGAAATAGGCTAGTCCCAAATAGCTGATTTTGACTTTTTTGCGGCGGATCCTCTTCGTAGCGCATTTTTAGCTATAGGATTGCCAGTGAATGTTGGCTGTGAGCGGTGAGCTGCGGCACAGCGAACCAATCACTGTGCAGGCACGCGGAACGCGTATGTCACCCCAGCAAAAAGCCATACAACAATCTCGTGTTTACTGTGTGCTACTAACGTTACCCTTCACATCGCATGTTCCGGCGATGTGACTATCGCTCATTCGCACATCGCGATGTCGATGTTAAAACAGAATATCGTTCAGCCCTAGTACCGAGGATAACCGTTTAGAAAAACATGGGCACACATATGAAGGGAAAAGATGGGGGAGAAATGGTCTAGTAAAACAAATCAAGATTCAACATAGCAGATGTGATCAGTGGAAAAGACTGCTACATCACATCAACAACCAAACTTTTTCACAAGTTTAGGTTTAGAAGGATTTTATTTATGTTTTTGAAGAGGTCTCTTATGCTCACCAATACTGCATTTATTTCATCAGAAATATAGCAAAACAGTAATATTGTGAAATATTAGTACAATTAAATTTTTTTTTTCTATTTTAAAGGAGCCATATGTAAGATTGTGGCCAAAACTGGTACTTCAATCACTTTCAAATTACTGTAGAGCGGTGAATCCCCTCCCCCTCCCCCCGACTCGAGGTTGCCAGATAGGCTGCAGGATCCAGCAGGAACGTAGGCTGCTACATAGCTGTGGTAACTGGAGCAGAGCTGGCAACCCGGATGCCGAAACACTACTGACTTCGTGATTAGTAGATAGGTGGAGGGTGGAGCATCAGGCCAAAACACAAGATGACAACATCAACATCAGTTGAGGGCTGCAACTTCACTTTTTAAATGACAATATCCTGGCCGGACTACTGTTGTCAGTGATATAAGTATTTGAAATGAACATGATTTCTTAATGTCTAGTGACATATCAGGGCCATTTTATGATTAATTACATACAGCTCCTTTAATATAGCCTATTATAAACTGTAATACAAAGTTCTGTCATATAACTTTAGATGGCGCAGTCAACTCAATTTGCTTACAATCACATCATTGTCTATAGGGCGCAGCTGATTGGTTCCTGCTGTATCAGTAGCCAATGAGCTCGCTGCTCAACCTCCAAATACTTGTTAGCATTTGCTGTAGCGGTGCAGCGCGGTTTTAGAAACCCTCCACCTTCCCCAGCTCCACCTGTATAGATCTACTATGGGTAATTCATGTTCTATTGTACAGAAGCAGCAGCATGTCTACTTGCTCACAGCAACCTGACGTGTATCTATTGGCAGTAGAAAGTCCCGTACTTGCTCTGCAACAGTAGTTATAGCCAACAACAGAAGCAATAACAGCAGCAGTAAGTCTATTCCGCCAAGACCAAACATATCAACATTTTAATATCATTACCATGCCAAACATTTCGAGAGTTGTCATGACAGAAATTTAAGCTGTTAAACCTGTTAAACCTATACTGTTTTGACCGCAGGGACCAGGGTCTAAAGAAGTTCTGGATAAAAAATTCCCCCTCAGAAAGTCCCTGCTCATGAGGTAGTATTTTTTCAAAGTTCAGGCACTTTTGGGGGTGGGACTTGGGTGCATGGTGCTTGGAACATGCTGATTGGTTGAGTTCTCGCAGCATTTTGATTGGTTGACCACCATTTTTAAAAGTCTGTTGCTGTGCGTGCAGTTGTTTGCTATTTGAATCAACAATGGAGTTAAAAAAATATGACCGATGGACCGATGACGAGGTTCAGGCTCAAAATCCAGAAGACAAAGAGCGAAATCCAGCAGAACTTGAAAGTCACGCACAGGACTAATTTGCCTAATCTTCAGGGTACTTTAGACCGCGATGGAAACCTGGGACAAATTGTTCCGGGTAATTGCGGTGGAAATGCTGCTTTAGTAAATTTAAGCAAAATTTTCAGTGTCACATAATCCTTCAGAAATCCTTCTAATTTGCTGATTGCTTTGCTGCTCAAGAAACATTTCTTATTATTATCAATATTAAAATCAGTTGTACTGCATAATATTTTTGCGGAAACTGTGATACATTTGTTTTTTCAGGATAATTTGATAAATAAAGTTCAAAGATTTATTTTTCTGTTCTTTTGTTATAGACATCATAAAAGTCTTTACTGTCACTTTTGATCAAAATCAAATGTATTCTTGCTGAATTCTTACTGACCCCAAACCTTTAAAGCTGCATTCAGTAACTTCGGGATTTCTTCGCTGTATTCTCGCTTTTTGCTCGCAGGTTTCTCTCTAGAGCTCCCCCCACAGCTTCGGAATAGATATTTGACAACACTGTTGTAAAAACTCGTTGGCTATTCTCAGACACCAGAGGCTAGTAGATCAACGACATCAAAGCAGATGGGACATTCTTTAAAACGTCTTCTTCATTCGGGTTCGAACAGCGTGAGGGAGCGCAATAATGACGGCATTTTAGCAGATTTCTTTTGGCCGTAAAGCAATTGTTTACATCGCGAGACCTGATATACGCGAGACTTCCTGACGCGGCGGCCGGCGGCCCGCCGGCTCAAAGTTGCAAGTGCGCATTTTCCGCTCACGGGCACCAGGGGGGTGCGAAACGACCACCATTCAACCCGAAATAAGTAATATAACCATTCCAATGACTCCGAAGCTGTTCAGTTAAGGTAAAAAAAGTTACTTAGTTCACCTTTAAATGATTTGAATGAAAAGAAAAGCTAGTCATTTACACATAATCATTGAGCAAATACTCAAGTGACTTAGGGAGTTTTCACACCTGAAAGTCCGAACCAAAGTTCATGTTTTGATACATTTTATACATTTGGTAAGTTTTGGTTTGGTTTCACATTGCAATTATGCGAGCGCACTAAAGAACTTTACATGACATACTTGTGTCCTGTCATCATCATCTATGTGGGCTGCATCTTGACATTGATTGGTTTGTAAACGAACGCGCGTCTGACGTCAGCGTGTTGTCAATTCGGCGGGTAATTTTGACAAGAATGAATGAACAGACACATATTGTTGCCAATACTTATTACGGCACTACTACCTGCAGCACCAACTATACTCGAGACTAGTTCAAATTCGCCAAATGAACGTCCTTGTTGTGCAAACATTTTATCGTCGTCGGCAGGAAAGGAGGAGAAGACTGCAAGCAATCCTGTGAGAACCAACCTGAACTTCCTGTAAATGATCTGAAAGTCTGAACCATACAGAAAATGCTTTCACACTAGAAACGAACCAAACCTTTGTTTTATCCGGACCGAGACTACCTCTTTTCGTCTGACCAAATTTCGTCTGTTTGGTCCGGGGGAGGTTTCAAACCTGTAATTTTGATTCGGATCAAACTAATAAGTCCGAAAATCCGGACCAAACAAGGTAGGTGTGAAAGGGCCCTTAGAAATCAGTAACATCACAAGCAATTCATCATTAACGAGCCAACAATATTGCACAAGTCAGCAGTATTGCAATGCTGAGTTACAAGAGTAAACTAGTCATGGCCCATAAACCGTGCTCTAAGGCTCATTCAAACAAACATTACAAATAAACATTTCCAAATATAACCAATGGGCAAACAACTCCAACTGAACAGACAAAAAACGCCAAGTGACCACATCATTTCAGGTCTGCCATTTTGACCTCTGTTGTCCCTGATTGGATTATGGGAACAGTGGACAATATTAAAGGGATAGTTCAACCAAAAAAAAAAAAATCAGATCTGTCATCATTTACTCGCGCTCATGTTGTTCCAAACCTGTATTATTTTCTTTTCACAAAATAATATATTTTGAACCAAACAACAGTGGAGCCCATTGATTTCCATTGCATTGTATGAAAAAAGCAAACGCTGAGACATTTCTCAGTCTCAGACTGACATATCTTCCTTTATGTTCAGAAGACCATCTATTTAAAGTCACCATGAAAATGACAATAAGTATTGCAGTATTTACTATAAATTATTTATCTGTACACATTACTATTATTTTTTAAATCCATTTGCACTCATAATCTTTAAATAATAATAATCTTTTCCCTACCTCTTGCAGCAACTTCTCTTCTCTTCTCTTCTCTTCTCTTCTCTTCTCTTCTCTTCTCTTCTCTTCTCTTCTCTTCTCTTCTCTTCTCTTCTCTTCTCTTCTCTTCTCTTCTCTGATGACTTGTTCACTGGCACGAGGGCGGGACAACCTGTCACTCACATAAAATCAACCAATAGCAAACCACAACCATCCAATCAATTCCTGATGGACAAAATCAAGTCCTATATATGCATATTAAAATATTAAAAACATATTAAAAATAGTTATTCCAGCTCATGCTTTTTTAAACCTACCTGTAAAATGGAAGTAACCAACATCATAAATAAAATGAAATGTTCCTATACAGCCGGTGCTGACGGAATCTGCAGTAAGATTCTCAAAGCCATAGTAGATGTGATAGCTGAGCCACTTGCCTATATAATACATCTCTACAGTATGGTATTGTACCAAAACTGACTAAAGTGGCAAAAATAATACCAATATATAAGTCTGGGGATAAAAATGATGTTCAAAATTACCGACCTATATCGATCTTACCAACCTTGTCTAAAGTTCTTGAAAGAGTGGTCTGTTCAAGATTGATGGAATATCTGGAAAAACACAATATTTTGGTACCTTCACAATATGGCTTTCGGAAACACAGTAGTACATATATGGCCATTTTAGATCTGGTTGAAAAAATTAATGATGCTTTTGATAGAGGAGAATTTAGTATTGGAGTATTTCTTGATCTCTCAAAGGCTTTTGATACAATCGATCATAAAATTTTACTTGGAAAGTTATGTCATTATGGTGTCAGGGGCATAGCACTTCATTGGTTCAAGGACTATGTTTATGGTAGACAACAATATGTGAACATAAATGGGTCAAACTCAGGAATTACAAATATAGACTTTGGGGTCCCTCAGGGATCAATTTTGGGCCCTCTTTTGTTTCTTGTGTATATTAATGATTTTTTGAATTGTTCAAGCGACATTCATAAAATACTTTTTGCTGATGACACAAGTTTGTTTGTTTCACATAAACACATGGATCAGCTTGAAAAGCATTTAAATGAACAACTATCTAAAGTCAATTCTTGGTTTAAATGTAACAAATTATCCTTGAATATTACCAAAACCTGCTATATTGTCTTCTGTACTTAGACATATATGCAATGACCGTAATATAAATATAACCATAGATGGCAGATCAATCAATAAAGTTGATTACACTAAATTCCTGGGAATCTACATTGACAAATCTATGAATTTTAGGAAGCATATTGATGAGTTGACAAAAAAATGATCTAAACTAGTGGGTCTATTTTTTAAATTAAGACATGTGCTTCCACTAGAAGCATTGTTACCATTATATAGATCACTGTTTGAGCCTCATTTGTGCTACTGTAATATTATCTGGAATAATACATACCCTACCTATACTGAAAAATTACTTATATTACAAAAAAAAGCTATAAGAGCGATTTCTTGGTAAATTTCTCCTACAAATCCTCTCTTCCACAGATATGGTCTCCTTAAGCTTCCTGAATATAATCTTTATCAAAATGCATGTGTTATGTATCAGGTTGTTCACAGGTTAAATACTCACTTATGTGAACTCATTCCATTATATTCATCCTTTCACCAACAAAACACAAGGAATAAATTGCTTCTAAAAGGAAAATACAGGAAATTAAAATGTACTCGTTTTAGCATAGGTTTTAGAGGACCACAAATTTGGAAAACAACATAAAACAATCTACTACATTTTCTATATTTAAAAGAAATTTAAAGCACTGTCTACTGGGGAGTTATGCGTCCGATGGTTTCGAGGTTTGACATTCATAAGGTCGAAACTTTTTACCTGTATATGAGGGAGGTGATGTGTAGCTATGTATCGTTTTTTATGATTATATTGAAATTATTGTATTGCATTGTATTTGCTGAATTGAAGGATTTATGAACCATGACTGAGAGACGGGATTTTTGTTTTGGGCATGCAAATAGGGTTTTCTCCTTGTATATGGATTAGAGGGAGGTTAAAAGTTATATATACTTTATCATTGTATTGAAATTGTTATTGAAGGTTCTATGGACTGTGACTGAGAGATGGGATCTTACTTTTGGCGGGCGTTAACACAGCGTTGTGTTAGGTCATGCTGTATGTCGGGTGGTGGTGTCTAGGATCCCTGTTTTATAAGCTTGTAGCTTCAGAGGGAGTCCTTTTTTCACAATGTATTATTGTTATTGGCAAATTGCTTTTCAGTTTGTATGTAAAATTGTGAAAATAAAAAATAAATCAAATCAAATCAAATCAAATCAAGTCCTGTCTTACATTTTTTTCTTGTTCGCGAAGCCGTTTTACATCACAACTTCTGTTTCATGCCGACTTTAAGAAAACTCCACAACGTCCGACATTACCCAGCTCAGGTAAATATATGCTGTAGCACTACACACTAGCTTTAACACCAATATGGAACAATTGCTGGACCAACCTTTTTCTCAAAGACTCATAATGAAGCTGACAAGGGCCTTTTCATTTTCCAGTACTGAAAAAGTGAAAAAGCTCATTTTGTTGTCTAGAGTTGATTGACGTACGTTTACCAATGGTGTTCTAATGGGTCTGTGGGTTTCCATTTGACAGTAGTGCGTAATGAATGACCTTGCACGCTCACCAACACACAAACACACACACTCACACCACCTCAGCAAACACCCCAAGGAAATTAAAGGCCTTGTGTCGTTGTTTTCGTGAACCTTGTTTCTTTTCTCCCTCTACATCTTGTCTTGCGCTCTTGCCTCTCTCACTTCTTCCACGGCCGGCTGTGAAGAATCTGATACAGGTCCGGGTGTGGAAGCAAGGGGCGAGTAAATGAAATATTGATCCGCTGCTCCGTGGCCTTGCCTTCACCTTGTCCCAGCGCTGTGAGTTACCGACTTTTTCCGTTCTGCTTGTAATAGGAATTATTACAGAGGGCCTGGGCGAGTAATTACTGGGCATGGCGAAGGGGAGGGACCCTGTCCTATATTTCTGTAAAGAAGTTATTTACCGTGCCTTCTCCAACACTAACCTGGCCCTTTTCCCTGTCGCTCTCCGTCCGGCCTTGATTCAATTCTGTTAACTATCATTAATCATCTGAGCTGTCTGGGGAAGTTTATCAAAAGCAAAAACAGGGGTGTGAAAGGGTTGAGCGGAAGTGTGGGGTTTGACATTGGTTCTAAATTTAACTGTAGCGGAATTTGAATTGAATTGACCCACACAGGATGTTAAATTGAAATGTACGCAATTGCAATTCATAGATAATAACAACTGCATTTCAACAAAATGGGCAAGAACAGTTTACTTACATTAAACTGTCCACATTGTAAGGTCAGAAATATGCTGTACAAGCATGCAGATGTGTGCGCTCGGCCAACTCACTACCAACTCAATAACGGATGAAGATGCTTGACCTGAAAGAAAAAAAGGGAAAAAGTTGTTTAAGTTAATGTTCGCTGTAGTCCTTGTTGGCAGCACTGAGAATTGCATGGAGTATGTTTAAGATCTATTGCTGTGTTCATTTCCATGTCGTAATTACCATAAATTAAGCTCTGTATCTTTCATATTCCTCTCGCAGTAGGCTACTTTGATGTCACACACCGACCGATTTGCACAGCGCCGCAAACACACCCACAGGCGTAAATCTGCAATGGTCAGGTGGTAGGCTACAGCGGCCAAGTCTTAGCTCTCAGAAAATTACCAGTTCTACAAGCACTTGAAGGCTTTTTAATGTTCAGAATTGATATGGTATTGATGATATTTGAAGTGATGTAGCCTATTCCATTCTCTCCGATCTTCAAGATGAAATTTAATTTAGGCTATTAAATAGAAATAAAAAATAAAAATGTATCCCTTTCCCTGCCGTTGATGGAATTTTCCGGCATTTATGAGACGCTTCCCTAGTCTGGTTATCACCAGACCAAGCTCAGTCTTTTGAGAATGAAAATTAGTCTGCTCTGTATTTTCTTCTGCACAAGAGGCGTAGGCCTAATCAACAGGCATAGTTCAAATGACTGTACGCAATTAGTTAGTCCTTCAGTCAATCAGACCAACGATCCAGGTGACGTACTTTGCAGTGAAAACTCCAGGCAGGAAACGTGTCAGCAAACGTGTTGGTTTGTAGCATTGATCAGCGGTTTGCCAGTCCCTCCAGAAAAACGTTTTTTTTTTTTTTTGTGATTGTTGCGGGCAAAAATCCTTGATTATGCGGCGCGTTTTCTTAAAAAATGCGATGGAATATGAGGGATATTTATGCAATTTTATGCAATGAAATTGCGGGAACTTGCAAAAATTGCGGGAACTTGCAAAAATTGCGGGAACTTGCAAAAACTGCGGTTTGATGAAAAAGAGAAAAGTGTAAAAAAAATTACTTTAATGTAAAGAGTCATTTCTTATTACTTCCTATGATAAGCAAGCATACTACATCACATAAAGTGCTGGGAATATTTAAGTTCTCATCTTGTTTTATTTCAGACCTTAATAAACACATGGCTCAAACTTACAAAACATTGATGAGTCGAACAAGTTCTGTAGCTTTACAAAATGAATATGCTACAAATTCTGTAAAAATGAATAAAAAAATAAAAAAATATATATATATACTGTATATAAAAAGTGTGCTTCCTGTTTTACAGAGGTAGCTATACAAAACAGACATCTTCTGTTAAAATAATTTGCCCCCACTGTCATGTAACGCATTGGGAAACTGCTTTGCGCTGTCTTTTGCGCTTATGTTTGTTGGAAAATGAGAATGATTTGTGGGCTTCATCATGGTTTCATCGGCATCACGGGGTTTGCAGCTTTTCAATGATGTCGCGTAATTACGTCACTTCATAACGTTCCCATGGCAACATGGGAAATGGCTGTGCTTGTGTGAAGTAAACGCAACAATTTTCAACTTTCTGCTAAGATATATGTGACTTTTTGCAACGAAAATGCGGGGATTATGAAATCATGCAAGCCCGCATATTTTGCACGTGGAAATCTGCAATTTATGCGGCGAAAGTGCGGCGTATTTGAAAAAATGCGGCCCCCGCATAAATATGCGGACTTTGGCTGATTATGCATTGAATCATGCGATCGCATAATCGCGTTTTTCTGGAGGGACTGGTTTGCAGAAGCAGCAATGGCATCGAGCGATTTTTGCAGGTTGTGCAAAAAAAAAACATTAAAGTGAGAGGTATTTACACTAGGGATGTGCACGAATATTCGAATTTTCGAATATTCGATCTGTAATTATTATTCGAAAAATAAAATACTATTCGAATTTTATCGAATTTATGAAGCCGTAAATACTTTGCAAATAATAATTTGTAAATGCAGTGAATCCCTGATAAATCCCAAGCACTAACTCGCAGTTATAATTAAATGCACTGGGTGGCACTGTGGCGCATGTTTAACAAGTTGTTTGTATTTGATCATAATGTCGTCGTCTGCCTCGCGAAGTTTGGAATTACTAGTCGAAAATGAGGTTACTAAATGATTTTACAAAATGGAATTACTTTTGATCAAATTAATTAATTAATCTGGATTATAATATCATCACCACAATGAGAAATCACATGAAATCCAAACAGCAGTCGACTGAGGAAAGACAGCTGTCTATCACTGCATCACGACTGCAGGTAAGCGCAGCTGTAGTGCGAGTGATCCGAGATGATAACTTATCTAATAGTAAAATGAGTTTGAGGTATATTCTTCCTTTAAGTTTTCTTTGAGAGAGAGGTTTAAGAACAGAAAACGCAAGGTGCTGTTAGAAACTTAGAACTAGAACACCGTTATCTTTGTTTCTCTGAAACGTCTGTCAGCGCAGCGCGTTTTCTCACTCGAGCATAAATTGCTCGCGGCGTCCCTCCATGTGGATATTATTGTTTTTCTCAACATAAACGTGAAACAATATAAACACGATAATCATATGCTGACTCGAGTGTACGTTCTGTACGATAACTGGCGCAATCTGCTACTCTGCTTTATTAGGCGGTTTTTTCCGTTCGCGCTGCTTGAGCTTATATCCTTTTGTTCTTATATTTTTTTGTTTACACATAGGCCTACTGTTTAATGTTTTCAATTAAAAGAAAACTTTAACACATGTTGTAAGCTTGTTGTGTATATTTCCTAATCGTAAGCTTCTTCAGAAATGGTGACAAAACGTAAAAAAAAAAAAAATACCTTAAAAAATTACGTATTTTTCGTTAAACGTCATTTAAATAAACGAATATTCGAATATTCGAATTTTATGAGGCCGAATATTCGAATACAATATTTTTGAAAAATGCCCATCCCTAATTTACACCCACTCGAGCGATGTGTTTGCTAAACTAAAGAAGCCATTGAGCATCGTCGAGAGGTAAAAAGGAATTGGATTGGATTAAACCCGCCAATAGCGCAATCCCTGGGTTTACCCAGTCGAACGCTTCCCCACCATAGACGTAATTTTCCAGCTTTCATTGAACATCTCCGGATCAAAACACAGCAGGAGCAGAAACAAGCGATACAAGCATTGCTTATGCACGTTGTAGTCTCTGAAAAAAAGCAAAGCTTTTTGTTCAAAATGTTGCTTTCCTTAAGAAAGTTATTCCCACATTCAAATGTTGATAAAAAAAAGAATGCATGAAGCTTGAATAAAACATGTGTAGGCCTATATATTCAAAAGTGAGATTTATTCAGCAAAGATGCATGAAATTGATCAAAAGTGACAGATTTTTTTTTTTTTTTTTTGCAAAAGTGTAAAAGTCTTCACTATTTCCAAGAAGCTTTTGAAGCTTTTTTACCTTCAAAGAATCATGAAATAAATACTGGTTTTACAAAAATATTAAGCAGCACCATTTTCAGCGGTGATCAGAAATAGCACCACATCGAATAATTTCTGAAGAATCATGTGACACTGAAGACTGGAGTAAAGAGGCATCATATGAGTGAATTACCTTTTAAAATATATTGAAATAGAAAACAGTTATTTTAAATTACAACAATACTTCACAATATTATAGATTTTACTTTATTTTTGATCAAATCAGTGCAGCCTTGGTGAACATTAAAGACTTTTAAATGATAGTGAACATTTTTATAAGTGACATTTCAGTCATGGATTAAAAATATCTCATGTTTATGGAAACACGCCATATGTTTTGTGTTTGATAACATGTTTATTCATACTGAAAATTCAATTAATTAAGAACAACACTTTCACTTCTAAAGCATTCCAATTCACTTCAAATTGAAGAATAAATTGCAATTTAATTATCAATTCAGCACAACTCTGGTCAGGTCAACGTGTAAGTGTGGTTCAATTTGATCATGTATCTTTACAGTATGTGTGTGTACACCTGCACCTGCTGCCATACGTGTGAAAAAAGACTGGAAAAAAAGGTCTTTGTTGGTGTTGATGTATACCGGCGTCACTTGTAGAAGAAATGGCCGTTTATTTGGCTGATAGATAGAGTGCACCAGTGCCCTTGCTTTGCTTAGCAGGAAGGAAAGGCTGGGTGTTGGATTGGGGTGTGCATGTACTGAAGGTCACTGTTGAGAATAGATCTAGGGTTAGTGGGGGATTCATCTTGGGTATGTACCCCTGAGGGGATGATATGACATCCCAACTTAACCTTTTCCTGTCTCACTACGGTCCGTTCCCGCAGAACACCATGTATTTATGTAGTCTACATGCTGCAGAGACTAAATGGTGCATCGGGAACATGATGCATTAGATTATTAATGATAATGCAACTCTTCTCCATTCCAAGCCAAACAGTCTTGTCTGATTTGGCCTTTGAGACTTTATTCTTGCCCAGATTGCCAGCCATGCTGAAAATGTTTGTAATACCCATTCAACTTGAAATTAAGTCCAAAAGTTTAAGAGACAGAGAGCTAACGTACAAGAGCAAGAGAGTGAAAGACGTTTTTTCTAGTGCAGTACAAAGACGACAGGACCTGATTTGATTCATTTGGAGAACGAATGAGAGGATAAAAGCAATAGAGATGGAAAACGAGGGGGAGGGAAGAGAGTCAATAAGGTATGAGTGATGAGTGGAGAGGAATCAGGATCAAGGGCAGATGGAGAAAAAGACTAATGGATGTAAAAGAACAAGTACTGAACTACAGAAAATGAAGACTTAAAGACATAAGACGTTCAATGCCACATTCACAGATGACCTAAAGCCACACAGTATTGCTCATTACATATTGCAGTTTTATAACAATGAAGTGATTTTATGCAATTACAAAAAAAAATATTTCTTTTCATATTGGCTTATAAATTCACTATGAACACTTGACATGTTATTAGGCTAATGTCACAAACATTGTGCATAGATGCCAGGATTTGACAAAGTGGTTCTTTGCCCATTGACATCTAGTGAGGTGAGCCAAGTTTAAGTTTATAATTCAGTAAAGCATGACATGTGAGATCTGAATTCAATGAAACAAAAAGGACTATAGGGACTAGTAGTAGAAGTAGTAATGTGCAATGTGTGATTTGTGTTAGTAGATCAACAAATTGTTAATTAATGATATTGTTATTTTGTGAACTTATTATTGTGAACTTAGAACTGTGAGCTGATAGCAAGTGTATGAAGTGAATCGAGGATTTGGCTTGCACTCAAAAATTAAATCTTACAAATGAAACATAATAGAAATTTGTTTACAAATCAGTTGTATGATGAAACAGAGTTTGTTTTAATAAATAACAGTATTATGGCTGAATCATGGCTGCAACAAACTTGGACACCTTAAATTACAATAAACACCCTTAATAAAACATAATTAAAAATCATGCATCTCTTTTTTTAAAGCAGTTACTTTTATTCAGCAAGAATCAAATTAAACTGGTAAAGTGACAGTAAGGACATTTATAATGTTTCAAAATGTTTAAATTTGAAAAATATGCCATTGAACTTTCTATTCATAAAAGTATCCAGAAAAATGTATCACAGTTTGCACAAAAATATTAAGCAGCACAACTGATTTTAACGCTGATAATAATGTTTCTTGAGCAACAAATCAGCATATTAGAACGACTTCTGAAGGAGTCATTTTAACATTACATATTCAATACGTTACCATCCAATTTTACCAAGTTTGCAAACCTCAAGCCAATACAAGAGCTATATTGTTATGATTCTACAAATATCTAGACTGTTTTCAGTTTACAGAATGCACATATTGACAGAGTAGAGAGAGAGAGAGAGGGCTAAAAGCCTCTGCTTCAATTCAAACAAAGCAGAACCTTTGATTTTTTTTCTCCTCATGGAGCCTGTCCAGAACTTGCCCTTCTAACAAGATCAAGTCCACTGCTCATAGATTCCATTACCCTCTTCTCAATTAAATTACATCTACATTTGTGCAGGTTAAGGACCGATGCCCTGCCAAGACTCCAACTTCATTGGACAGAAAGAGATCCTGGCATTCGCCCTCCCTGACACCGGCGCAAGTAAAAACAAGCCAAGAACACGAGAGAGTAGAGGAGAGCGAGAGATAGAGAGAAGGGGGAAAAGAAGAGAATAGAAAATCAATATAGCAGGAAAGCAGGGATGAAGATTGAAGGGTGGGACAGAGGGTTAGAGAGTGACTGCGAGACCACCGCGGTCTCAAATGTGACTGACTGGCAATCGCCAAGAGCATATCGATGAAAGTCGGCAGGGAGAGGTTCGGTAGAGGTGACCCAGAGGCAGAGAGGGTCTCTGGGGGATGCGCAGAAGCAGTCTGCCCTGTCAGATGAGTCTGGAAGTAGAGGTTATTGAGGCCTGTCTCCCCTTAGTAATTCCCACTGCTCCATTCATGTGTGTGTGGGCATTTCTGTGCTTTTGGAAGCACTGCAGACAGCCCTTCAGGGACCTCCAGAGCCCATCTGGAATTCTTTGATATGGTCAAAAGCTGTGACACTAAAGCAATGAGGTGGAATGTTTGAAGGCCAAAGTCAATGACTGCCAGGATACAGCGCAGGGTCTTAGGGTGTGTTCACACTTGGCATTGTTTGGTTCGATTAAAACAAACCCTATGAAAAGATGGGTCGCGGTCCTCTTGCAAACGAACTCTGGTGCGGTTTGACAGAAATTTGAACTCAACACGGGCCATAGACATCAACACAAACCAAAAACAGGATGTGATGTCACCATATGCGACCCTTAAAAGGAAAGCATGAAGCACACCTGTTTTGTCTCACCATAGGAGCTCATTACAGTTCGGTACAGGTGTCAGCAATGCCGTCTCCTTGCAGCAGATTTTCGTTTATGTGCAACAGAGGAATTCCTTACGCTGTTTTGACTCCTTTACTCATTTTATAAACTCTTCACGAGTTCTCAGCTGCCATTATACGTACACATATATAATGAGTGCATTTAACACTGCATTGTTTTGGATGTTCGGTAAGGTCTGTCGCAAAATAAGTTTTTTATTTTTTTATGTAATTTTTTAATCTTTAGATTCGGTCTTAAAAATGACAGTGTGAACGCTAAGAGAACCAGAACTAAATGTTTTTTTTTTTTGGTCCAGACCAAAAGAACCAAGAGAACTGGACTACAAGTGATTGGACTTTTCAGACTATAAAGGTAAGAATGAAATGCCAGTTGGTGCATTTTCCGGCACCATTTGACTTTTTTTCCCCTCAAACACTGAAACTGCAGTTATATGACATGCTGTGTTTGTTTGACTGTCCAAAGCACGTAAATATGAGGCACACAATTGGGTGTCTGTAGTTAAGCATCTAACCATAACATTCTAGCTCGCATCTTTTCACACTGTACAAGTTTTGCGCATTGTGAAAAGCCTTTCTGAGTCTCAGGCCCTGTCTCAAATGGCACATTTCATATGCACTTATGGTCTTGTGGACATTAAGTCCACAAGACCATAGGGTATCCCAATCCTCATTTTATGTTTCAGAAGTGTCCCATTTTGTGGTCTATATGGACCCTCGATGCACACTTGGGCTGCACTAATAGCTCCGCAGAAAACTTACAGTCAAAGCAGAGGTACATCGTAAAAGTGCAGACTCGTAGGAAGACTGTGAGTGTTTCTGGTGCTACTCACACACTGATCTAAAGCAGGATCTTTTAAACCTTCTCTGAAACCTCAATACAGCTGTGAGTAATGAGTACCCAGGTGTCTCTCATTGGTGTAGAGGGAATGGGAGGAGACTATGCAAAAAAAAAGATAAGAAGTTACACACCCAATAATCTAGGAATCATTCTGATGTTAACACCTAGATATGACTTGATATAAAAAAACGTACAGTATATAGAATTTGAGACACAGTTGAAAATATTTCAGGAGTTTCATGACCTAAATTCGCCATCCTGCAAGCCTACTTCCAAAGCAGAACTAATGAATATTTCTCTTTGAGTGAGCGAACAGAAAATAATCCCACTCTCATTTCCATTTGCACTCAAGACTGATCGTGTTCGCCATAAAAAACAAACAAACAAACCTTAGGAGTAATTTTATCCATGTTTTTTTTTTTTTTTCACTGTATAAGAGACTGTAAAAGAGAGACGGTTCACTTATACATATTGTATATGAATGGGGGAGATTATAACGCTGAAGTGTCTCACCTTAGAGCCAATCATCTTTATTATTGAAGCATCACAACTCTATATCAGCTGTATGAATTAAAGCCCTGCCTTACAGTCAATTGACTGTTTGTTTGAATCATCTACTGGGGTCGTATGGATTACTATTGTGTTCACTTTGTGTTTTTTTTCAAGCATCAACATTGGAGGTCCTATACACTTGCATTACATGGACTTACAGAAGAATATAAGAATTAAAAAAAAGCTGGATCTAGTGTCAACTAGAACAAGAACAATTCTTATCTAGATCTAGAACAACTCATCTTTAGTATTTTTGTGCTTGTAGTCTAGTTTAAACTATGGCTGTTTGTTTAGCCAATATCGAATAGTTACAAAAGCTGTTATCAAAGTCACTTAATCAGCAAAAACGCTACATAATTTGACCATGAAGCTGACTGGAATCCCCCAAGGCTCAAACTCAGGTCCTCTTCATTTTCCAGCGGTGCTGCAGGCCTCCTTCTGCTCTATAGCAAGAGCGTTTTTGCTGGATCAAAAGGGGCTGGTAGAGACGATTACCCAGTAAAAAGGGGTTCTCTTGCCCGGCCCAGGGACAGCTGGCAGATGGGGGTCCTGTAGCCATCTCTGGAGTCATGCTGATGGCAGACATGGGCAATAGGATGGACACAGGTGATGAAATGGTGTCCACAAGTCTGTTACTGACAGTCTGCTCACAAATGAAGCACATCTGAAAACCCCGAGGGCAGAAGAGCAAGGATGCAATGAAACCACATCATGCATTTGATGATGCTCAATATTATGTTTAGACCAACTTGATATGGGTAGATATATTTGTAGCACACCTGTTCCGAATGACATCCTGGACAATTTCAGACTAACAATGGTGTTTGTGTGAGAAGTGCTGTGCCGTTGAGATAGACAGCCTATGGCTAGTTGTCACACTTTTTTTAATGTAATGTTTTGTAAATGTATAAACCTTAAAGTCTTGGTTACAAAAGGTCAGTGAACATTTCCACTATGATTTGTGACAATGAGCCTGTTATGGGAATCTTTAGTTCCTTGACACAATTTTGAAAAAAATAACTTTTTTGAAATTTGAAATATTAGTGTGAAAGTAAAAAAGGCCACTTCCTACCTAAAATAGTGAAACATTTAAATATTTTTATTTGATACAATTTGTCAACATTTTCAACATCCTCATGTTGTTCAGAAAACCTGTATGACTTCATACAGCTTTTATTTTTGGTGAATCATCCCTTTTTAAGCTATTAAGTGCCTTTTCAGCCATACTAAGCAATTATGAAAATAATAATAATTTTCCTGAAGAAAATGTGAAGTGGTGCTTGCAGTGGCAAAACTCGCCACTCGGTTGCTAGGGTGTTGTACATGATTGCATACGAGCCAACAACCATGCCTCTACGATGTTGTGGAGCTGAAATATGGCTTCTATATGTTGCAATATGGTTGCTAGGTTGCTAGGGTGTGAATACACAGTTACCATGGTGATATTTACAGACTGTTTTCCAACTGAAACTAATGAGCCAACCCCCATCTCTATACAATATTCTGATGCAGAGATGTAGGTCTTGTAAAATGGTTGCTAGGGTACTCTGTTTGGTTGCAATGGAGATGCTTGTCAGCTGTCAATGATGAAATTCCAAAGGCTTCTTGTCAGTATGAATGATATAAACCAACTCCCATCTCTATACGATGTTCTGATGCAGAGATATACATTTTGCTAAACGGTTGCTAGGGTACTCTATTTGGTTGCTAGCGAGTGGCTTGTCAGCTGCCAATCATGAAACTCCAAAGGCTTCTTGTCACTATGAATGATATAAACCAGCTCCCATGCCTCTGCGACATTCAGAATGGAAGATATGCCTTTTTGGATATTGGTTGCTAGGGTACTCTGTTTGGTTGCTAGGGAGTGGCTTGTCAGCTGTCAATGATGAAATTCCAAAGGCTTCTTGTCAGTATGAATTATATAATCCAACTCCCATGCCTCTGTGACATTCAGAATGGAAGATATGCCTCTTTGTATTTTGGTTGCTAGGGTACTCTGTTTGGTTGCTATGGAGTTACTTGGCAGCTGCCAATGATGCAATTCCAAAGGCTTCTTGTCACTATGAATGATATAAACCAACTCCCATGCCTCTGTGACATTCAGAATGGAAGATATCCCTCTTTGGATTTTGGTTGCTAGGGTACTCTGTTTGGTTGCTAGGGAGTGTCTTGGCAGCTGTCAATCATGAAACTCAAAGGCTGCTTGTCAATATGAATGATATAAACCAACTCCCATGCCTCTGTGACATTCAGAATGGAAGATATCCCTCTTTGGATTTTGGTTGCTAAGGTGCTCGACAATTGTTGCTAGGGAGGGGCTTGGAAGTGTTGAGGTGATTCATGATTGGCTGTTTGCTGCCCTGAGTCAAATGAGACCACCCCCATGTTTCTATGACAATTCAGTCCGGAGATATCTCTTTGAACTCTTTCAATGGAAGTCTATGGAACTTGTTGCTAAGGGGCTCTAAATGGTTGCTAGGGCGTGGCTTGATAGCTTCACAATGATCCAGAGAGACTGATTGGTCATCTGAGTAAAATGAGCCCTCCCCCTTGTCTCTATGACACTGTGATCCAGAGCTACGTTCAATACAAAGTCCCTATGCAATTTACCATAGTAGGAAAAGCATGTGTGTTTCACGGGACGTTCCTTCCCCATAGTAAGTCAATGGGGCAACTTTGGGCATCTCCTGCCCCCCAGGGGTGCAACTTTTACCCCATTGTGAGGTATGTTCTTACAGAGCCTATCAGCCTCTTCAAATGTGGCAAATCACACGTTTCTGCGAAATCCTTGCTCAGAGCTACGTGTGGTCAAAGTTCGTCGCAATGTTAAGTCAATGGGACTTTTTTGGCCGCTTTTTCGCCCCTGGGGCGAACACCGTACCCCCGATCACTTATAAAAGTCATAGCACACCATTCCCGAATAATCCGCACGATTTGACGCCTCATTCGTGTGTCTGTGTCAAAAGCTGCGGGACGAGTTACGCGCCAAACTTTGTCCAGAATAATAATAATAAGAAGAATAATAAGTATGCAAGAGAACACTAATGATTCCTTTTTTTAGCAAGCACCATTAATAATAATAAACCATAAAAAAAATGAAAGCTAACATTCAAAAATAAACATGCTGCACTATTATTAAATACTAAAGTAAAAAAAAAAAAAAAATCTAAAATTTGTCATTTTTATG
The DNA here is from genome assembly GCF_951802725.1 of Rutilus rutilus. Lineage (NCBI taxonomy): Eukaryota > Metazoa > Chordata > Actinopteri > Cypriniformes > Leuciscidae > Rutilus > Rutilus rutilus. The sequence continues at coordinate 12,969,742 of NC_140211.1, forward strand.
CCACTAGCAGAACTCTTTTGTCAAATCAACTTATAATGAATGTGGTTCAGATTACATATTTTGAGTTTCTGTTGATTAAACCAATCTCTTTCTTTGTATTAACTCAAATTTTTAGTTTCAATTAACTACATTTTTAAGGCAACCAGGTTACTTACATTTTTAAGTTAAAACAACAATAATTTGTATGAGTTTGCGGTGACACTACCTGTTTTTCCAAACAATGGAAGATAGGAGGAGTATTTGAAACAGTCATTCCTTTGCAGTTCAGTTTGCTAAGTAATAATTTTCTTCTTTTTTAATTCAAATTTCAACCCAAATACACTGCATACTGCATTCCAAGCAGAAGTAGTACGGTAGTATATCATTTCAAACAACCCAACATCCTGTACTTCAGGCAGCATTCAAAGTGTAAGCAGTCACATATGGCACCTCATCACCTCCAGCTGTCTCCCTTGACACTCTTTCCTTGGGCAGGAGACAATTTAAAGCAAATCGATAGCATTTCTCCCCTGTAGCATGGAAGGCAGGTTAGCGATTTCCCTGCCTCTCCCTGTCTCACCTCATTGGCATTTTCTATTTCCATTCCATTTTCAGCTAAATGCCGTTTGGCCTGTATTAAGCCCTGAACACAGCCGTCACTAATTCAGCACACAGAGAGAACTGGAGCTGGGTTGAGTGGGCTTAGTGCTTGCACAAATGGATTTAATACCATTCCACCATACCTGTTGGCCAGCATTTTAAGTCCTCGGAGCCTGTTCTGCATCCCTAAAGCAGGTTTGCTGAGGATTATTTAACATAAACATTTAAGATGAATAGAGAATTAAAGCCCACTTGAAGTCAAAATTGGAGTTTTGTGGCTTTATACATCTGATAGCTTTGAGTCCATCTATGGTGGGATCCAAAAGTCTGAAACCAATGGTAAAAATGCTTTTATTTTACAGTTTTTCCCCCCACTATGAATTATATTAATCACCTGAATAATGTACATACATTTTAGAATGTCTATAATAGTAGTTTCTTCAATTAGATTTTGAATCCCAGATTGCTCTTAAACTCTTGGATCAAATGTTTATTTTAATATAAAAATGAAATAAAATAAAAACATGCAGCATATAAAAAGTCTTTTATTTTTAGCAAAATCCTTTTTTTATCCAAATGCTTTTTAGAAAAAAAAAAAAAAAATTCTATTAAATGGTTCTAAATTCACAATTCCTAAATCATTCGATTCATCAGTGTGTTTTTGTTCTTGCTATTCCAACCAACAAACTAATGATGGAAAAGTATCTTTGTTGCTTTTAACATGTTATAAGCTGTCAAGTGCAGTTTTGCCAGCACCATATAATTCCGCATATAGTTTGCTGGAACAGTTTCAGTTTTATTTGTTTTTCCACTATGTATTTTGTGTGTTTGTCAAGACCTGGATCCCTAAAGAATGATTATTTTCTAAGAGCAAGAGATAATTCTCTGTGTTAGCAGACACAAGACTCTTTTTCTATCTTGTTTGTTTTGTTTTGTCAGTCTCAAAACTCAAGAGTAGTCGGGAGTGTATGTTGTATTGACAAGCCACAGAATTACATGCGGAACAATGTGAGCACTGTACTCTAAACATCAGGGATGGTGCTATAGCAGTGAACACTATGGGCTGACAGCACAAACATTTCATATTTAGTCCCACATTGAAATGACTGCATGCCCTTGAATAATGCACTCGACCCCAAGGCTGCGTCAAATGAGGCTTTGATGTCTTTGCAATTCAAGAACTGATTATCACACTGAATGAAAAATCTCTGTTAAAAAAGACAGTTAGAAGCTTCTTCACTAAACAACTGTATGTCATATAGGCTTTATTGTGTCACTTATTGTCCGTTTAAGCAGCCTTGTTAAAGTAAAAGCATGTGAATAAATACTCAGAACAAGTATTGTTCTTATGGGAAGTATTATAAAAAAAATTATCTTAGGGAAGGTATTACAAATATTTTAATGATGCTCCAATTTATTCATAGAATAAAGGCCTATTCACAACCAAACACAAAAAATTCAATGCCACAAATATTCAGCGCAGACAAGACAACATTTTGAATAGAAACAATGCATTCTTATGGAGCTATTCACACCAGGAACAAAAATTTGTTTACTCAGTTTATAATTTTTTTCTTTGTTTGGCAATGAAAACTAAGTTTCTTCTAAGTTTTTTTTCTAATCAGTTGTGTACATTCGGTTTTATTTTACATCCAATGTTGTTAAATTAATGTTTATTGCATTACTTTACTGTCATGTGTCTTACCATGATGGCATTTACCTTTCTCATCGCCACCACCTGTTTTTGCCACCATTTTTTTTTTACTTAAATTAAGTTAAATCTGTAAAACCTAAAAGGTTACTACCGTATTTTTTACAGTTAATTTCTTCCAAAAAATTTTTACTGTAAATTTAACAGATTTTTATTTAATTTTTTACAGTGTATTCCTTAACTGGCTTTCAAATATGGCCAAATTCTGGTTAATTGGGAGATCTTTTGACAATGAGATGACTGGGGAAAAAGTGTCCCAGTTTTCTTGAATTCAGCCCATGATGTGCAACAAAACACACTTTTATAATTCTCCTTTCAGCTGCCATTACAACCATAATGCAGCACAGCTGTTATTAAAAATAATGAAAGTTTTACATCAATGGCAAGAGGGAACAAATAATACTTAGATGAAGCATTGTGAAATCCTCTTAAATTAAAAAGACTTTAAAATATCTTTTTTTATATATATTAAAGGAGCCGTATGTAAGATTGTGGCCAAAACTGGTACTGCAATCACTTTCAAATTACTGTAGAGCAGTGTATCCCCTCCCCCTCCCCCCTGACTCGAGGTTGCCGGATAGGCTGCAGGATCCAGCACAAACGTTTGTAGCTGCAGCTGTGGTAACTAGAGCAGAGCTGGCAACCCGGATGCCGAAACACTACTGACTTCGTGACTGGTAGATAGGTGGAGGGTGGCGCTTCAGGCTAAAACACAACATGACAACATCAACATCAGTTGAGGGCTGCAACTTCACTTTTTAAATGACAATATCCTGGCCGGACTACTGTTGTCAGTGATATAAGTATTTGAAATGAACATGATTTCTTAATGTCTAGTGACATATCAGGGCCATTTTATGATTAATTGAAATACATTTCTTACATACAGCTCCTTTAAGTTACATGACTTGAAGCTCCCATGTGACAGACTCTGAACTGCTCGCCTCCACTTGACCACTCATTCAACGGAGGTCTACAAGCAATAATAACAACTTGTTGAAACCTCAGGCCGAAGAACCTGCAATGATTCCAAAAGGTATATTCCCATGATGTTATTGGCTGGTAATTTAATTTTCATTAAAAGAAAAGCATGAAAGCTTCAACCAAAATAAAATTGTACAATAAAGGTTTACTGGAACACATTTGTACTCCCTGAAAAAGTCATAAGACATTGCTTAGACACTTTGATAAGGTGAAAAGAAATATCCAATGATGTGTGTTTGCCAACTGAAAAGTTGGTCGCAGAACCTCAAATCCTCAAAGCAGTCTAATCATCAAATGTTATATGAAAATTCCATTGTGACAAAGAGAAAAATAAAAAAGGATCATTTTGAATCTCAAACATTGCAAGCTGAGAAACAAGTTGTTTATATACATAGTTTTGCATAAGCTCTCCATTATGTGGTGTTTACTCAAGGGGGCAGAAATGTACCTCATCTGAATGCATGCAATAAATTCCTGGATGCCATGCAAATGTTATTATGCATGAATACTTTATGAATGTTACATCTGGGGCTGTCATGTTTCTGCTTTCTACACGCATATGCTGTAAAGTGATTCAGCTTAACAATGTCTCTTTAATGCAACAGATGCAACTCAGCAATACATTTTCCCACAAGGCCAACAGTGGTGTGATGTGGAGAAACTGAGTCAGTCAAGGATGAGTGAACAGTTGCAGTTTTATTCTCAACTTTCATCTGATTGCTATGATAAAACTTTGATATCGCAGTTAAAGGTGAATAGTCTTTGTCCTCACATAGCACACTATAGTTTACTACGACTAATGTTCATACTACACTTAGTTTTATCCTCAGATGGGATGCCCATGCATCTGACGCCGACCGTGCACAAAAATAACATATTATTCATTCTGTCATTTTGCAAGTCAGAAAGGCCCAAAAAAAGTCTATATGTCAACTTTCCAAGTAAATATATTGTTAACAATTTACAATAAAGTTCAATTTGTTCACATAGATTACATAACATGACAACACAATGAACAACATTTTAGAACAATTATTAATCTTTTAACATACAGTACACACTAAATAGAATCATGAGCATATTCTATTAGTAGTTCATGTTAGTAGAAATTAATATGAACTAACAATGATACATTTACAGCACTAATGGCCCGTTCACACCAAAAACGATAATTATGATGCTAACTATATTAGCGTCCAGTTGACAATATCATTCTGTTAATTCTAAACACGTGCTTGTCTGCCTCTTCAAATGCTGGAGCTCGTTATAGCAGGATTGATTCTGATTGGCTGTCAATGTTCTGATCGTTCATCGGCTGGATAAAATCGTACCGAAAGTTATTCCAATTATATTGTTTCTCTGTGCCGTTATCGTTATAGCTGTGTTGTGAACTCAGCTATGATTTTTAGAACTATATATTTATCATTATCTTTATTGTTATCGTCCTTGGTGTGAAAAGCTTTATTAAATTGCATCACAAGTGACAGTAAAGACTTCAGTTGGTACAAAAGATGTCTATTCCAATTAAAGGTGAACTAAGTAACTTTTTTACCTTAACTGAACAGCTTCGGAGTCATTGGAATGGTTATATTACTTATTTGGGGTTGAATGGTGGTCGTTTCGCACCCCCCTGGTGCCCGTGAGCGGAAAATACGCACTTGCAACTTTGGGGGCGGCGGGCCGCCGCGTCAGGAAGTATCGCGTGATATCAGGTCTCGCGATGTGAACAACTGCTTTACGGCCAAAAGAAATCTGCTAAAATTCTGTCATTATTGCGCTCCTTCACGCTGTCCGAACCTGAATGAAGAAGACGTTTTAAAGAATGTCCCATCTGCTTTGATGTCGTTGATCTACTAGCCTCTGGTGTCTGAGAATCGCCTACGAGTTTTTACAACAGTGTTGTCAAATATCTATTCCGAAGCTGTGGGGGGAGCTCTAGAGAGAAACCTGCGAGCAAAAAGCGAGAATACAGCGTAGAAATCCCGAAGCTACTGAGTGCTGCTTTAAATGCTAATTTCTCATGGGTGTCCTTGGTCTACAATATGCTGGACTGTGATCTGCTGTCTTTGTGTGGATGTTTGCTTTTATTAACACCAAAAATAAGAAAATCCAATTTAAATTCAATGTGAAATTTAAAAACACTTAAACATTTCCTGAATGAGCTTTTATAGTTTTTTCTTTCCAATACATGCATTTTGATATCACTTAAAGACGTGTCAGAAGGATGGCTACTGTAGCTTCTGTATTTCTTCAGATGATTAGCCTAATGCTTGTCCCGATTAAAGAAACAGAAACTTCATGGACAAGCATACTTGAGGGTGCAAAGATTTTTCCTTAAAACTGTCAAGAGCCTTCAGTCATTGTTTCGTTATTAATGCTCATATCAAGGTTTTTCTGTGGACTTTCTTTTCATTACCAATGTCAGATGGCGTCAGTACAGCACGTCAATCTTCGTTTTGAAAGAGTTTCATTAGTTTCGAAATTCATTCTGTACACGACACCGGTTTCAACTAAAAATGGAAAACTTTTTATGCGTTTTTGCCATTCATTTACACGACAGTGGCGTTTTGGGGGCCTGGAAATGCAAACTTTTGAAAACCGGATTCGAAGTGTTTTTGAAAACAATACTGTTATTGTCTTATAAAACCGCGAATTTGTGAAAAGGGTGACGTCATGCGCATGTGTATTACATGTTCAGTCTACAGGCGAGTAGTGTTTCTTTGCAAAGTGACATCGCCAACTACTGGCCTGGCATGAATAATACAGCGTTTTTTTCACAGATCCATGTGAACGGAGATTGTTTTGACAATGGTGTCGTCTGTATGTGAAAAACGTGAAGGAAAAACTTTCTGTTCTTAGTACATCGTTGTCGTGTAAATGTACACTTAGAAAGTCAAAGCACTTCATTTTTTTTTTTTCAAGTTTTCCTGACATATTTTGAGGTAACAAACAAAACTTGAAAATGAAATCTTCATGCATCAGTAGGCTATTATACACACACTTTTTCTTCCAGAGAAAATTGTGTCACATTGGGAACATTGTGATAGTATATACAGTACCTTTCAGCAAATTTTAAAGAGTCAAAGATTATGAACCGGTCAAAATGTTAAAAGAGATGTTTCAAAAAAATTATCAAACCATTGTTTTGCCCAATATAAATTGTAATTAAATGGCATAAAACAAAAAGATATAAAGATGTGAAGACAAGATCAACAACAACAACAAAAAAAAATCTGTTCACTTTTTTACCCAACAGCTATAACAAAAATGTGATGGATTTTGGAGGACAGAATACACTCAAAGTATCCTAATTTAAGAGGGTTTCTTTACAGTAATATATCCCTTCTGACAACTTCCCATGTGACAACTAGCCCCGGTCTCCCCTATAATGTGCAATTTAAATTCTCCTTATGTAGAATCTCATCAAATTAATGTTTATTACCAATTTCTTTTCTATTGTGTCTGGAGGCTGTGTATTTGTGTGCAAGTATGTCCCTAAATGTGTACAAAATGATTTATACAGATAATTTCATTCCAATAAACCCCATTCCTCTCTGAATACACAGTGGATTGCTCTTGAAAGCAAGGCCGAGAAAAACTGTCTTATTAGTGCAGTTCATTAAAATCATTAATAGTCATGAAATGAGAGTGACTAGAGTCCAAAAGGCTTAATGCCCTATCCATATTAATTAGGGACCGGCAAATCCAAACTGAAAAAGAAAAGGATAGAGAGAACAGATTTGGGGGATGGGGGAAAAAAAAGAAGGAGAGATGGTGCACTGACAGCACAAGGATAACGCTGCGCTAACAACCTCCCTTGCCGGACGCCACCCCGCCTCCCCCCACTCCGATTAAAATTCAGTTTAATTAAAATTGATTATATTAGGGGACTCATGTGCTTAATTAACTGCAGTCCATTCTGCTACAACTGACAGAGGCATTGTAGTACACCTGACCGTGAAAGGTGAGGGCATAAGTATGGTGAGGTATAGGGGTTTGAGTTAGTGTCTAACTGTAGATGCATTTTGACTTCTTTCACCATTGCTTTGTGTATATATTCAAAGTGCAAGACCGCAAGTGACATTCCATTGCTGTACATGTATGACGATTCGAAAACATCACAAACAAAACCTAACAATGGTTTTCATCTTTGGTCACATATGCACTGCAGTTAATGTTTTTCATTCCTCTACTGTGATCTTAATCCTGTTTTTTTACACACAGAGTTTGGTCATTGACACGACTGACAAACACATTCTACAACCAAATTTACTTAGGTAGTGACACCAACTTTCAATCCAACATTAAATCCACATTGTGTGTACAAATCACGCATCAGAGGGAAGGAAAGAGGAACAATTCTAGACTAATTCACAAATTTTGACAGTCTCCCTGTGTCCGAATGTACATATTTCCCTACTATGTAGTGTACTATATAATAAAGCAATAGGTGTCCTGCTGCTACTTACGCAACTGGTCTTTTTCATTTTTGAAAACCAAAACAAAGACAACCAATGAATGGCAATATAGCAAATTTATGCACACACACACACACAAAAAGCCCAATGGCTCTTATAAGTAGAAATGGCAACAAAGCAAAGAGAATGTGGTGATAAGAAACAGCAGCTTTATGAGCACAAAAAACACAGCACCTCTGTTAATGGTGGTTTACTTACAATTGCCAGATATAGTAGGCTACTGTATGTCATTGGTCGCAAGTCACTTTGGTCACCGCATTGGTTAAACTGCATTCATGTTCCTTATTTACAGCAGCATAATTGCTATGGTTTTCACTATGAATTGGCATTGCATTTCTGAACTAATTTGTTCCACAGGGCAGAATTCACTTTTGCATTTAAATCTCTCTCAAAACTTTTCAGTGTAGGCCTTTAACTTTGACAAAGGAAAAGATTAAGTAAAGAAGTTCATGAAATGCACAAAAAACTCAATGGAGGACTTTGAATAGAATTCTACATGATTTTTCAAGGCAAGTTTATTATATAGCACATTTCATACACAATGGCAATTCAAAGTGCTTTACATAGAGAGGAATAAAAATGAACACAAAATAAAAGCAAGGAAAATTCAAACAGTTATTCAAAAACTTTACATAGAAAGGAATTATAATAATCACACTATAGCAATTCATAGAGCTTTGCATTGAAAATGGACACAAAATAAAAGCAGGGGAAATTAAAACAGTTATAAAAGGAGTTAAAAGAGATAAATGATACAGTTATAAAATTAATTACAGTAAAATGAATTAAAATAGTAAAAACTTCTCATCTGGCAAAACACCGGTGTATCTTATTTTGACAGATTATCAGATTGACAGGAAATCTCATGACGGTCATCTTCTGTGGATTTTCATATACTGTGGATAATCTGAGGCCACCAGATTAGTAATCTGTACCAATCCATACCAGTAATCTGTACTAGTCACCACAGTGTTCTCTTGATAATCCGTACCAGACTAGTAATCTGTACTAGTCACAACAGTGTTCCCTTGACCGTCATGAGTCAATCCCTCTCAAACTCCACCACAGAAAGGTGAGCACTTGCTCACAAATTTGGTCAATACCCTTCAAAAAACAATCAAAGTTTAGAATCAAAAGGAGAATGCAGAGATAAGACAGGTCTTTATTTTTCAGATCTAAACCAGGGTTTCCTAAAATGGGATTTGCAATGGAACTGCAGGGGGGTTCACGAGCTGATGAAAAGCCAATTCATTAATTAAATCATAAAAATGGAAACTTTTTTTTACACTATTTTTTATTTTATTTACCTGCATCTCATGTGACCGCTAGCAAACATCAGAGAGCCAGTCACATGCAAATGTGTTAATTATTTAAACATTAACTTAAAATCTCAGAGGGGGTTTTCAAGTAGCCTAATTAAATGTTTTAAATCAAAAGGGTTCCACAGACAATAAAGTTGGTAAATCTCTGCTCTAGACCAATTATCCTTTGTCAACTCACTAAAAATCTCAACTCAACTACACTGTAAAAATGAATACGCTATATCTAATCAATAAAATTGTGGCAACAGATTACAAGCAATATTATTAATTAAATTTAACAAATTAGAATTGAGTAATAATTAATCAAATTAATTCCTTAAAAGTTAACCATTTAAAATGAGTAAAATGTAAAAAAAGTAAAAAAAAAAAAAAAAAAATTATTGCCAACATTGAAGACACCTGAAGCAGAATCACCAAAGGAGAAAACCGGAATTTTAAGTCACCATTATGGTGATCAGTGTTTGTTTTAGTTGGGCTCTTGACCCTTAAATCATTTACTTTAGATTTTGTTTGGCTGCTGTACCTGAGTTATAACAGCCAGATGAACAAAGAGAAAAGGTTATCTGATGGTGTTGGTTGTGTTTTAACATAATCATTATTTCACTATCATTTAACCTGAATCACTGAAGAAAATCTAAAGTCAATGATTTAAGGTCAAGAGGCCAACTAAAACAAACACTGATCATCATAATGGCGACTTACAATTACGTTTTTTGATTATATATATCGTATTCATTTTTACAGTGTATGTTCAAAAGGGAATGGCATTTCACAGTTTTCATTGTATACTACCTACAAATTTGTAAATAGTATGCGAAACAGAACATGTTTGCAACAACAAAGACAGGTCTTTGACAGGTCTTTGTCTTTATTTGGTCACTGCCACTGAAGAGGCTTATATCCGCTCTTAACAATTCATGCTCATGCTCAGTCTCAATAATAAGGGTTCCAGCAAATAACCTTTCAGGCAACAGTTTTTAAAAGAACCATTTTTTTTTCTCAGTGTGAAGAACATTTAAAAAATCTGAAGAAGGAACTTTTTAAAGAACTTCCTGATGCCAAAAAATAACCATTATTTTTAAGATATGACTAAATGAACCAAACTAATGGGGAAAGTGCCAGGATCTGAAACAAACACTCCAAACGAGCAAGGTGTGAAAACACCCTAAGTCCCTGTTTACACCTGGTATTAAGATGTGTTTGGTCAATTGGATCTCAAGTAGACGAGGGAGACTGGTGTTTTAATCTGTCTCTTTTGTCCACTTTCAACAAGTTCTGTCTGAATTTCTTCGAGGGGAGAGTTTATGGACTGGTAAATATATGGCCTTTTTCAGATCTTTCGATCTAATGGATGCAATAAGATAACAGAATGTACACAGGAACATGACAGGAGAAAACAGAAAAACATACGGAGAGCATTAGCTTTCGTTTCTGCTCTGACAGCCGAAAGACCAGCCGAACGCTGTTAGTGAGCGTTAGAAATCAGGAATGGTGAGAAAACATTATGCTTGGTACGTTTTTCGTTTTCAAACCAGCCATTAAGTTTAAATCCCGTCTGGCAATCGCGCTTCTCATAATGTTTACGCATTAATAGGAGATCTTTTGTGGCTGTTCAAACGCATTCGTTCACATAAGCAATTCGGTCAAATGCGTTTTCGACCCCATTTACTTTACACCTGCAATTAACGTTGTCCACTTGTTATCTGATCAACCAAAGACTATAGGAGGAAATAATAAGGCTAGTACGCCATTTCAAACATAACCCACTACTCCAATACTTTAAGGAATCTTCAATAAGATCCTGTAAGCAGAATCGACCCCTACAGGAGCTTACATGAACAACATCTGCTCGCTTTCTCCAATACCCTCATCTCTTTTCCTTCCTCAGCAGAGTGAGAACTTATGGGTTCTGGCCAGCAAGATGACAGCAGTACAAACGGTGGATAGATAAGGCTGCGACCCAAGGGCCGGCCGGAGGATGAGATGAATACATTACTCAGACAGCGACGGGGGACCTGGGTCAGTGCGGTTCAAGATCCAGGGCGCCCTTAACTAAATCTGCTGCATCTGTAACAAGGAGGGCCGAGGGAAAAGAGGGCACGGAGCATGTAGAGAAGGAGGGAGCGAGAGAGAAACGGAGAGGGCGGGGGTTTGTCCTCCAGAGCCCCCTATGGCATCTCGCCGCACTCGAGCAAGGTCTGCAAAATTGGCCGACATCCCGAATGCAAGGCCTCTTTACCACAAGGCCCCACTCTATCAAGTCTGCGAGTCGAGATGATGTGTGTGAGTGTGTGTGCCAGCCAATGGCATCATTTATCCAGCAGGGCAGACAAAAACAAGCTGCTGCCAGTATTGATGGGCCCTCCTCAGGGCCCTCTGCGGATTGGGGTCGCCGGGTCAGCGCTCGCCAGCAATCTGGAGGTAAATGGAAACTGGGGGCTGTTAGATGTATGACCGGCCACCGCAGAACAAAGCCCAGGTGTGTGTATGTGTGTACGAATAAAAGCAAGTGGCTCCCTTTCCACTATATTGTACCTCTCTTTCTCTAACCATGCCCTCTACAGATAACCGGATTAAGTTCTTGTTTATTGCCAGGATTTTGACCTCACTTACTCTTATAACTTCATTGCACTGCCTTCCCAGTGTAGCCAATTTAGAACAATAGGATTGTCTAGAGAGGCACATGCTTGGAGAAGTGCACCTCTATCATTCGCTCTCAGAGCATCTGAATGGCTGATCAAAGGGAGATGACGGCACTGAACTTAAAGAGGTCTTGAAATGAAGGATCTAAATTAGATAAAACAGGAGAATTTGAGGAATTGAAAAATTTAAGGAAATTTGAGTGATGATTGCCTATGCAAAACTCACCACCAAGATGTTGTGGGTGGTTCTTAGGATGTTGATAGATGGTTGCTCAGGTTTTCTGAAAGTTTTCTATAAGGCTTACTGGCCAAGCCAATACCCAAAGCCAAGTCTCTATGTTATTCCGGTCACTAGATTTTCAACTGACAGGTGAAAAAAAAATTAGTCAGGGCATGGATGCATACCAAGGTAGGACAGCATCAAGGCATGTCCGAAACCAATGTTGGCTCCTCTTCCTATCTCCTGATATACCTTCATCTGATTGATTTTTGAAGGAAGCATTGATATATCCTTCGCTGCCTTTTATATCCCACAATCCTGTGCTTTCCATTCTGTGACAGTTGGGCTTAAAAATAAAGATGGCGTCTGAAAGGTGCGGTTGGTTGTCAGTTTGTGTGCAAATGTATGTTTTTGAACAATGTTTTCCACTTCTGATCTCATTTCTAGTGAGAAATGACTATTGTAGTACTAAAATATTCGCTTAGTTTTTACCAGAGCTCGGTCTAGTTTGCAGTAGGTCATTAAAGCGTTACGCTACCTCAGTTTCATGAGGTACCTTTGTGTGCAAACGCTGCCTACAAAGTCATTGCCTGCTATTTTTTTCATCTTCGTGAGGAATATCGTAAGATATTTTATTATAATTTACTCACCCTGTGTCTTTCCAAACCGGCATGACTTACTTTCTGTGGAATGTAAAAGAACATATTTTTAGAAATGTCAGTGTTTTTTGAATGAACATTAGTTCATTATATAACATGAACTAAAAATGAATAATAATTCTAAAGCTTAATGTTAATTTCAAACTTTACTAATCCATTTTTTTTACTGCGCCGAGTCGAAGTGCTCCCAAGTGCTATTCTGCCATACATTATAGTTATCCATTTTACCCGCTTAGAAAAGCGCCACGTTTTATTTTGTGTCACCATACTTGGTCGTGTAACTACTCGTGTAACTGTATTTAAATAGGGAAAACTTGGAGGTGTTTGGTTGCTTCTAACTTCATCTCTGTTTGGTCCCTAATGAATGAACTGGGCTAAGCTAAGTGCTATCAAAGTGTCGCTGCGCGCCAGAGCGTTTGAGTGCACGCACTGAGACGAGAGAGGTATGTATCAACTCGTCTTAGTTAAGGGAATAACATAGTTTAATATGAAAAAACGGTGGAGTGTTCCTTTAAAGTACAGTTATCCATCCTCATATCAAAAACAGTGTAAGAACAGTCATATGCCAAAGTTTAAGGGTGCCTAGACTCTGACCAATTTATGAATCTTAATTATTTTTAATCAATTTTAATCATTGTTCTTTATCAGTTTAAACTGCATTTGCTGCAAAAATTATGAACACATAACTTGTATTGTATTGAATGTACCCAGATAACATTTAGGATGGCAAGGAATTGTCTCTAATCGCAGATAAAATGCATGAAGAAAGTAAATAGATACTTTTTTTTCTTCTTCTTCTTCTCCAAGCTTACTTTAATTTTTAACTTACCTGCTCTTTCCACACCCTCAAAACGCATCTTACACATCTCGGTTTGTCAAATGCTCAGTCAGAGGCTCAGAGCCTTCTCTCTTGTGGAAGCTCTACTTATGGTTGTTGGGTTTGGCAAGCACATCTAATAGAGGAAAGCATAGGGGAAGAGAGAAGAGGATAGTAAGATGGCAGAAGAGGAGGAAATGCTGCTGATGGGAACCTGAGACCGTGCCCTTCCATTCACTCCGGTATCATTGTAACACATCATCCAATTTTCCGAAAGCTGGAGAGGGGAATGGGCCTGCATTTACATAATGCTGCGTCCTCACTATTTTAATTCACCCCAAGTGCAGCCATGTGTGTGAGCTGCTGCTAGCTGTTTGCGCGAGTGTGTATGAGTGTGTAGTTGCAGGGCTCTTCAATTCTAATGGTAGATGAACTCTCAGGTAAGTTAAGCATAGTCCTCTTCAGTTAAAGTACTGTAGCCTTACAGGGAAGAGCACATGCTGTCAACATATTTTCCACTGCATTATTAAACAGCCAATAGTATCAAAGTGCTTGATACCCCAACACAAATTAGGCCTGGTCTTCAGATAAAATGCATATTAATAGGGATTATCCTCTGAAAATGTTTATAATGACCATTTAGCCATAAACTATCCAGCAACAACTGTGTTTTTCACCCAAAAAGATATATTTTTTGCATCATTTATTCACCCTTTACTCACAATTGATGGCACCCATTGATTTCCATTGTATTTTTTTTCCTACTATGGAAGTCAATGGGTGCCGTCAACTGTCTAGTTACCAACATTCTTTAAAATATCTTATTTTGTGTTCAACAGATGAAAGAAATTCATACAGGTTTGGAACAACACGAGGGTGAGTAAATGATCACTATATCCGGCTGACTTCGGATTCTAGTGACTTACGATTAATAACAATTAATACATTTTGATTTTTATAAAAGCAGTAGTGCAACTACTTAAGCAGCTTAACTTATAGCATTTCACGAGTTTACTAGTTGGCTACATGAAATCAAATATAGTAATTTATGCGTATTGGCGTGCTATCCGGGCTCCGAGCTCGGAATTTGCTCCTATCCCAGAGTACTCCCCTCCATGACCGGGATAGAAACCTGCCAAGAGTGACGGTGGAGGCCTGGAGGGATGTGAAACTGTCGCGGGACAGAGGTGAGAGAAGGCTATATACCGGTTTCCTCTTGCGCTGATTGGTTGATTACCTGAACGTGCTCATCCCGAACTTTGTTAAATAAAAAATCATATAAAATATATAAAATCTTAAAATTGCATGATATTTAAAATATATACATTTAATTTCATGTTTGCCCTACTTAGATATTTTTTTGTGAATTTGCATAGTAAAAAAAAAAAAAAAAAAAATTCGAGTGAAACACCAGCGCCCCTATTTTTGAGAATTTTCAGAAAATGACATACCCAAATACAAATGTCTGTAGCTCTTAAACCCTATGGTCCACATTCATAACTCTGATCTTTTTTTAATCTAGACACTTGAAACTTAGTTACTCAAGAGTCATTATAACTCAAATTAGCATAGGAACAGAATAAAACAAGGTCAAATTTACATGAAAGTGACTCACGATTTCTTTGAATTAACTTCACTTAGGGAAAAATGTATCAGACTTTTATGTTAAGGGCCTGAAAACACCATACAGATAAAACTGAATGTCTGACCATGTTTAGATTCAAATTTGAGGATGATACTCCCAAAAATGTAGTTTCTGTAAGCTTTTATTCAAGAAAAGTATAGGCGTCCTTTCCAAAATGCAATTTGGAGACTCCAAATGTACACCTGGCACCCAACACCTTCACATAAGGAGTAAACACTACATAGGCCTACTACATACATGTATATCAATTCAGAACTGTTCTGCCCTTCAAACCACACAAGAAAAAAAACGATTTCAGCACAACATTTGAACATTTGAACAAAATTCCCTTTATTTTGAACAATTCTAATAGCAAAAACAGTGATTTCTCACTACATCTATAGACATTCCAGCAGTGATCGTTTTCAAACTAATGTATAACATACATAAAAAGAAAACAATAAATGTTTTAGAATATTTTGTAATTACAAACGTGGTTTTTACTCAAATAAATTGCAATAAACTGATAATTATAATGAATATCCTATTACTTTCTGCTGCTCTTCGTCGCGGCTCCTCTTCATCTTCATCTTCATCAATAACACGTTCAAATCTCTTCTGTAGTCGACGATCCATGATCGAGATGATCAGAAACATGCTTTGGAGTAAATCCGTGCATTTATGCAAGCTTCATGTGTCAAAACGTTGCGTGTGTGTGTTTGTTTACAGTCTATGGTCGGTGCATTATGTGTGTGCGTGTCTGCGAGCCGCGCGTGTGGCGAAAGCGCGCATGTGAATGAAAACATTGAGCACTTGAATTTGACGAATATGCTTGCATAAACTGACTATCACTGCAATCGATTTTAGTTGGCTAATACTCCCATCAATCAAAACTTTGCCGACTGGACATTGGCCGGCTTTATCCAGGCTTTTATCCAGTCGAAACCCCAGGTGCGAGATTGACAGCGCGCTCAGCCTGTCAGTCGGTCTCTTACTGTTTTGGTCAGTAACAAAGCCTGTGATTGAACGAGAGAGCTGTGGAATGTCTCATTTTATCCGGAAGAGTGTAAAGTACGGGGGTGAGATGGCTTTTGAGTGTTGGAATACGGATTAGAATCGATATTTCTTTGAAAATGAACGTGATGCGAACTCTATCTCGAAAACGCTCATGCAAACAAAGGAGGATATTTCATTTTTTTCCCTATTTTGTCGTTGTTTTGGATTAAAAAGTGGGATGCATTTTGAAGAGTGGACCCTTACAGTGTAATGTATGCTGTTGTTTCTTGGATTCGTCCGAACTGATATGAACCATACGAGATGAAAGATGAGTATAGCGGTTCATTTTGCTTATTTTTTCATAACCAGTCCTCTTGCATTTAATTTAACCCTTTCCTCTCTGGTGTATTGATTGCAAAAACAAGTTTAGAACATGATTCTTGAGTGTTTTAGCTTTCAAATGATGCATAGTTTATGATTGTCAGTTGAATATTTGTTATAAAACAAAGCATAAAAAATGAATAAAAGTTTAGCCACGCCCCATCCGGCCCGCCGGCGGGCCGCTGCTGGTTAAGAAGTTAATACTGAGTCATTTCTACACTTTCTAGGTAAGACAGAAGTAGTGTTCACGTACATTCAAAAGTCAGTTTTCTATGGTTTGCTGTTCAGCACATAAAACACACTCCAGCGCCATCTGCTGTCAAAAGGGACCAAATAAAAAGATGTGTTTGTACTATAATTTTTTATAGGTTTGCTTTTTATACATTGCTACTCAAACTGCACAGATTCGTTTGCCTTCTTCATGTTGTTGTTTATCTATATCTGTGCAATTAAAAGAAGGAATGTGCCAAGGGTTTTTACAACCCAAACACACTGCCAACTTAGGCACCCCTTATGTAAAACATAATGGAAAAATGTATTTTATACATTTTCTTTGCAGAACCCCAGCAAAACCTTCACAGTACTTGGTACTACTGCTTGAAAACCTTTGTGCTAATCTCAAACAAATCATGTGGCCCTGTTCGTAAAAGCTTCTGAGCATAATTGTATATTTTCCGTAATGAAAAAGCCAAGCTTATCAAATATTCCTGCAATATGTGTCTGTTACTCTGTTCTTCTATACAATAGATTGGAAATTATTACAAAAGGGTCAGCTCTAAAATCTGATTGGAAACGACACCTACATGGGGAATTACCGTAGTTACACTTATAAATAGGCCATAGCTGTTTTGTTTTGTTTCAAAAGAAAACATAAAATGTCTTTCTTTATTTCTAACCCTTTCTGATACCTTTCACATGAAGAAAAAGAACTTTGATGAGTGGTTGACACAAATAAAATATAAAACATGGGACAATAGTTCTATAAGAGTTTGGGGTTCAACACAGCAGTAACAGGAGTGCCAGTTGGAGCCTGAATGCATCAAGTTAGTTCATGTATTCATGACTTCTATATATTAATACTGTAATGCATTACTAGCTGGTTCTCCTGCATCCTCAATAAACAAGCTACAATTAGTCCAAAATGCAGCTGCTAGAGTTCTTACCAGGTCAAGAAAATATGATCATATAACACCAATTTTATCATCTCTTCACTGCTTACCTATTAAGTTCTGCATCAATTACAAAGTATTGCTACTCACCTATAAGGCCCTAAACGGTTTAGCCCCTGTGTATTTACCTGATCTTCTATCGGCCATCACACTCTTTAAGGTCACAAACCTCCGGAATTTGGTGGTACCTTTAAGTCCACTAAAGGAGGGAAAGCACTTCAGATGATGCAAACTTTGAATCAACGTGCACCACTGCCAATTATATTGTAATCATTGTTCACAACTTGTAAGTGTGGACAGCCTTTTAGAGCTCCTGACCTACAAAGCATTCTTACATGAAACATTCAATCAAGATAGGTATGAATTGAGTGTGTTTTCTCTTCTGTGTAACATTCCTTTTCTTGTTCCCTTACTTTTTTCAATGTCAAATGTATAATAATAAGCACAAATAAATTACTTATTTAATAGTGACTTCAGCAGTATAATATTATTATTGAGAATAAACAATTATATAATAATGCGTTATACAATAAATTAAGCAAACAATTGTTTTTTATTATTATTATTGTTTGATTGATTATTTACAGAGTGGTGCAGTCTGTTATTTGCCGTACTTTCTCTTGAAGTTTATTCTTTGTCCACAAGATGGAGACAACATACTAAATATTGAAGCTTCAAAAGCATGGAGACTTCTGCAAAGATATGGAGCTCCAAATAATGAATAATTATGAGTCATATTTAAAGATTCACATGGAACTTTTAGAATGAGTGTTTTAATTATAATGCCCTGCTGAGATAGAAGCAGTTAAAATGAATATTCTTTATATAATGTCATTCGAGCTGTGAACATACACAACACACCCAATACAAGGTCGAAGTCTGATGTGTTCCAGAAAATACTGGAGGAACTTTGACAGGACTGAAGGTCAGTGACATTCAGTGAAAGTGCAGATAATGAAAAACACCTTTAATAATGTCTTAAAAAACAGCTCCTTATTACAGTAAGACACTACATCAGCATCTCTCATCATATGGCTGGAGGAACGGATTCTGACAGCTGGATTATTTGCCGTCAGATAATATTCCTCCAATATGTTTCTTACAAAATGAGGTTCTAATATTTACAAAACTGATGCTTGCTAGGTTTTGCAGATAGCCTATGTTCCCACAGCCCTATGTTCCCACAAATGGCCTACCCCTGACCCCACCCCTAAAACTACCCATAACTGGGGTTTAGACAATGTTCCCACAAATGGCCTACCCCTGACCCCACCCCTAAACCTACCCGTAACTGGGGTTTAGACAAATCATAAAAAAATAAAAATCTTAGAAATGTGGGAACATAGGGCCGTGGGAACATAGGGCTGTGGGAACATAGGGCTGACCCCCTAGCGGGGTTGAGCTTTGGATAACACGAGTTTGAATCCTAGCTCTCTGACTTTTCCTGGCCTTATAAGGACATCTTATGTCGTAATAACGAGATCTTATGTCGTTAAAACGACATCTTTTTCTCGTAATAACCAGATGCTATGTCGTTACAACGACATATTTTCTTGGCCTTATAAGGACATCTTATGTCGTAATAATGAGATCTTATGTTGTTAAAACGACATCTTTTTCTCGTAATAACCAGATGCTATGTCGTTACAACTACATATTTTCTTGGCCTTATAAGGATATCTTATGTCGTTAAAAAGAATTTTTTTCTCGTAATAACGAGATGTTATGTCGTTAAAACGACATCTTTTTCTCGTAATAACCAGATGCTATGTCGTTACAACGACATATTTTCTTGGACATGTGTAGTCATGTGCAAAATATGCCTTTATCCACATAAAATTGATAGCCAATCATGTCTTTATCATACATCTACGTTCAAAAAGCTAAAGAAATAGCAGCCCCCAATGGACATTCATGTTAAAAGATCAAATTCTGTACACACCTTATTAATAGCAGATGAGCCCAGAATACGAACATTGCGTTTAATTGCACATTAGGCTAAGCGTTTTCCTCCCATAGAAAACCCTTATAATAAAGAAAAAGCCTAATGTGGCTTAATAGGCTACTTCAAATGATCAAATGCTGTACACACCTTATTAATAAACCATACTATCCTACAGAAAAGCAGATGAGCCCAGAATATGAACGCAATGCATTTAATTACACGTTAAGCGTTTTCCTCCCATAGAAACCCTTTATTATAAAGAAAATAAAGGTGGCTCTTAACGTGTCTTTCTATGGGAGGATGGCATTGCGGTGCACAGCAAATCCTTTAAATGGTTTTCAATGCAAAACAAAAATGAAAAATATAAGTAAGCAGCCAATAAAATAAACAAATTATTGTGGCATTAATTAGCCCACAAACAATATTTATTTTAAAGCTTAAACAAATTTATTTAAAGAAAAACACCAGCGTTGGGCGTTTATCTGTGTTTCAGCCGCCCTTTTCAAACTGGCGCAATAAAATGCAACAGAATTTGATTTGTTAAACATGAAGAGGACTTATCCGTCTGGCATGGCCGCTCGCTCTAACGTTAACCTAGATAAATGTTCGCTATTATTAAGCGCATATCCGAGTGTTTGTGCGGAGTGTGGAGCGCGCACTAGGCTACATGACATGGAGGCGCCGGTGCTATCACTCGCATTTTCCTATCAACAGTGGAAACAACTTAAAATACTCCATCATTTCTGGTCATACAGAAAATAATAATACATCAGTCGCAACTACTTTTATTTGTGTAAACTCACAACAACAAGAAAACTTGCTTTTGTAAAATAAAATAAAACGAACAGGGCGCGCTTTCATGATCTCCGTGAATTGGAGCGCGTCTCAAAAATGAACTGAAAAACAGAGTATAGACAAGCCTCACAGACATGAGAAATAGCTATCTATATAAAGCTTATAAAAAAATGTCCACCAACGAAAAAAATCCAATCAAAAGCAAATACGTACGGTACCATCTGATTATGTAATCCTGTTTGGGATTTATATAATTATGTAATGCTAAAAGGGGCATCTAGGCTAAATTACAGTGGAGAAGTATGGAGATATGTTTGCAGACAGCCTACACTGATTTAGAAAAGACTAGTTCATTAATAAACAATTAAAATGCTTTGTTATTTTTTTCAGACACATTTATTATCATTAGCCTACTTTTTTGCCGGTGCTTTGCGGCAAGTTTTATGCATGCGCTTCAGCGGGGAATATAGGCTATAGCCTATTGGGTTTAGTAATTAGCTGCAATATGATAAATATTAGAACCTCATTGTGTAGGAAACATGGGAACAGAATCCGACGGCATAGTTCAGCTGTCGAAATCCGCTCCCCCTCCCCAATGATGAAAGATGTTGATGTATCGGCTTAAAATATGCTTATTCTATTCTGTGTGTGGATGGAGCTTAAACAGCATCAATTTGATAAATATTAGAACCTCAGTTTGTCAGAAACAGAATCCGACGGCAAAAAAAACAGCTGTCGGAATCCGTTCCCCCACTCCCATTATGAGAGATGTTGATGTAATGACTTAAAAAATGCTGATTCTATTTTGTGTGTGGATGGAGCTTAACTTGCATCAGTTTTAAGAATATATTTTTTGCCTTTTATTATGATAGGAAAGTATAGTATCAAGAAAGTTCGACGACCCTGGACTTGAACTCGGGTTGCCCAAAGCTAAAAAAAAAATATTGTCAGGGGACTGACCACTAGGCTATTGAGGCTAGTAAAATGCTACAATTTAATAAATATTAGAACCTTATTGTGTAAGAAACATAGGGGGAACGGAATCCGACGGCAAAAAAACAGCTGTCGGAATCCGTTCCCCCACTCCCATTATGAGAGGTGTTGATGTAATGGCTTAAAAAATGCTGATTCTATTTTGTGTGTGGATGGAGCTTAACTTGCATCAGTTTAAAGAATATATTTTTTGCCTTTTATTATGATAGGAAAGTATAGTATCAAGAAAGTTCGACGACCCTGGACTTGAACTCGGGTTGCCCAAAGCTGAAAAAAATATTGTCAGGGTACTGACAACTAGGCTATTGAGACTAGTAACTTCCTTCAATTTGATAAATATTAGAACCTTATTGTGTAAGAAACATAGGGGGAACGGAATCCGACGGCAAATAGTTCAGCTGTCGAAATCCGTTCCCCCACTCCCATTATGAGAGGTGTTGATGTAATGGCTTAAAAAATGCTGATTCTATTTTTGTGAGTGTATGGAGCTTAAACAGCATCAATCTGATAAATATAAGAACCTCAGTGTGTCAGAAATATGGGGGGAACAGAATCCGACGGCAAAAAGAAAAACAGTTGTCAGAATCCGTTCCCCCACTCCCATTATGAGAGGTGTTGATGTAATGGCTTAAAAAATGCTGATTCTATTTTGTGTGTGGATGGAGCTTAACTTGCATCAGTTTAAAGAATATATTTTTTGCCTTTTATTATGATAGGAAAGTATAGTATCAAGAAAGTTTGATGACCCGGGACTTGAACTCGTTTTGCCCAAAGCTAAAAAAAATATTGTCAGGGTACTGACAACTAGGCTATTAAGTCTAGTAACTTTCTGCAATTTGATAAATATTAGAACCTTATTGTGTAAGAAACATAGGGGGAACGGAATCCGACGGAAAATAGTTCAGCTGTCGAAATCCGTTCCCCCACTCCCATTATGAGAGGTGTTGATGTAATGGCTTAAAAAATGCTGATTCTATTTTTGTGAGTGTATGGAGCTTAACTTGCAACAGTTTAAAGAATATATTTTTTGCCTTTTATTATGATAGGAAAGTATAGTATCAAGAAAGTTCGATGACCCGGGACTTGAACTCGGGTCGCCCCAAAGCTAAAAAAAAATATTGTAAGGGGACTGACCACTAGGCTATTGAGGCTAGCAAAATGCTACAATTTAATAAATATTAGAACCTTATTGTGTAAGAAACATAGGGGGAACGGAATCCGACGGCAAAAAACAGCTGTCGGAATCCGTTCCCCCACTCCCATTATGAGAGGTGTTGATGTAATGACTTAAAAAAATGCTGATTCTATTTTGTGTGTGGATGGAGCTTAACTTGCAACAGTTTAAAGAATATATTTTTTGCCTTTTATTATGATAGGAAAGTATAGTATCAAGAAAGTTCGATGACCCGGGACTTGAACTCGGGTCGCCCCAAAGCTAAAAAAAAATATTGTCAGGGGACTGACCACTAGGCTAATGAGGCTAGTAAAATGTTACAATTTAATAAATATTAGAACCTTATTGTGTAAGAAACATAGGGGGAACGGAATCCGACGGCAAATAGTTCAGCTGTCGAAATCCGTTCCCCCACTCCCATTATGAGAGGTGTTGATGTAATGGCTTAAAAAATGCTGATTCTATTTTTGTGAGTGTATGGAGCTTAAACAGCATCAATCTGATAAATATAAGAACCTCAGTGTGTCAGAAATATGGGCGGAACAGAATCCGGCGGCAAAAAGAAAAACAGTTGTCAGAATCCGTTCCCCCACTCCCATTATGAGAGGTGTTGATGTAATGGCTTAAAAAATGCTGATTCTATTTTGTGTGTGGATGGAGCTTAACTTGCAACAGTTTAAAGAATATATTTTTTGCCTTTTATTATGATAGGAAAGTATAGTATCAAGAAAGTTCGATGACCCAGGACTTGAACTCGGGTCGCCCCAAAGCTAAAAAAAAATATTGTCAGGGGACTGACCACTAGGCTATTGAGGCTAGTAAAATGCTACAATTTAATAAATATTAGAACCTTATTGTGTAAGAAACATAGGGGGAACGGAATCCGACGGCAAAAAAACAGCTGTCGGAATCCGTTCCCCCACTCCCATTATGAGAGGTGTTGATGTAATGTCTTAAAAAATGCTGATTCTATTTTGTGTGTGGATGGAGCTTAACTTGTATCAGTTTAAAGAATATATTTTTTGCCTTTTATTATGATAGGAAAGTATAGTATCAAGAAAGTTCGATGACCCAGGACTTGAACTCGGGTCGCCCCAAAGCTAAAAAAAAATATTGTCAGGGGACTGACCACTAGGCTATTGAGGCTAGTAAAATGCTACAATTTAATAAATATTAGAACCTTATTGTGTAAGAAACATAGGGGGAACGGAATCCGACGGCAAAAAAACAGCTGTCGGAATCCGTTCCCCCACTCCCATTATGAGAGGTGTTGATGTAAAGACTTAAAAAATGCTGATTCTATTTTGTGTGTGGATGGAGCTTAACTTGCATCAGTTTAAAGAATATATTTTTTGCCTTTTATTATGATAGGAAAGTATAGTATCAAGAAAGTTCGATGACCCGGGACTTGAACTCGGGTCGCCCCAAAGCTAAAAAAGAATATTATCAGGGGACTGACCACTAGGCTATTGAGGCTAAAAAATTTAATAAATATTAGAAACTTATTGTGTAAGAAACATAGGGGGAACAGAATCCGATAGCAAAAAAACAGCTGTCGGAATCCGTTCCCCCACTCCCATTATGAGAGGTGTTGATGTAATGACTTAAAAAATGCTGATTCTATTTTGTGTGTGGATGGAGCTTAACTTGCATCAGTTTAAATAATATATTTTTTGCCTTTTATTATGATAGGAAAGTATAGTATCAAGAAAGTTCGATGACCCGGGACTTGAACTCGGGTCGCCCCAAAGCTAAAAAAAAAAATTGTCAGGGGACTGACCACTAGGCTATTGAGGCTAGTAAAATGCTACAATTGAATAAATATTAGAACCTTATTGTGTAAGAAACATAGGG
Source organism: Rutilus rutilus (assembly GCF_951802725.1). NCBI lineage: Eukaryota > Metazoa > Chordata > Actinopteri > Cypriniformes > Leuciscidae > Rutilus > Rutilus rutilus. Next base: position 12,994,085 of record NC_140211.1, read on the forward strand.
GGAACGGAATCCGACGGCACAAAAACAGCTGTCGGAATCCGTTCCCCCACTCCCATTATGAGAGGTGTTGATGTAATGGCTTAAAAAATGCTGATTCTATTTTTGTGAGTGTATGGAGCTTAAACAGCATCAATCTGATAAATATAAGAACCTCAGTGTGTCAGAAATATGGGGGGAACAGAATCCGACGGCAAAAAGAAAAACAGTTGTCAGAATCCGTTCCCCCACTCCCATTATGAGAGGTGTTGATGTAATGGCTTAAAAAATGCTGATTCTATTTTGTGTGTGGATGGAGCTTAACTTGCAAAAGTTTAAAGAATATATTTTTTTTGCCTTTTATTATGATAGGAAAGTATCAAGAAAGTTCGATGACCCGGGACTTGAACTCGGGTCGCCCCAAAGCTAAAAAAAAATATTGTCAGGGGACTGACCACTAGGCTATTGAGGCTAAAAAATTTAATAAATATTAGAAACTTATTGTGTAAGAAACATAGGGGGAACGGAATCCGACGGCAAAAAAACAGCTGTCGGAATCCGTTCCCCCACTCCCATTATGAGAGGTGTTGATGTAATGACTTAAAAAATGCTGATTCTATTTTGTGTGTGGATGGAGCTTAACTTGCATCAGTTTAAAGAATATATTTTTTGCCTTTTATTATGATAGGAAAGTATAGTATCAAGAAAGTTCGACGACCCTGGACTTGAACTCGGGTTGCCCAAAGCTAAAAAAAAATATTGTTAGGGTATTGACAACTAGGCTATTGAGTCTAGCAACTTCTGTCACTTTGATAAATATTAGAACCTTATTGTGTAAGAAACATAGGGGGAACGGAATCCGACGGCAAATAGTTCAGCTGTCGAAATCCGTTCCCCCACTCCCATTATGAGAGGTGTTGATCTAATGGCTTAAAAAATGCTGATTCTATTTTTGTGAGTGTATGGAGCTTAAACAGCATCAATCTGATAAATATAAGAACCTCAGTGTGTCAGAAATATGGGGGGAACAGAATCCGACGGCAAAAAGAAAAACAGTTGTCAGAATCCGTTCCCCCACTCCCATTATGAGAGGTGTTGATGTAATGGCTTAAAAAATGCTGATTCTATTTTGTGTGTGGATGGAGCTTAACTTGCAACAGTTTAAAGAATATATTTTTTGCCTTTTATTATGATAGGAAAGTATAGTATCAAGAAAGTTCGACGACCCTGGACTTGAACTTAGGTTGCCCAAAGCTAAAAAAAATATTGTCAGGGTACTGACAACTAGGCTATTGAGTCTAGTAACTTCCTTCAATTTGATAAATATTAGAACCTTATTGTGTAAGAAACATAGGGGGAACGGAATCCGACGGCAAATAGTTCAGCTGTCGAAATCCGTTCCCCCACTCCTATTATGAGAGGTGTTGATGTAATGGCTTAAAAAATGCTGATTCTATTTTTGTGAGTGTATGGAGCTTAAACAGCATCAATTTGATAAATATAAGAACCTAAGTGTGTCAGAAATATGGAACAGAATCAGACGCCAAAAAGAAAAACAGTTGTCAGAATCCGTTCCCCCACTCCCATTATGAGAGGTGTTGATGTAATGGCTTAAAAAATGCTGATTCTATTTTGTGTGTGGATGGAGCTTAACTTGCAACAGTTTAAAGAATATATTTTTTGCCTTTTATTATGATAGGAAAGTATCAAGAAAGTTCGATGACCCGGGACTTGAACTCGGGTCGCCCCAAAGCTAAAAAAAAATATTGTCAGGGGACTGACCACTAGGCTATTGAGGCTAGTAAAATGCTACAATTTAATAAATATTAGAACCTTATTGTGTAAGAAACATAGGGGGAACGGAATCCGACGGCAAAAAAACAGCTGTCGGAATCCGTTCCCCCACTACCTTTATGAGAGGTGTTGATGTAAAGACTTAAAAAATGCTGATTCTATTTTGTGTGTGGATGGAGCTTAACTTGCATCAGTTTAAAGAATATATTTTTTGCCTTTTATTATGATAGGAAAGTATAGTATCAAGAAAGTTCGATGACCCGGGACTTGAACTCGGGTCGCCCCAAAGCTAAAAAAAAATATTATCAGGGGACTGACCACTAGGCTATTGAGGCTAAATTTTTTTATAAATATTAGAAACTTATTGTGTAAGAAACATAGGGGGAACGGAATCCGACGGCACAAAAACAGCTGTCGGAATCCGTTCCCCCACTCCCATTATGAGAGGTGTTGATGTAATGACTTAAAAAATGCTGATTCTATTTTGTGTGTGGATGGAGCTTAACTTGCATCAGTTTAAAGAATATATTTTTTGCCTTTTATTATGATAGGAAAGTATAGTATCAAGAAAGTTCGATGACCCGGGACTTGAACTCGGGTCGCCCCAAAGCTAAAAAAAAATATTGTCAGGGGACTGACCACTAGGCTATTGAGGCTAACAAAATCCTACAATTTAATAAATATTAGAACCTTATTGTGTAAGAAACATAGGGGGAACGGAATCCGACGGCAAATAGTTCAGCTGTCGAAATCCGTTCCCCCACTCCCATTATGAGAGGTGTTGATGTAATGGCTTAAAAAATGCTGATTCTATTTTTGTGAGTGTATGGAGCTTAAACAGCATCCACCTGATAAATATAAGAACCTCAGTGTGTCAGAAATATGGGGGGAACAGAATCCGACGGCAAAAAGAAAAACAGTTGTCAGAATCCGTTCCCCCACTCCCATTATGAGAGGTGTTGATGTAATGGCTTAAAAAATGCTGATTCTATTTTGTGTGTGGATGGAGCTTATCTTGCAACAGTTTAAAGAATATATTTTTTGCCTTTTATTATGATAGGAAAGTATAGTATCAAGAAAGTTCGACGACCCTGGACTTGAACTCGGGTTGCCCAAAGCTAAAAAAAATATTGTCAGGGTACTGACAACTAGGCTATTGAGTCTAGTAACTTCCTTCAATTTGATAAATATTAGAACCTTATTGTGTAAGAAACATAGGGGGAACGGAATCCGACGGCAAATAGTTCAGCTGTCGAAATCCGTTCCCCCACTCCCATTATGAGAGGTGTTGATGTAATGGCTTAAAAAATGCTGATTCTATTTTGTGTGTGGATGGAGCTTAACTTGCAACAGTTTAAAGAATATATTTTTTGCCTTTTATTATGATAGGAAAGTATAGTATCAAGAAAGTTCGATGACCCGGGACTTGAACTCGGGTAGCCCCAAAGCTAAAAAAAAATATTGTCAGGGGACTGACCACTAGGCTATTGAGGCTAGTAAAATATTCCCATTGAATAAATATTAGAACCTTAATGTGTAAGAAACATAGGGGGAACGGAATCCTACGGCAAAAAAACAGCTGTCGGAATCCGTTCCCCCACTCCCATTATGAGAGGTGTTGATGTAATGACTTAAAAAATGCTGATTCTATTTTGTGTGTGGATGGAGCTTAACTTGCGTCAGTTTAAAGAATATATTTTTTGCCTTTTATTATGATAGGAAAGTATAGTATCAAGAAAGTTCGACGACCCTGGACTTGAACTCGGGTTGCCCAAAGCTAAAAAAAATATTGTCAGGGTACTGACAACTAGGCTATTGAGTCTAGTAACTTCCTTCAATTTGATAAATATTAGAACCTTATTGTGTAAGAAACATAGGGGGAACGGAATCCGACGGCAAATAGTTCAGCTGTCGAAATCCGTTCCCCCACTCCCATTATGAGAGGTGTTGATGTAATGGCTTAAAAAATGCTGATTCTATTTGTGTGAGTGTATGGAGCTTAAACAGCATCAATTTGATAAATATAAGAACCTCAGTGTGTCAGAAATATGGGGGGAACAGAATCAGACGGCAAAAAGAAAAACAGTTGTCAGAATCCGTTCCCCCACTCCCATTATGAGAGGTGTTGATGTAATGGCTTAAAAAATGCTGATTCTATTTCGTGTGTGGATGGAGCTTAACTTGCAACAGTTTAAAGAATATATTTTTTGCCTTTTATTATGATAGGAAAGTATCAAGAAAGTTCGATGACCCGGGACTTGAACTCGGGTCGCCCCAAAGCTAAAAAAAAATATTGTCAGGGGACTGACCACTAGGCTATTGAGGGTAATAATTTAATAAATATTAGAAACTTATTGTGTAAGAAACATAGGGGGAACGGAATCCGACGGCAAAAAAACAGCTGTCGGAATCCGTTCCCCCACTCCCATTATGAGAGGTGTTGATGTAAAGACTTAAAAAATGCTGATTCTATTTTGTGTGTGGATGGAGCTTAACTTGCATCAGTTTAAAGAATATATTTTTTGCCTTTTATTATGATAGGAAAGTATAGTATCAAGAAAGTTCGATGACCCGGGACTTGAACTCGGGTCGCCCCAAAGCTAAAAAAAAATATTATCAGTGGACTGACCACTAGGCTATTGAGGCTAAAAAATTTAATAAATATTAGAAACTTATTGTGTAAGAAACATAGGGGGAACGGAATCCGACGGCAAAAAAACAGCTGTCGGAATCCGTTCCCCCACTCCCATTATGAGAGGTGTTGATGTAAAGACTTAAAAAATGCTGATTCTATTTTGTGTGTGGATGGAGCTTAACTTGCATCAGTTTAAATAATATATTTTTTGCCTTTTATTATGATAGGAAAGTATAGTATCAAGAAAGTTCGATGACCCGGGACTTGAACTCGGGTCGTCCCAAAGCTAAAAAAGAATATTATCAGGGGACTGACCACTAGGCTATTGAGGCTAAAAAATTTAATAAATATTAGAAACTTATTGTGTAAGAAACATAGGGGGAACGGAATCCGACGGCAAAAAAACAGCTGTCGGAATCCGTTCCCCCACTCCCATTATGAGAGGTGTTGATGTAATGACTTAAAAAATGCTGATTCTATTTTGTGTGTGGATGGAGCTTAACTTGCATCAGTTTAAAGAATATATTTTTTGCCTTTTATTATGATAGGAAAGTATAGTATCAAGAAAGTTCGATGACCCGGGACTTGAACTTGGGTCGCCCCAAAGCTAATTAAAAATATTGTCAGGGGACTGACCACTAGGCTATTGAGGCTAGTAAAATGCTACAATTTAATTAATTTTAGAACCTTATTGTGTAAGAAACATAGGGGGAACGGAATCCGACAGCAAAAAAACAGCTGTCGGAATCCGTTCCCCCACTCCCATTATGAGAGGTGTTGATGTAAAGACTTAAAAAATGCTGATTCTATTTTGTGTGTGGATGGAGCTTAACTTGCATCAGTTTAAAGAATATATTTTTTGCCTTTTATTATGATAGGAAAGTATAGTATCAAGAAAGTTCGATGACCCGGGACTTGAACTCGGGTCGCCCCAAAGCTAAAAAAAAATATTGTCAGGGGACTGACCACTAGGCTATTGAGGCTAGTAAAATGCTACAATTGAATAAATATTAGAACCTTATTGTGTAAGAAACATAGGGGGAACGGAATCCGACGGCAAAAAAACAGCTGTCGGAATCCGTTCCCCCACTCCCATTATGAGAGGTGTTGATGTAATGGCTTAAAAAATGCTGATTCTATTTTGTGTGTGGATGGAGCTTAACTTGCATCAGTTTAAAGAATATATTTTTTGCCTTTTATTATGATAGGAAAGTATAGTATCAAGAAAGTTCGATGACCCGGGACTTGAACTCGGGTCGCCCCAAAGCTAAAAAAAATATTATCAGGGGACTGACCACTAGGCTATTGAGGCTATAAAATTTAATAAATATTAGAAACTTATTGTGTAAGAAACATAGGGGGAACGGAATCCGACGGCAAATAGTTCAGCTGTCGAAATCCGTTCCCCCACTCCCATTATGAGAGGTGTTGATGTAATGGCTTAAAAAATGATGATTCTATTTTTGTGAGTGTATGGAGCTTAAACAGCATCCACCTGATAAATATAAGAACCTCAGTGTGTCAGAAATACGGGGGGAACAGAATCCGACGGCAAAAAGAAAAACAGTTGTCAGAATCCGTTCCCCCACTGCCATTATGAGAGGTGTTGATGTAATGGCTTAAAAAATGCTGATTCTATTTTGTGTGTGGATGGAGCTTAACTTGCAACAGTTTAAAGAATATATTTTTTGCCTTTTATTATGATAGGAAAGTGTCAAGAAAGTTCGATGACCCGGGACTTGAACTCGGGTCGCCCCAAAGCTAAAAAAAAATATTGTCAAGGGACTGACCACTAGGCTATTGAGGCTAGTAAAATGCTACAATTTAATAAATATTAGAACTTTATTGTGTAAGAAACATAGGGGGAACGGAATCCGACGGCAAAAAAACAGCTGTCGGAATCCGTTCCCCCACTCCCATTATGAGAGGTGTTGATGTAATGGCTTAAAAAATGCTGATTCTATTTTGTGTGTGGATGGAGCTTAACTTGCAACAGTTTAAAGAATATATTTTTTGCCTTTTATTATGATAGGAAAGTATAGTATCAAGAAAGTTCGATGACCCGGGACTTGAACTCGGGTCGCCCCAAAGCTAAAAAAAAATATTGTCAGGGGACTGACCACTAGGCTATTGAGGCTAGTAAAATGCTACAATTTAATAAATATTAGAACCTTATTGTTTAAGAAACATAGGGGGAACGGAATCCGACGGCAAAAAAACAGCTGTCGGAATCCGTTCCCCCACTCCCATTATGAGAGGTGTTGATGTAATGGCTAAAAAAATGCTGATTCTATTTTGTGTGTGGATGGAGCTTAACTTGCAACAGTTTAAAGAATATATTTTTTGCCTTTTATTATGATAGGAAAGTATAGTATCAAGAAAGTTCGATGACCCGGGACTTGAACTCGGGTAGCCCCAAAGCTAAAAAAAAATATTGTCAGGGGACTGACCACTAGGCTATTGAGGCTAAAAAATTTAATAAATATTAGAAACTTATTGTGTAAGAAACATAGGGGGAACGGAATCCGACGGCAAAAAAACAGCTGTCGGAATCCGTTCCCCCACTCCCATTATGAGAGGTGTTGATGTAATGACTTAAAAAATGCTGATTCTATTTTGTGTGTGGATGGAGCTTAACTTGCATCAGTTTAAAGAATATATTTTTTGCCTTTTATTATGATAGGAAAGTATAGTATCAAGAAAGTTCGACGACCCTGGACTTGAACTCGGGTTGCCCAAAGCTAAAAAAAAATATTGTTAGGGTATTGACAACTAGGCTATTGAGTCTAGCAACTTCTGTCACTTTGATAAATATTAGAACCTTATTGTGTAAGAAACATAGGGGGAACGGAATCCGACGGCAAATAGTTCAGCTGTCGAAATCCGTTCCCCCACTCCCATTATGAGAGGTGTTGATCTAATGGCTTAAAAAATGCTGATTCTATTTTTGTGAGTGTATGGAGCTTAAACAGCATCAATCTGATAAATATAAGAACCTCAGTGTGTCAGAAATATGGGGGGAACAGAATCCGACGGCAAAAAGAAAAACAGTTGTCAGAATCCGTTCCCCCACTCCCATTATGAGAGGTGTTGATGTAATGGCTTAAAAAATGCTGATTCTATTTTGTGTGTGGATGGAGCTTAACTTGCAACAGTTTAAAGAATATATTTTTTGCCTTTTATTATGATAGGAAAGTATCAAGAAAGTTCGATGACCCGGGACTTGAACTCGGGTCGCCCCAAAGCTAAAAAAAAATATTGTCAGGGGACTGACCACTAGGCTATTGAGGCTAGTAAAATGCTACAATTGAATAAATATTAGAACCTTATTGTGTAAGAAACATAGGGGGAACGGAATCCGACGGCAAAAAAACAGCTGTCGGAATCCGTTCCCCCACTCCCATTATGAGAGGTGTTGATGTAATGGCTTAAAAAATGCTGATTCTATTTTGTGTGTGGATGGAGCTTAACTTGCATCAGTTTAAAGAATATATTTTTTGCCTTTTATTATGATAGGAAAGTATAGTATCAAGAAAGTTCGATGACCCGGGACTTGAACTCGGGTCGCCCCAAAGCTAAAAAAAATATTATCAGGGGACTGACCACTAGGCTATTGAGGCTATAAAATTTAATAAATATTAGAAACTTATTGTGTAAGAAACATAGGGGGAACGGAATCCGACGGCAAATAGTTCAGCTGTCGAAATCCGTTCCCCCACTCCCATTATGAGAGGTGTTGATGTAATGGCTTAAAAAATGATGATTCTATTTTTGTGAGTGTATGGAGCTTAAACAGCATCCACCTGATAAATATAAGAACCTCAGTGTGTCAGAAATACGGGGGGAACAGAATCCGACGGCAAAAAGAAAAACAGTTGTCAGAATCCGTTCCCCCACTGCCATTATGAGAGGTGTTGATGTAATGGCTTAAAAAATGCTGATTCTATTTTGTGTGTGGATGGAGCTTAACTTGCAACAGTTTAAAGAATATATTTTTTGCCTTTTATTATGATAGGAAAGTGTCAAGAAAGTTTGATGACCCGGGACTTGAACTCGGGTCGCCCCAAAGCTAAAAAAAAATATTGTCAAGGGACTGACCACTAGGCTATTGAGGCTAGTAAAATGCTACAATTTAATAAATATTAGAACTTTATTGTGTAAGAAACATAGGGGGAACGGAATCCGACGGCAAAAAAACAGCTGTCGGAATCCGTTCCCCCACTCCCATTATGAGAGGTGTTGATGTAATGGCTTAAAAAATGCTGATTCTATTTTGTGTGTGGATGGAGCTTAACTTGCAACAGTTTAAAGAATATATTTTTTGCCTTTTATTATGATAGGAAAGTATAGTATCAAGAAAGTTCGATGACCCGGGACTTGAACTCGGGTCGCCCCAAAGCTAAAAAAAAATATCGTCAGGGGACTGACCACTAGGCTATTGAGGCTAGTAAAATGCTACAATTTAATAAATATTAGAACCTTATTGTTTAAGAAACATAGGGGGAACGGAATCCGACGGCAAAAAAACAGCTGTCGGAATCAGTTCCCCCACTCCCATTATGAGAGGTGTTGATGTAATGACTTAAAAAATGCTGATTCTATTTTGTGTGTGGATGGAGCTTAACTTGCATCAGTTTAAATAATATATTTTTTGCCTTTTATTATGATAGGAAAGTATAGTATCAAGAAAGTTCGATGACCCGGGACTTGAACTCGGGTCGCCCCAAAGCTAAAAAAAAAAATTGTCAGGGGACTGACCACTAGGCTATTGAGGATAGTAAAATGCTACAATTGAATAAATATTAGAACCTTATTGTGTAAGAAACATAGGGGGAACGGAATCCGACGGCACAAAAACAGCTGTCGGAATCCGTTCCCCCACTCCCATTATGAGAGGTGTTGATGTAATGGCTTAAAAAATGCTGATTCTATTTTTGTGAGTGTATGGAGCTTAAACAGCATCAATCTGATAAATATAAGAACCTCAGTGTGTCAGAAATATGGGGGGAACAGAATCCGACGGCAAAAAGAAAAACAGTTGTCAGAATCCGTTCCCCCACTCCCATTATGAGAGGTGTTGATGTAATGGCTTAAAAAATGCTGATTCTATTTTGTGTGTGGATGGAGCTTAACTTGCAAAAGTTTAAAGAATATATTTTTTTGCCTTTTATTATGATAGGAAAGTATCAAGAAAGTTCGATGACCCGGGACTTGAACTCGGGTCGCCCCAAAGCTAAAAAAAAATATTGTCAGGGGACTGACCACTAGGCTATTGAGGCTAAAAAATTTAATAAATATTAGAAACTTATTGTGTAAGAAACATAGGGGGAACGGAATCCGACGGCAAAAAAACAGCTGTCGGAATCCGTTCCCCCACTCCCATTATGAGAGGTGTTGATGTAATGACTTAAAAAATGCTGATTCTATTTTGTGTGTGGATGGAGCTTAACTTGCATCAGTTTAAAGAATATATTTTTTGCCTTTTATTATGATAGGAAAGTATAGTATCAAGAAAGTTCGACGACCCTGGACTTGAACTCGGGTTGCCCAAAGCTAAAAAAAAATATTGTTAGGGTATTGACAACTAGGCTATTGAGTCTAGCAACTTCTGTCACTTTGATAAATATTAGAACCTTATTGTGTAAGAAACATAGGGGGAACGGAATCCGACGACAAATAGTTCAGCTGTCGAAATCCGTTCCCCCACTCCCATTATGAGAGGTGTTGATCTAATGGCTTAAAAAATGCTGATTCTATTTTTGTGAGTGTATGGAGCTTAAACAGCATCAATCTGATAAATATAAGAACCTCAGTGTGTCAGAAATATGGGGGGAACAGAATCCGACGGCAAAAAGAAAAACAGTTGTCAGAATCCGTTCCCCCACTCCCATTATGAGAGGTGTTGATGTAATGGCTTAAAAAATGCTGATTCTATTTTGTGTGTGGATGGAGCTTAACTTGCAAAAGTTTAAAGAATATATTTTTTTGCCTTTTATTATGATAGGAAAGTATCAAGAAAGTTCGATGACCCGGGACTTGAACTCGGGTCGCCCCAAAGTTAAAAAAAAATATTGTCAGGGGACTGACCACTAGGCTATTGAGGCTAAAAAATTTAATAAATATTAGAAACTTATTGTGTAAGAAACATAGGGGGAACGGAATCCGACGGCAAAAAAACAGCTGTCGGAATCCGTTCCCCCACTCCCATTATGAGAGGTGTTGATGTAATGACTTAAAAAATGCTGATTCTATTTTGTGTGTGGATGGAGCTTAACTTGCATCAGTTTAAAGAATATATTTTTTGCCTTTTATTATGATAGGAAAGTATAGTATCAAGAAAGTTCGACGACCCTGGACTTGAACTCGGGTTGCCCAAAGCTAAAAAAAAATATTGTTAGGGTATTGACAACTAGGCTATTGAGTCTAGCAACTTCTGTCACTTTGATAAATATTAGAACCTTATTGTGTAAGAAACATAGGGGGAACGGAATCCGACGGCAAATAGTTCAGCTGTCGAAATCCGTTCCCCCACTCCTATTATGAGAGGTGTTGATGTAATGGCTTAAAAAATGCTGATTCTATTTTTGTGAGTGTATGGAGCTTAAACAGCATCAATTTGATAAATATAAGAACCTAAGTGTGTCAGAAATATGGAACAGAATCAGACGCCAAAAAGAAAAACAGTTGTCAGAATCCGTTCCCCCACTCCCATTATGAGAGGTGTTGATGTAATGGCTTAAAAAATGCTGATTCTATTTTGTGTGTGGATGGAGCTTAACTTGCAACAGTTTAAAGAATATATTTTTTGCCTTTTATTATGATAGGAAAGTATAGTATCAAGAAAGTTCGATGACCCGGGACTTGAACTCGGGTCGCCCCAAAGCTAAAAAAAAATATTGTCAGGGGACTGACCACTAGGCTATTGAGGCTAGTAAAATGCTACAATTTAATAAATATTAGAACCTTATTGTGTAAGAAACATAGGGGGAACGGAATCCGACGGCAAAAAAACAGCTGTCGGAATCCGTTCCCCCACTCCCATTATGAGAGGTGTTGATGTAATGGCTTAAAAAATGCTGATTCTATTTTGTGTGTGGATGGAGCTTAACTTGCAACAGTTTAAAGAATATATTTTTTGCCTTTTATTATGATAGGAAAGTATAGTATCAAGAAAGTTCGATGACCCGGGACTTGAACTCGGGTAGCCCCAAAGCTAAAAAAAAATATTGTCAGGGGACTGACCACTAGGCTATTGAGGCTAAAAAATTTAATAAATATTAGAAACTTATTGTGTAAGAAACATAGGGGGAACGGTATCCGACGGCAAAAAAACAGCTGTCGGAATCAGTTCCCCCACTCCCATTATGAGAGGTGTTGATGTAATGACTTAAAAAATGCTGATTCTATTTTGTGTGTGGATGGAGCTTAACTTGCATCAGTTTAAATAATATATTTTTTGCCTTTTATTATGATAGGAAAGTATAGTATCAAGAAAGTTCGATGACCCGGGACTTGAACTCGGGTCGCCCCAAAGCTAAAAAAAAAAATTGTCAGGGGACTGACCACTAGGCTATTGAGGCTAGTAAAATGCTACAATTGAATAAATATTAGAACCTTATTGTGTAAGAAACATAGGGGGAACGGAATCCGACGGCACAAAAACAGCTGTCGGAATCCGTTCCCCCACTCCCATTATGAGAGGTGTTGATGTAATGGCTTAAAAAATGCTGATTCTATTTTTGTGAGTGTATGGAGCTTAAACAGCATCAATCTGATAAATATAAGAACCTCAGTGTGTCAGAAATATGGGGGGAACAGAATCCGACGGCAAAAAGAAAAACAGTTGTCAGAATCCGTTCCCCCACTCCCATTATGAGAGGTGTTGATGTAATGGCTTAAAAAATGCTGATTCTATTTTGTGTGTGGATGGAGCTTAACTTGCAACAGTTTAAAGAATATATTTTTTGCCTTTTATTATGATAGGAAAGTATAGTATCAAGAAAGTTCGACGACCCTGGACTTGAACTTAGGTTGCCCAAAGCTAAAAAAAATATTGTCAGGGTACTGACAACTAGGCTATTGAGTCTAGTAACTTCCTTCAATTTGATAAATATTAGAACCTTATTGTGTAAGAAACATAGGGGGAACGGAATCCGACGGCAAATAGTTCAGCTGTCGAAATCCGTTCCCCCACTCCTATTATGAGAGGTGTTGATGTAATGGCTTAAAAAATGCTGATTCTATTTTTGTGAGTGTATTGAGCTTAAACAGCATCAATTTGATAAATATAAGAACCTAAGTGTGTCAGAAATATGGAACAGAATCAGACGCCAAAAAGAAAAACAGTTGTCAGAATCCGTTCCCCCACTCCCATTATGAGAGGTGTTGATGTAATGGCTTAAAAAATGCTGATTCTATTTTGTGTGTGGATGGAGCTTAACTTGCAACAGTTTAAAGAATATATTTTTTGCCTTTTATTATGATAGGAAAGTATAGTATCAAGAAAGTTCGATGACCCGGGACTTGAACTCGGGTCGCTCCAAAGCTAAAAAAAAAAATTGTCAGGGGACTGACCACTAGGCTATTGAGGCTAGTAAAATGCTACAATTTAATAAATATTAGAACCTTATTGTGTAAGAAACATAGGGGGAACGGAATCCGACGGCAAAAAAACAGCTGTCGGAATCCGTTCCCCCACTCCCATTATGAGAGGTGTTGATGTAATGGCTTAAAAAATGCTGATTCTATTTTGTGTGTGGATGGAGCTTATCTTGCAACAGTTTAAAGAATATATTTTTTGCCTTTTATTATGATAGGAAAGTATAGTATCAAGAAAGTTCGACGACCCTGGACTTGAACTCGGGTTGCCCAAAGCTAAAAAAAATATTGTCAGGGTACTGACAACTAGGCTATTGAGTCTAGTAACTTCCTTTAATTTGATAAATATTAGAACCTTATTGTGTAAGAAACATAGGGGGAACGGAATCCGACGGCAAATAGTTCAGCTGTCGAAATCCGTTCCCCCACTCCCATTATGAGAGGTGTTGATGTAATGGCTTAAAAAATGCTGATTCTATTTTGTGTGTGGATGGAGCTTAACTTGCAACAGTTTAAAGAATATATTTTTTGCCTTTTATTATGATAGGAAAGTATAGTATCAAGAAAGTTCGATGACCCGGGACTTGAACTCGGGTAGCCCCAAAGCTAAAAAAAAATATTGTCAGGGGACTGACCACTAGGCTATTGAGGCTAGTAAAATATTCCAATTGAATAAATATTAGAACCTTAATGTGTAAGAAACATAGGGGGAACGGAATCCTACGGCAAAAAAACAGCTGTCGGAATCCGTTCCCCCACTCCCATTATGAGAGGTGTTGATGTAATGACTTAAAAAATGCTGATTCTATTTTGTGTGTGGATGGAGCTTAACTTGCGTCAGTTTAAAGAATATATTTTTTGCCTTTTATTATGATAGGAAAGTATAGTATCAAGAAAGTTCGACGACCCTGGACTTGAACTCGGGTTGCCCAAAGCTAAAAAAAATATTGTCAGGGTACTGACAACTAGGCTATTGAGTCTAATAACTTCCTTCAATTTGATAAATATTAGAACCTTATTGTGTAAGAAACATAGGGGGAACGGAATCCGACGGCAAATAGTTCAGCTGTCGAAATCCGTTCCCCCACTCCCATTATGAGAGGTGTTGATGTAATGGCTTAAAAAATGCTGATTCTATTTGTGTGAGTGTATGGAGCTTAAACAGCATCAATTTGATAAATATAAGAACCTCAGTGTGTCAGAAATATGGGGGGAACAGAATCAGACGGCAAAAAGAAAAACAGTTGTCAGAATCCGTTCCCCCACTCCCATTATGAGAGGTGTTGATGTAATGGCTTAAAAAATGCTGATTCTATTTCGTGTGTGGATGGAGCTTAACTTGCAACAGTTTAAAGAATATATTTTTTGCCTTTTATTATGATAGGAAAGTATCAAGAAAGTTCGATGACCCGGGACTTGAACTCGGGTCGCCCCAAAGCTAAAAAAAAATATTGTCAGAGGACTGACCACTAGGCTATTGAGGGTAATAATTTAATAAATATTAGAAACTTATTGTGTAAGAAACATAGGGGGAACGGAATCCGACGGCAAAAAAACAGCTGTCGGAATCCGTTCCCCCACTCCCATTATGAGAGGTGTTGATGTAAAGACTTAAAAAATGCTGATTCTATTTTGTGTGTGGATGGAGCTTAACTTGCATCAGTTTAAAGAATATATTTTTTGCCTTTTATTATGATAGGAAAGTATAGTATCAAGAAAGTTCGATGACCCGGGACTTGAACTCGGGTCGCCCCAAAGCTAAAAAAAAATATTATCAGGGGACTGACCACTAGGCTATTGAGGCTAAAAAATTTAATAAATATTAGAAACTTATTGTGTAAGAAACATAGGGGGAACGGAATCCGACGGCAAAAAAACAGCTGTCGGAATCCGTTCCCCCACTCCCATTATGAGAGGTGTTGATGTAAAGACTTAAAAAATGCTGATTCTATTTTGTGTGTGGATGGAGCTTAACTTGCATCAGTTTAAATAATATATTTTTTGCCTTTTATTATGATAGGAAAGTATAGTATCAAGAAAGTTCGATGACCCGGGACTTGAACTCGGGTCGTCCCAAAGCTAAAAAAGAATATTATCAGGGGACTGACCACTAGGCTATTGAGGCTAAAAAATTTAATAAATATTAGAAACTTATTGTGTAAGAAACATAGGGGGAACGGAATCCGACGGCAAAAAAACAGCTGTCGGAATCCGTTCCCCCACTCCCATTATGAGAGGTGTTGATGTAAAGACTTAAAAAATGCTGATTCTATTTTGTGTGTGGATGGAGCTTAACTTGCATCAGTTTAAAGAATATATTTTTTGCCTTTTATTATGATAGGAAAGTATAGTATCAAGAAAGTTCGATGACCCGGGACTTGAACTCGGGTCGCCCCAAAGCTAAAAAAAAATATTGTCAAGGGACTGACCACTAGGCTATTGAGGCTAGTAAAATGCTACAATTTAATTAATTTTAGAACCTTATTGTGTAAGAAACATAGGGGGAACGGAATCCGACAGCAAAAAAACAGCTGTCGGAATCCGTTCCCCCACTCCCATTATGAGAAGTGTTGATGTAATGGCTTAAAAAATGCTGATTCTATTTTGTGTGTGGATGGAGCTTAACTTGCAACAGTTTAAAGAATATATTTTTTGCCTTTTATTATGATAGGAAAGTATAGTATCAAGAAAGTTCGATGACCCGGGACTTGAACTCGGGTAGCCCCAAAGCTAAAAAAAAATATTGTCAGGGGACTGACCACTAGGCTATTGAGGCTAAAAAATTTAATAAATATTAGAAACTTATTGTGTAAGAAACATAGGGGGAACGGTATCCGACGGCAACAAAACAGCTGTCGGAATCAGTTCCCCCACTCCCATTATGAGAGGTGTTGATGTAATGACTTAAAAAATGCTGATTCTATTTTGTGTGTGGATGGAGCTTAACTTGCATCAGTTTAAAGAATATATTTTTTGCCTTTTATTATGATAGGAAAGTATAGTATCAAGAAAGTTCGATGACCCGGGACTTGAACTCGGGTCGCCCCAAAGCTAAAAAAAAAAATTGTCAGGGGACTGACCACTAGGCTATTGAGGATAGTAAAATGCTACAATTGAATAAATATTAGAACCTTATTGTGTAAGAAACATAGGGGGAACGGAATCCGACGGCACAAAAACAGCTGTCGGAATCCGTTCCCCCACTCCCATTATGAGAGGTGTTGATGTAATGGCTTAAAAAATGCTGATTCTATTTTTGTGAGTGTATGGAGCTTAAACAGCATCAATCTGATAAATATAAGAACCTCAGTGTGTCAGAAATATGGGGGGAACAGAATCCGACGGCAAAAAGAAAAACAGTTGTCAGAATCCGTTCCCCCACTCCCATTATGAGAGGTGTTGATGTAATGGCTTAAAAAATGCTGATTCTATTTTGTGTGTGGATGGAGCTTAACTTGCAAAAGTTTAAAGAATATATTTTTTTGCCTTTTATTATGATAGGAAAGTATCAAGAAAGTTCGATGACCCGGGACTTGAACTCGGGTCGCCCCAAAGCTAAAAAAAAATATTGTCAGGGGACTGACCACTAGGCTATTGAGGCTAAAAAATTTAATAAATATTAGAAACTTATTGTGTAAGAAACATAGGGGGAACGGAATCCGACGGCAAAAAAACAGCTGTCGGAATCCGTTCCCCCACTCCCATTATGAGAGGTGTTGATGTAATGACTTAAAAAATGCTGATTCTATTTTGTGTGTGGATGGAGCTTAACTTGCATCAGTTTAAAGAATATATTTTTTGCCTTTTATTATGATAGGAAAGTATAGTATCAAGAAAGTTCGACGACCCTGGACTTGAACTCGGGTTGCCCAAAGCTAAAAAAAAATATTGTTAGGGTATTGACAACTAGGCTATTGAGTCTAGCAACTTCTGTCACTTTGATAAATATTAGAACCTTATTGTGTAAGAAACATAGGGGGAACGGAATCCGACGGCAAATAGTTCAGCTGTCGAAATCCGTTCCCCCACTCCCATTATGAGAGGTGTTGATCTAATGGCTTAAAAAATGCTGATTCTATTTTTGTGAGTGTATGGAGCTTAAACAGCATCAATCTGATAAATATAAGAACCTCAGTGTGTCAGAAATATGGGGGGAACAGAATCCGACGGCAAAAAGAAAAACAGTTGTCAGAATCCGTTCCCCCACTCCCATTATGAGAGGTGTTGATGTAATGGCTTAAAAAATGCTGATTCTATTTTGTGTGTGGATGGAGCTTAACTTGCAAAAGTTTAAAGAATATATTTTTTGCCTTTTATTATGATAGGAAAGTATAGTATCAAGAAAGTTCGATGACCCGGGACTTGAACTCGGGTCGCCCCAAAGCTAAAAAAAAATATTGTCAGGGGACTGACCACTAGGCTATTGAGGCTAGTAAAATGCTACAATTGAATAAATATTAGAACCTTATTGTGTAAGAAACATAGGGGGAACGGAATCCGACGGCAAAAAAACAGCTGTCGGAATCCGTTCCCCCACTCCCATTATGAGAGGTGTTGATGTAATGGCTTAAAAAATGCTGATTCTATTTTGTGTGTGGATGGAGCTTAACTTGCATCAGTTTAAAGAATATATTTTTTGCCTTTTATTATGATAGGAAAGTATAGTATCAAGAAAGTTCGATGACCCGGGACTTGAACTCGGGTCGCCCCAAAGCTAAAAAAAATATTATCAGGGGACTGACCACTAGGCTATTGAGGCTATAAAATTTAATAAATATTAGAAACTTATTGTGTAAGAAACATAGGGGGAACGGAATCCGACGGCAAATAGTTCAGCTGTCGAAATCCGTTCCCCCACTCCCATTATGAGAGGTGTTGATGTAATGGCTTAAAAAATGATGATTCTATTTTTGTGAGTGTATGGAGCTTAAACAGCATCCACCTGATAAATATAAGAACCTCAGTGTGTCAGAAATACGGGGGGAACAGAATCCGACGGCAAAAAGAAAAACAGTTGTCAGAATCCGTTCCCCCACTGCCATTATGAGAGGTGTTGATGTAATGGCTTAAAAAATGCTGATTCTATTTTGTGTGTGGGTGGAGCTTAACTTGCAACAGTTTAAAGAATATATTTTTTGCCTTTTATTATGATAGGAAAGTGTCAAGAAAGTTCGATGACCCGGGACTTGAACTCGGGTCGCCCCAAAGCTAAAAAAAAATATTGTCAAGGGACTGACCACTAGGCTATTGAGGCTAGTAAAATACTACAATTTAATAAATATTAGAACTTTATTGTGTAAGAAACATAGGGGGAACGGAATCCGACGGCAAAAAAACAGCTGTCGGAATCCGTTCCCCCACTCCCATTATGAGAGGTGTTGATGTAATGGCTTAAAAAATGCTGATTCTATTTTGTGTGTGGATGGAGCTTAACTTGCAACAGTTTAAAGAATATATTTTTTGCCTTTTATTATGATAGGAAAGTATAGTATCAAGAAAGTTCGATGACTCGGGACTTGAACTCTGGTCGCCCCAAAGCTAAAAAAAAATATTGTCAGGGGACTGACCACTAGGCTATTGAGGCTAGTAAAATGCTACAATTTAATAAATATTAGAACCTTATTGTTTAAGAAACATAGGGGGAACGGAATCCGACGGCAAAAAAACAGCTGTCGGAATCCGTTCCCCCACTCCCATTATGAGAGGTGTTGATGTAATGGCTTAAAAAATGCTGATTCTATTTTGTGTGTGGATGGAGCTTAACTTGCAACAGTTTAAAGAATATATTTTTTGCCTTTTATTATGATAGGAAAGTATAGTATCAAGAAAGTTCGATGACCCGGGACTTGAACTCGGGTAGCCCCAAAGCTAAAAAAAAATATTGTCAGGGGACTGACCACTAGGCTATTGAGGCTAAAAAATTTAATAAATATTAGAAACTTATTGTGTAAGAAACATAGGGGGAACGGTATCCGACGGCAAAAAAACAGCTGTCGGAATCAGTTCCCCCACTCCCATTATGAGAGGTGTTGATGTAATGACTTAAAAAATGCTGATTCTATTTTGTGTGTGGATGGAGCTTAACTTGCATCAGTTTAAAGAATATATTTTTTGCCTTTTATTATGATAGGAAAGTATAGTATCAAGAAAGTTCGATGACCCGGGACTTGAACTCGGGTCGCCCCAAAGCTAAAAAAAAAAATTGTCAGGGGACTGACCACTAGGCTATTGAGGATAGTAAAATGCTACAATTGAATAAATATTAGAACCTTATTGTGTAAGAAACATAGGGGGAACGGAATCCGACGGCACAAAAACAGCTGTCGGAATCCGTTCCCCCACTCCCATTATGAGAGGTGTTGATGTAATGGCTTAAAAAATGCTGATTCTATTTTTGTGAGTGTATGGAGCTTAAACAGCATCAATCTGATAAATATAAGAACCTCAGTGTGTCAGAAATATGGGGGGAACAGAATCCGACGGCAAAAAGAAAAACAGTTGTCAGAATCCGTTCCCCCACTCCCATTATGAGAGGTGTTGATGTAATGGCTTAAAAAATGCTGATTCTATTTTGTGTGTGGATGGAGCTTAACTTGCAAAAGTTTAAAGAATATATTTTTTTGCCTTTTATTATGATAGGAAAGTATCAAGAAAGTTCGATGACCCGGGACTTGAACTCGGGTCGCCCCAAAGCTAAAAAAAAATATTGTCAGGGGACTGACCACTAGGCTATTGAGGCTAAAAAATTTAATAAATATTAGAAACTTATTGTGTAAGAAACATAGGGGGAACGGAATCCGACGGCAAAAAAACAGCTGTCGGAATCCGTTCCCCCACTCCCATTATGAGAGGTGTTGATGTAATGACTTAAAAAATGCTGATTCTATTTTGTGTGTGGATGGAGCTTAACTTGCATCAGTTTAAAGAATATATTTTTTGCCTTTTATTATGATAGGAAAGTATAGTATCAAGAAAGTTCGACGACCCTGGACTTGAACTCGGGTTGCCCAAAGCTAAAAAAAAATATTGTTAGGGTATTGACAACTAGGCTATTGAGTCTAGCAACTTCTGTCACTTTGATAAATATTAGAACCTTATTGTGTAAGAAACATAGGGGGAACGGAATCCGACGGCAAATAGTTCAGCTGTCGAAATCCGTTCCCCCACTCCCATTATGAGAGGTGTTGATCTAATGGCTTAAAAAATGCTGATTCTATTTTTGTGAGTGTATGGAGCTTAAACAGCATCAATCTGATAAATATAAGAACCTCAGTGTGTCAGAAATATGGGGGGAACAGAATCCGACGGCAAAAAGAAAAACAGTTGTCAGAATCCGTTCCCCCACTCCCATTATGAGAGGTGTTGATGTAATGGCTTAAAAAATGCTGATTCTATTTTGTGTGTGGATGGAGCTTAACTTGCAAAAGTTTAAAGAATATATTTTTTGCCTTTTATTATGATAGGAAAGTATAGTATCAAGAAAGTTCGATGACCCGGGACTTGAACTCGGGTCGCCCCAAAGCTAAAAAAAAATATTGTCAGGGGACTGACCACTAGGCTATTGAGGCTAGTAAAATGCTACAATTGAATAAATATTAGAACCTTATTGTGTAAGAAACATAGGGGGAACGGAATCCGACGGCAAAAAAACAGCTGTCGGAATCCGTTCCCCCACTCCCATTATGAGAGGTGTTGATGTAATGGCTTAAAAAATGCTGATTCTATTTTGTGTGTGGATGGAGCTTAACTTGCATCAGTTTAAAGAATATATTTTTTGCCTTTTATTATGATAGGAAAGTATAGTATCAAGAAAGTTCGATGACCCGGGACTTGAACTCGGGTCGCCCCAAAGCTAAAAAAAATATTATCAGGGGACTGACCACTAGGCTATTGAGGCTATAAAATTTAATAAATATTAGAAACTTATTGTGTAAGAAACATAGGGGGAACGGAATCCGACGGCAAATAGTTCAGCTGTCGAAATCCGTTCCCCCACTCCCATTATGAGAGGTGTTGATGTAATGGCTTAAAAAATGATGATTCTATTTTTGTGAGTGTATGGAGCTTAAACAGCATCCACCTGATAAATATAAGAACCTCAGTGTGTCAGAAATACGGGGGGAACAGAATCCGACGGCAAAAAGAAAAACAGTTGTCAGAATCCGTTCCCCCACTGCCATTATGAGAGGTGTTGATGTAATGGCTTAAAAAATGCTGATTCTATTTTGTGTGTGGGTGGAGCTTAACTTGCAACAGTTTAAAGAATATATTTTTTGCCTTTTATTATGATAGGAAAGTGTCAAGAAAGTTCGATGACCCGGGACTTGAACTCGGGTCGCCCCAAAGCTAAAAAAAAATATTGTCAAGGGACTGACCACTAGGCTATTGAGGCTAGTAAAATACTACAATTTAATAAATATTAGAACTTTATTGTGTAAGAAACATAGGGGGAACGGAATCCGACGGCAAAAAAACAGCTGTCGGAATCCGTTCCCCCACTCCCATTATGAGAGGTGTTGATGTAATGGCTTAAAAAATGCTGATTCTATTTTGTGTGTGGATGGAGCTTAACTTGCAACAGTTTAAAGAATATATTTTTTGCCTTTTATTATGATAGGAAAGTATAGTATCAAGAAAGTTCGATGACTCGGGACTTGAACTCTGGTCGCCCCAAAGCTAAAAAAAAATATTGTCAGGGGACTGACCACTAGGCTATTGAGGCTAGTAAAATGCTACAATTTAATAAATATTAGAACCTTATTGTTTAAGAAACATAGGGGGAACGGAATCCGACGGCAAAAAAACAGCTGTCGGAATCCGTTCCCCCACTCCCATTATGAGAGGTGTTGATGTAATGGCTTAAAAAATGCTGATTCTATTTTGTGTGTGGATGGAGCTTAACTTGCAACAGTTTAAAGCATATATTTTTTGCCTTTTATTATGATAGGAAAGTATAGTATCAAGAAAGTTCGATGACCCGGGACTTGAACTCGGGTAGCCCCAAAGCTAAAAAAAAATATTGTCAGGGGACTGACCACTAGGCTATTGAGGCTAAAAAATTTAATAAATATTAGAAACTTATTGTGTAAGAAACATAGGGGGAACGGTATCCGACGGCAAAAAAACAGCTGTCGGAATCAGTTCCCCCACTCCCATTATGAGAGGTGTTGATGTAATGACTTAAAAAATGCTGATTCTATTTTGTGTGTGGATGGAGCTTAACTTGCATCAGTTTAAAGAATATATTTTTTGCCTTTTATTATGATAGGAAAGTATAGTATCAAGAAAGTTCGATGACCCGGGACTTGAACTCGGGTCGCCCCAAAGCTAAAAAAAAAAATTGTCAGGGGACTGACCACTAGGCTATTGAGGATAGTAAAATGCTACAATTGAATAAATATTAGAACCTTATTGTGTAAGAAACATAGGGGGAACGGAATCCGACGGCACAAAAACAGCTGTCGGAATCCGTTCCCCCACTCCCATTATGAGAGGTGTTGATGTAATGGCTTAAAAAATGCTGATTCTATTTTTGTGAGTGTATGGAGCTTAAACAGCATCAATCTGATAAATATAAGAACCTCAGTGTGTCAGAAATATGGGGGGAACAGAATCCGACGGCAAAAAGAAAAACAGTTGTCAGAATCCGTTCCCCCACTCCCATTATGAGAGGTGTTGATGTAATGGCTTAAAAAATGCTGATTCTATTTTGTGTGTGGATGGAGCTTAACTTGCAAAAGTTTAAAGAATATATTTTTTTGCCTTTTATTATGATAGGAAAGTATCAAGAAAGTTCGATGACCCGGGACTTGAACTCGGGTCGCCCCAAAGCTAAAAAAAAATATTGTCAGGGGACTGACCACTAGGCTATTGAGGCTAAAAAATTTAATAAATATTAGAAACTTATTGTGTAAGAAACATAGGGGGAACGGAATCCGACGGCAAAAAAACAGCTGTCGGAATCCGTTCCCCCACTCCCATTATGAGAGGTGTTGATGTAATGACTTAAAAAATGCTGATTCTATTTTGTGTGTGGATGGAGCTTAACTTGCATCAGTTTAAAGAATATATTTTTTGCCTTTTATTATGATAGGAAAGTATAGTATCAAGAAAGTTCGACGACCCTGGACTTGAACTCGGGTTGCCCAAAGCTAAAAAAAAATATTGTTAGGGTATTGACAACTAGGCTATTGAGTCTAGCAACTTCTGTCACTTTGATAAATATTAGAACCTTATTGTGTAAGAAACATAGGGGGAACGGAATCCGACGGCAAATAGTTCAGCTGTCGAAATCCGTTCCCCCACTCCCATTATGAGAGGTGTTGATCTAATGGCTTAAAAAATGCTGATTCTATTTTTGTGAGTGTATGGAGCTTAAACAGCATCAATCTGATAAATATAAGAACCTCAGTGTGTCAGAAATATGGGGGGAACAGAATCCGACGGCAAAAAGAAAAACAGTTGTCAGAATCCGTTCCCCCACTCCCATTATGAGAGGTGTTGATGTAATGGCTTAAAAAATGCTGATTCTATTTTGTGTGTGGATGGAGCTTAACTTGCAACAGTTTAAAGAATATATTTTTTGCCTTTTATTATGATAGGAAAGTATAGTATCAAGAAAGTTCGACGACCCTGGACTTGAACTTAGGTTGCCCAAAGCTAAAAAAAATATTGTCAGGGTACTGACAACTAGGCTATTGAGTCTAGTAACTTCCTTCAATTTGATAAATATTAGAACCTTATTGTGTAAGAAACATAGGGGGAACGGAATCCGACGGCAAATAGTTCAGCTGTCGAAATCCGTTCCCCCACTCCTATTATGAGAGGTGTTGATGTAATGGCTTAAAAAATGCTGATTCTATTTTTGTGAGTGTATGGAGCTTAAACAGCATCAATTTGATAAATATAAGAACCTAAGTGTGTCAGAAATATGGAACAGAATCAGACGCCAAAAAGAAAAACAGTTGTCAGAATCCGTTCCCCCACTCCCATTATGAGAGGTGTTGATGTAATGGCTTAAAAAATGCTGATTCTATTTTGTGTGTGGATGGAGCTTAACTTGCAACAGTTTAAAGAATATATTTTTTGCCTTTTATTATGATAGGAAAGTATAGTATCAAGAAAGTTCGATGACCCGGGACTTGAACTCGGGTCGCCCCAAAGCTAAAAAAAAATATTGTCAGGGGACTGACCACTAGGCTATTGAGGCTAGTAAAATGCTACAATTTAATAAATATTAGAACCTTATTGTGTAAGAAACATAGGGGGAACGGAATCCGACGGCAAAAAAACAGCTGTCGGAATCCGTTCCCCCACTCCCATTATGAGAGGTGTTGATGTAATGACTTAAAAAATGCTGATTCTATTTTGTGTGTGGATGGAGCTTAACTTGCATCAGTTTAAAGAATATATTTTTTGCCTTTTATTATGATAGGAAAGTATAGTATCAAGAAAGTTCGATGACCCGGGACTTGAACTCGGGTCGCCCCAAAGCTAAAAAAAAATATTGTCAGGGGACTGACCACTAGGCTATTGAGGCTAATAAAATGCTACAATTTAATAAATATTAGAACCTTATTGTGTAAGAAACATAGGGGGAACGGAATCCGACGGCAAATAGTTCAGCTGTCGAAATCCGTTCCCCCACTCCCATTATGAGAGTTGTTGATGTAATGGCTTAAAAAATGCTGATTCTATTTTTGTGAGTGTATGGAGCTTAAACAGCATAAATTTGATAAATATAAGAACCTCAGTGTGTCAGAAATATGGGGGGAACAGAATCAGACGGCAAAAAGAAAAACAGTTGTCAGAATCCGTTCCCCCACTCCCATTATGAGAGGTGTTGATGTAATGGCTTAAAAAATGCTGATTCTATTTTGTGTGTGGATGGAGCTTAACTTGCAACAGTTTAAAGAATATATTTTTTGCCTTTTATTATGATAGGAAAGTATCAAGAAAGTTCGATGACCCGGGACTTGAACTCGGGTCGCCCCAAAGCTGAAAAAAAATATTGTCAGGGGACTGACCATTAGGCTATTGAGGCTAGTAAAATGCTACAATTTAATAAATATTAGAACCTTATTGTGTAAGAAACATAGGGGGAACGGAATCCGACGGCAAAAAAACAGCTGTCGGAATCCGTTCCCCCACTCCCATTATGAGAGGTGTTGATGTAATGACTTAAAAAATGCTGATTCTATTTTGTGTGTGGATGGAGCTTAACTTGCATCAGTTTAAAGAATATATTTTTTGCCTTTTATTATGATAGGAAAGTATAGTATCAAGAAAGTTCGATGACCCGGGACTTGAACTCGGGTCGCCCCAAAGCTAAAAAAAAATATTATCAGGGGACTGACCACTAGGCTATTGAAGCTAAAAATTTTTATAAATATTAGAAACTTATTGTGTAAGAAACATAGGGGGAACGGAATCCGACGGCAAAAAAACAGCTGTCGGAATCCGTTCCCCCACTCCCATTATGAGAGGTGTTGATGTAATGACTTAAAAAATGCTGATTCTATTTTGTGTGTGGATGGAGCTTAACTTGCATCAGTTTAAAGAATATATTTTTTGCCTTTTATTATGATAGGAAAGTATAGTATCAAGAAAGTTCGACGACCCTGGACTTGAACTCGGGTTGCCCAAAGCTAAAAAAAATATTGTCAGGGTACTGACAACTAGGCTATTGAGTCTAGTAACTTCCTTCAATTTAATAAATATTAGAACCTTATTGTGTAAGAAACATAGGGGGAACGGAATCCGACGGCATAATAACAGCTGTCGGAATCCGTTCCCCCACTCCCATTATGAGAGGTGTTGATGTAATGACTTAAAAAATGCTGATTCTATTTTGTGTGTGGATGGAGCTTAACTTGCATCAGTTTAAAGAATATATTTTTTGCCTTTTATTATGATAGGAAAGTATAGTATCAAGAAAGTTCGACGACCCTGGACTTGAACTCGGGTTGCCCAAAGCTAAAAAAAATATTGTCAGGGTACTGACAACTAGGCTATTGAGTCTAATAACTTCCTTCAATTTGATAAATATTAGAACCTTATTGTGTAAGAAACATAGGGGGAACGGAATCCGACGGCAAAAAAACAGCTGTCGGAATCCGTTCCCCCACTCCCATTATGAGAGGTGTTGATGTAATGGCTTAAAAAATGCTGATTCTATTTTGTGTGTGGATGGAGCTTAACTTGCAACAGTTTAAAGAATATATTTTTTGCCTTTTATTATGATAGGAAAGTATAGTATCAAGAAAGTTCGATGACCCGGGACTTGAACTCGGGTAGCCCCAAAGCTAAAAAAAAATATTGTCAGGGGACTGACCACTAGGCTATTGAGGCTAGTAAAATATTCCAATTGAATAAATATTAGAACCTTAATGTGTAAGAAACATAGGGGGAACGGAATCCTACGGCAAAAAAACAGCTGTCGGAATCCGTTCCCCCACTCACATTATGAGAGGTGTTGATGTAATGACTTAAAAAATGCTGATTCTATTTTGTGTGTGGATGGAGCTTAACTTGCGTCAGTTTAAAGAATATATTTTTTGCCTTTTATTATGATAGGAAAGTATAGTATCAAGAAAGTTCGACGACCCTGGACTTGAACTCGGGTTGCCCAAAGCTAAAAAAAATATTGTCAGGGTACTGACAACTAGGCTATTGAGTCTAGTAACTTCCTTCAATTTGATAAATATTAGAACCTTATTGTGTAAGAAACATAGGGGGAACGGAATCCGACGGCAAATAGTTCAGCTGTCGAAATCCGTTCCCCCACTCCCATTATGAGAGGTGTTGATGTAATGGCTTAAAAAATGCTGATTCTATTTCGTGTGTGGATGGAGCTTAACTTGCAACAGTTTAAAGAATATATTTTTTGCCTTTTATTATGATAGGAAAGTATCAAGAAAGTTCGATGACCCGGGACTTGAACTCGGGTCGCCCCAAAGCTAAAAAAAAATATTGTCAGGGGACTGACCACTAGGCTATTGAGGGTAATAATTTAATAAATATTAGAAACTTATTGTGTAAGAAACATAGGGGGAACGGAATCCGACGGCAAAAAAACAGCTGTCGGAATCCGTTCCCCCACTCCCATTATGAGAGGTGTTGATGTAAAGACTTAAAAAATGCTGATTCTATTTTGTGTGTGGATGGAGCTTAACTTGCATCAGTTTAAAGAATATATTTTTTGCCTTTTATTATGATAGGAAAGTATAGTATCAAGAAAGTTCGATGACCCGGGACTTGAACTCGGGTCGCCCCAAAGCTAAAAAAAAATATTATCAGGGGACTGACCACTAGGCTATTGAGGCTAAAAAATTTAATAAATATTAGAAACTTATTGTGTAAGAAACATAGGGGGAACGGAATCCGACGGCAAAAAAACAGCTGTCGGAATCCGTTCCCCCACTCCCATTATGAGAGGTGTTGATGTAAAGACTTAAAAAATGCTGATTCTATTTTGTGTGTGGATGGAGCTTAACTTGCATCAGTTTAAATAATATATTTTTTGCCTTTTATTATGATAGGAAAGTATAGTATCAAGAAAGTTCGATGACCCGGGACTTGAACTCGGGTCGTCCCAAAGCTAAAAAAGAATATTATCAGAGGACTGACCACTAGGATATTGAGGCTAAAAAATTTAATAAATATTAGAAACTTATTGTGTAAGAAACATAGGGGGAACGGAATCCGACGGCAAAAAAACAGCTGTCGGAATCCGTTCCCCCACTCCCATTATGAGAGGTGTTGATGTAATGACTTAAAAAATGCTGATTCTATTTTGTGTGTGGATGGAGCTTAACTTGCATCAGTTTAAAGAATATATTTTTTGCCTTTTATTATGATAGGAAAGTATAGTATCAAGAAAGTTCGATGACCCGGGACTTGAACTTGGGTCGCCCCAAAGCTAAAAAAAAATATTGTCAAGGGACTGACCACTAGGCTATTGAGGCTAACAAAATGCTACAATTTAATAAATATTAGAACCTTATTGTGTAAGAAACATAGGGGGAACGGAATCCGACGGCAAATAGTTCAGCTGTCGAAATCCGTTCCCCCACTCCCATTATGAGAGGTGTTGATGTAATGGCTTAAAAAATGCTGATTCTATTTTTGTGAGTGTATGGAGCTTAAACAGCATCCACCTGATAAATATAAGAACCTCAGTGTGTCAGAAATATGGGGGGAACAGAATCCGACGGCAAAAAGAAAAACAGTTGTCAGAATCCGTTCCCCCACTCCCATTATGAGAGGTGTTGATGTAATGGCTTAAAAAATGCTGATTCTATTTTGTGTGTGGATGGAGCTTAACTTGCATCAGTTTAAAGAATATATTTTTTGCCTTTTATTATGATAGGAAAGTATAGTATCAAGAAAGTTCGATGACCCGGGACTTGAACTCGGGTAGCCCCAAAGCTAAAAAAAAATATTGTCAGGGGACTGACCACTAGGCTATTGAGGCTAGTAAAATGTTACAATTTAATTAATTTTAGAACCTTATTGTGTAAGAAACATAGGGGGAACGGAATCCGACAGCAAAAAAACAGCTGTCGGAATCCGTTCCCCCACTCCCATTATGAGAGGTGTTGATGTAATGACTTAAAAAATGCTGATTCTATTTTGTGTGTGGATGGAGCTTAACTTGCATCAGTTTAAAGAATATATTTTTTGCCTTTTATTATGATAGGAAAGTATAGTATCAAGAAAGTTCGATGACCCGGGACTTGAACTCGGGTCGCCCCAAAGCTAAAAAAGTATATTATCAGGGGACTGACCACTAGGCTATTGAGGCTAAAAAATTTAATAAATATTAGAAACTTATTGTGTAAGAAACATAGGGGGAACGGAATCCGACGGCAAAAAAACAGCTGTCGGAATCCGTTCCCCCACTCCCATTATGAGAGGTGTTGATGTAATGACTTAAAAAATGCTGATTCTATTTTGTGTGTGGATGGAGCTTAACTATTATGATAGGAAAGTATAGTATCAAGAAAGTTCGATGACCCGGGACTTGAACTCGGGTAGCCCCAAAGCTAAAAAAAAATATTGTCAGGGGACTGACCACTAGGCTATTGAGGCTAAAAAATTTAATAAATATTAGAAACTTATTGTGTAAGAAACATAGGGGGAACGGTATCCGACGGCAAAAAAACAGCTGTCGGAATCAGTTCCCCCACTCCCATTATGAGAGGTGTTGATGTAATGACTTAAAAAATGCTGATTCTATTTTGTGTGTGGATGGAGCTTAACTTGCATCAGTTTAAAGAATATATTTTTTGCCTTTTATTATGATAGGAAAGTATAGTATCAAGAAAGTTCGATGACCCGGGACTTGAACTCGGGTCGCCCCAAAGCTAAAAAAAAAAATTGTCAGGGGACTGACCACTAGGCTATTGAGGATAGTAAAATGCTACAATTGAATAAATATTAGAACCTTATTGTGTAAGAAACATAGGGGGAACGGAATCCGACGGCACAAAAACAGCTGTCGGAATCCGTTCCCCCACTCCCATTATGAGAGGTGTTGATGTAATGGCTTAAAAAATGCTGATTCTATTTTTGTGAGTGTATGGAGCTTAAACAGCATCAATCTGATAAATATAAGAACCTCAGTGTGTCAGAAATATGGGGGGAACAGAATCCGACGGCAAAAAGAAAAACAGTTGTCAGAATCCGTTCCCCCACTCCCATTATGAGAGGTGTTGATGTAATGGCTTAAAAAATGCTGATTCTATTTTGTGTGTGGATGGAGCTTAACTTGCAAAAGTTTAAAGAATATATTTTTTTGCCTTTTATTATGATAGGAAAGTATCAAGAAAGTTCGATGACCCGGGACTTGAACTCGGGTCGCCCCAAAGCTAAAAAAAAATATTGTCAGGGGACTGACCACTAGGCTATTGAGGCTAAAAAATTTAATAAATATTAGAAACTTATTGTGTAAGAAACATAGGGGGAACGGAATCCGACGGCAAAAAAACAGCTGTCGGAATCCGTTCCCCCACTCCCATTATGAGAGGTGTTGATGTAATGACTTAAAAAATGCTGATTCTATTTTGTGTGTGGATGGAGCTTAACTTGCATCAGTTTAAAGAATATATTTTTTGCCTTTTATTATGATAGGAAAGTATAGTATCAAGAAAGTTCGACGACCCTGGACTTGAACTCGGGTTGCCCAAAGCTAAAAAAAAATATTGTTAGGGTATTGACAACTAGGCTATTGAGTCTAGCAACTTCTGTCACTTTGATAAATATTAGAACCTTATTGTGTAAGAAACATAGGGGGAACGGAATCCGACGGCAAATAGTTCAGCTGTCGAAATCCGTTCCCCCACTCCCATTATGAGAGGTGTTGATCTAATGGCTTAAAAAATGCTGATTCTATTTTTGTGAGTGTATGGAGCTTAAACAGCATCAATCTGATAAATATAAGAACCTCAGTGTGTCAGAAATATGGGGGGAACAGAATCCGACGGCAAAAAGAAAAACAGTTGTCAGAATCCGTTCCCCCACTCCCATTATGAGAGGTGTTGATGTAATGGCTTAAAAAATGCTGATTCTATTTTGTGTGTGGATGGAGCTTAACTTGCAACAGTTTAAAGAATATATTTTTTGCCTTTTATTATGATAGGAAAGTATAGTATCAAGAAAGTTCGATGACCCGGGACTTGAACTCGGGTCGCCCCAAAGCTAAAAAAAAATATTGTCAGGGGACTGACCACTAGGCTATTGAGGCTAGTAAAATGCTACAATTTAATAAATATTAGAACCTTATTGTGTAAGAAACATAGGGGGAACGGAATCCGACGGCAAAAAAACAGCTGTCGGAATCCGTTCCCCCACTCCCATTATGAGAGGTGTTGATGTAATGACTTAAAAAATGCTGATTCTATTTTGTGTGTGGATGGAGCTTAACTTGCATCAGTTTAAAGAATATATTTTTTGCCTTTTATTATGATAGGAAAGTATAGTATCAAGAAAGTTCGATGACCCGGGACTTGAACTCGGGTCGCCCCAAAGCTAAAAAAAAATATTGTCAGGGGACTGACCACTAGGCTATTGAGGCTAATAAAATGCTACAATTTAATAAATATTAGAACCTTATTGTGTAAGAAACATAGGGGGAACGGAATCCGACGGCAAATAGTTCAGCTGTCGAAATCCGTTCCCCCACTCCCATTATGAGAGTTGTTGATGTAATGGCTTAAAAAATGCTGATTCTATTTTTGTGAGTGTATGGAGCTTAAACAGCATAAATTTGATAAATATAAGAACCTCAGTGTGTCAGAAATATGGGGGGAACAGAATCAGACGGCAAAAAGAAAAACAGTTGTCAGAATCCGTTCCCCCACTCCCATTATGAGAGGTGTTGATGTAATGGCTTAAAAAATGCTGATTCTATTTTGTGTGTGGATGGAGCTTAACTTGCAACAGTTTAAAGAATATATTTTTTGCCTTTTATTATGATAGGAAAGTATCAAGAAAGTTCGATGACCCGGGACTTGAACTCGGGTCGCCCCAAAGCTGAAAAAAAATATTGTCAGGGGACTGACCATTAGGCTATTGAGGCTAGTAAAATGCTACAATTTAATAAATATTAGAACCTTATTGTGTAAGAAACATAGGGGGAACGGAATCCGACGGCAAAAAAACAGCTGTCGGAATCCGTTCCCCCACTCCCATTATGAGAGGTGTTGATGTAATGACTTAAAAAATGCTGATTCTATTTTGTGTGTGGATGGAGCTTAACTTGCATCAGTTTAAAGAATATATTTTTTGCCTTTTATTATGATAGGAAAGTATAGTATCAAGAAAGTTCGATGACCCGGGACTTGAACTCGGGTCGCCCCAAAGCTAAAAAAAAATATTATCAGGGGACTGACCACTAGGCTATTGAAGCTAAAAAAATTTATAAATATTAGAAACTTATTGTGTAAGAAACATAGGGGGAACGGAATCCGACGGCAAAAAAACAGCTGTCGGAATCCGTTCCCCCACTCCCATTATGAGAGGTGTTGATGTAATGACTTAAAAAATGCTGATTCTATTTTGTGTGTGGATGGAGCTTAACTTGCATCAGTTTAAAGAATATATTTTTTGCCTTTTATTATGATAGGAAAGTATAGTATCAAGAAAGTTCGACGACCCTGGACTTGAACTCGGGTTGCCCAAAGCTAAAAAAAATATTGTCAGGGTACTGACAACTAGGCTATTGAGTCTAGTAACTTCCTTCAATTTAATAAATATTAGAACCTTATTGTGTAAGAAACATAGGGGGAACGGAATCCGACGGCATAATAACAGCTGTCGGAATCCGTTCCCCCACTCCCATTATGAGAGGTGTTGATGTAATGACTTAAAAAATGCTGATTCTATTTTGTGTGTGGATGGAGCTTAACTTGCATCAGTTTAAAGAATATATTTTTTGCCTTTTATTATGATAGGAAAGTATAGTATCAAGAAAGTTCGACGACCCTGGACTTGAACTCGGGTTGCCCAAAGCTAAAAAAAATATTGTCAGGGTACTGACAACTAGGCTATTGAGTCTAATAACTTCCTTCAATTTGATAAATATTAGAACCTTATTGTGTAAGAAACATAGGGGGAACGGAATCCGACGGCAAAAAAACAGCTGTCGGAATCCGTTCCCCCACTCCCATTATGAGAGGTGTTGATGTAATGGCTTAAAAAATGCTGATTCTATTTTGTGTGTGGATGGAGCTTAACTTGCAACAGTTTAAAGAATATATTTTTTGCCTTTTATTATGATAGGAAAGTATAGTATCAAGAAAGTTCGATGACCCGGGACTTGAACTCGGGTAGCCCCAAAGCTAAAAAAAAATATTGTCAGGGGACTGACCACTAGGCTATTGAGGCTAGTAAAATATTCCAATTGAATAAATATTAGAACCTTAATGTGTAAGAAACATAGGGGGAACGGAATCCTACGGCAAAAAAACAGCTGTCGGAATCCGTTCCCCCACTCACATTATGAGAGGTGTTGATGTAATGACTTAAAAAATGCTGATTCTATTTTGTGTGTGGATGGAGCTTAACTTGCGTCAGTTTAAAGAATATATTTTTTGCCTTTTATTATGATAGGAAAGTATAGTATCAAGAAAGTTCGACGACCCTGGACTTGAACTCGGGTTGCCCAAAGCTAAAAAAAATATTGTCAGGGTACTGACAACTAGGCTATTGAGTCTAGTAACTTCCTTCAATTTGATAAATATTAGAACCTTATTGTGTAAGAAACATAGGGGGAACGGAATCCGACGGCAAATAGTTCAGCTGTCGAAATCCGTTCCCCCACTCCCATTATGAGAGGTGTTGATGTAATGGCTTAAAAAATGCTGATTCTATTTCGTGTGTGGATGGAGCTTAACTTGCAACAGTTTAAAGAATATATTTTTTGCCTTTTATTATGATAGGAAAGTATCAAGAAAGTTCGATGACCCGGGACTTGAACTCGGGTCGCCCCAAAGCTAAAAAAAAATATTGTCAGGGGACTGACCACTAGGCTATTGAGGGTAATAATTTAATAAATATTAGAAACTTATTGTGTAAGAAACATAGGGGGAACGGAATCCGACGGCAAAAAAACAGCTGTCGGAATCCGTTCCCCCACTCCCATTATGAGAGGTGTTGATGTAAAGACTTAAAAAATGCTGATTCTATTTTGTGTGTGGATGGAGCTTAACTTGCATCAGTTTAAAGAATATATTTTTTGCCTTTTATTATGATAGGAAAGTATAGTATCAAGAAAGTTCGATGACCCGGGACTTGAACTCGGGTCGCCCCAAAGCTAAAAAAAAATATTATCAGGGGACTGACCACTAGGCTATTGAGGCTAAAAAATTTAATAAATATTAGAAACTTATTGTGTAAGAAACATAGGGGGAACGGAATCCGACGGCAAAAAAACAGCTGTCGGAATCCGTTCCCCCACTCCCATTATGAGAGGTGTTGATGTAAAGACTTAAAAAATGCTGATTCTATTTTGTGTGTGGATGGAGCTTAACTTGCATCAGTTTAAATAATATATTTTTTGCCTTTTATTATGATAGGAAAGTATAGTATCAAGAAAGTTCGATGACCCGGGACTTGAACTCGGGTCGTCCCAAAGCTAAAAAAGAATATTATCAGAGGACTGACCACTAGGATATTGAGGCTAAAAAATTTAATAAATATTAGAAACTTATTGTGTAAGAAACATAGGGGGAACGGAATCCGACGGCAAAAAAACAGCTGTCGGAATCCGTTCCCCCACTCCCATTATGAGAGGTGTTGATGTAATGACTTAAAAAATGCTGATTCTATTTTGTGTGTGGATGGAGCTTAACTTGCATCAGTTTAAAGAATATATTTTTTGCCTTTTATTATGATAGGAAAGTATAGTATCAAGAAAGTTCGATGACCCGGGACTTGAACTTGGGTCGCCCCAAAGCTAAAAAAAAATATTGTCAAGGGACTGACCACTAGGCTATTGAGGCTAACAAAATGCTACAATTTAATAAATATTAGAACCTTATTGTGTAAGAAACATAGGGGGAACGGAATCCGACGGCAAATAGTTCAGCTGTCGAAATCCGTTCCCCCACTCCCATTATGAGAGGTGTTGATGTAATGGCTTAAAAAATGCTGATTCTATTTTTGTGAGTGTATGGAGCTTAAACAGCATCCACCTGATAAATATAAGAACCTCAGTGTGTCAGAAATATGGGGGGAACAGAATCCGACGGCAAAAAGAAAAACAGTTGTCAGAATCCGTTCCCCCACTCCCATTATGAGAGGTGTTGATGTAATGGCTTAAAAAATGCTGATTCTATTTTGTGTGTGGATGGAGCTTAACTTGCATCAGTTTAAAGAATATATTTTTTGCCTTTTATTATGATAGGAAAGTATAGTATCAAGAAAGTTCGATGACCCGGGACTTGAACTCGGGTAGCCCCAAAGCTAAAAAAAAATATTGTCAGGGGACTGACCACTAGGCTATTGAGGCTAGTAAAATGTTACAATTTAATTAATTTTAGAACCTTATTGTGTAAGAAACATAGGGGGAACGGAATCCGACAGCAAAAAAACAGCTGTCGGAATCCGTTCCCCCACTCCCATTATGAGAGGTGTTGATGTAATGACTTAAAAAATGCTGATTCTATTTTGTGTGTGGATGGAGCTTAACTTGCATCAGTTTAAAGAATATATTTTTTGCCTTTTATTATGATAGGAAAGTATAGTATCAAGAAAGTTCGATGACCCGGGACTTGAACTCGGGTCGCCCCAAAGCTAAAAAAGTATATTATCAGGGGACTGACCACTAGGCTATTGAGGCTAAAAAATTTAATAAATATTAGAAACTTATTGTGTAAGAAACATAGAGGGAACGGAATCCGACGGCAAAAAAACAGCTGTCGGAATCCGTTCCCCCACTCCCATTATGAGAGGTGTTGATGTAATGACTTAAAAAATGCTGATTCTATTTTGTGTGTGGATGGAGCTTAACTTGCATCAGTTTAAATAATATATTTTTTGCCTTTTATTATGATAGGAAAGTATAGTATCAAGAAAGTTCGATGACCCGGGACTTGAACTCGGGTCGCCCCAAAGCTAAAAAAAAAAATTGTCAGGGGACTGACCACTAGGCTATTGAGGCTAGTAAAATGCTACAATTGAATAAATATTAGAACCTTATTGTGTAAGAAACATAGGGGGAACGGAATCCGACGGCACAAAAACAGCTGTCGGAATCCGTTCCCCCACTCCCATTATGAGAGGTGTTGATGTAATGGCTTAAAAAATGCTGATTCTATTTTTGTGAGTGTATGGAGCTTAAACAGCATCAATCTGATAAATATAAGAACCTCAGTGTGTCAGAAATATGGGGGGAACAGAATCCGACGGCAAAAAGAAAAACAGTTGTCAGAATCCGTTCCCCCACTCCCATTATGAGAGGTGTTGATGTAAAGACTTAAAAAATGCTGATTCTATTTTGTGTGTGGATGGAGCTTAACTTGCATCAGTTTAAAGAATATATTTTTTGCCTTTTATTATGAAAGTATAGTATCAAGAAAGTTCGATGACCCGGGACGTGAACTCGGGTCGCCCCAAAGCTAAAAAAAAATATTGTCAGGGGACTGACCACTAGGCTATTGAGGCTAAAAAATTTAATAAATATTAGAAACTTATTGTGTAAGAAACATAGGGGGAACGGAATCCGACGGCAAAAAAACAGCTGTCGGAATCCGTTCCCCCACTCCCATTATGAGAGGTGTTGATGTAAAGACTTAAAAAATGCTGATTCTATTTTGTGTGTGGATGGAGCTTAACTTGCATCAGTTTAAAGAATATATTTTTTGCCTTTTATTATGATAGGAAAGTATAGTATCAAGAAAGTTCGATGACCCGGGACTTGAACTCGGGTCGCCCCAAAGCTAAAAAAAAATATTATCAGGGTACTGACCACTAGGCTATTGAGGCTATAAAATTTAATAAATATTAGAAACTTATTGTGTAAGAAACATAGGGGGAACGGAATCCGACGGCAAATAGTTCAGCTGTCGAAATCCGTTCCCCCACTCCCATTATGAGAGTTGTTGATGTAATGGCTTAAAAAATGCTGATTCTATTTTTGTGAGTGTATGGAGCTTAAACAGCATAAATTTGATAAATATAAGAACCTCAGTGTGTCAGAAATATGGGGGGAACAGAATCCGACGGCAAAAAGAAAAACAGTTGTCAGAATCCGTTCCCCCACTCCCATTATGAGAGGTGTTGATGTAATGGCTTAAAAAATGCTGATTCTAATTTGTGTGTGGATGGAGCTTAACTTGCAACAGTTTAAAGAATATATTTTTTGCCTTTTATTATGATAGGAAAGTATCAAGAAAGTTCGATGACCCGGGACTTGAACTCGGGTCGCCCCAAAGCTAAAAAAAAATATTGTCAGGGGACTGACCACTAGGCTATTGAGGGTAATAATTTAATAAATATTAGAAACTTATTGTGTAAGAAACATAGGGGGAACGGAATCCGACGGCAAAAAAACAGCTGTCGGAATCCGTTCCCCCACTCCCATTATGAGAGGTGTTGATGTAAAGACTTAAAAAATGCTGATTCTATTTTGTGTGTGGATGGAGCTTAACTTGCATCAGTTTAAAGAATATATTTTTTGCCTTTTATTATGATAGGAAAGTATAGTATCAAGAAAGTTCGATGACCCGGGACTTGAACTCGGGTCGCCCCAAAGCTAAAAAAAAATATTATCAGGGGACTGACCACTAGGCTATTGAGGCTAAAAAATTTAATAAATATTAGAAACTTATTGTGTAAGAAACATAGGGGGAACGGAATCCGACGGCAAATAGTTCAGCTGTCGAAATCCGTTCCCCCACTCCCATTATGAGAGGTGTTGATGTAATGGCTTAAAAAATGCTGATTCTATTTTGTGTGTGGATGGAGCTTAACTTGCAACAGTTTAAAGAATATATTTTTTGCCTTTTATTATGATAGGAAAGTATAGTATCAAGAAAGTTCGATGACCCGGGACTTGAACTCGGGTCGCCCCAAAGCTAAAAAAAAATATTGTCAGGGGACTGACCACTAGGCTATTGAGGCTAGTAAAATGCTACAATTTAATAAATATTAGAACCTTATTGTGTAAGAAACATAGGGGGAACGGAATCCGACGGCAAAAAAACAGCTGTCGGAATCCGTTCCCCCACTCCCATTATGAGAGGTGTTGATGTAATGGCTTAAAAAATGCTGATTCTATTTTGTGTGTGGATGGAGCTTAACTTGCAACAGTTTAAAGAATATATTTTTTGCCTTTTATTATGATAGGAAAGTATAGTATCAAGAAAGTTCGATGACCCGGGACTTGAACTCGGGTAGCCCCAAAGCTAATTAAAAATATTGTCAGGGGACTGACCACTAGGCTATTGAGGCTAGAAAAATGCTACAATTTAATTAATTTTAGAACCTTATTGTGTAAGAAACATAGGGGGAATGGAATCCGACAGCAAAAAGACAGCTGTCGGAATCCGTTCCCCCACTCCCATTATGAGAGGTGTTGATGTAATGACTTAAAAAATGCTGATTCTATTTTGTGTGTGGATGGAGCTTAACTTGCATCAGTTTAAAGAATATATTTTTTGCCTTTTATTATGATAGGAAAGTATAGTATCAAGAAAGTTCGATGACCCGGGACTTGAACTCGGGTCGCCCCAAAGCTAAAAAAAAATATTGTCAGGGGACTGACCACTAGGCTATTGAGGCTAGTAAAATGCTCCAATTGAATAAATATTAGAACCTTATTGTGTAAGAAACATAGGGGGAACGGAATCCGACGGCAAAAACACAGCTGTCGGAATCCGTTCCCCCACTCCCATTATGAGAGGTGTTGATGTAATGACTTAAAAAATGCTGATTCTATTTTGTGTGTGGATGGAGCTTAACTTGCATCAGTTTAAAGAATATATTTTTTGCCTTTTATTATGATAGGAAAGTATAGTATCAAGAAAGTTCGACGACCCTGGACTTGAACTCGGGTTGCCCAAAGCTAAAAAAAATATTGTCAGGGTACTGACAACTAGGCTATTGAGTCTAGTAACTTCCTTCAATTTGATAAATATTAGAACCTTATTGTGTAAGAAACATAGGGGGAACAGAATCCGACGGCAAAAAAACAGCTGTCGGAATCCGTTCCCCCACTCCCATTATGAGAGGTGTTGATGTAATGACTTAAAAAATGCTGATTCTATTTTGTGTGTGGATGGAGCTTAACTTGCATCAGTTTAAAGAATATATTTTTTGCCTTTTATTATGATAGGAAAGTATAGTATCAAGAAAGTTCGATGACCCGGGACTTGAACTCGGGTCGCCCCAAAGCTAAAAAAAAATATTGTCAGGGGACTGACCACTAGGCTATTGAGGCTAACAAAATGCTACAATTTAATAAATATTAGAACCTTATTGTGTAAGAAACATAGGGGGAACGGAATCCGACGGCAAATAGTTCAGCTGTCGAAATCCGTTCCCCCACTCCCATTATGAGAGTTGTTGATGTAATGGCTTAAAAAATGCTGATTCTATTTTTGTGAGTGTATGGAGCTTAAACAGCATCAATTTGATAAATATAAGAACCTCAGTGTGTCAGAAATATGGGGGGAACAGAATCAGACGGCAAAAAGAAAAACAGTTGTCAGAATCCGTTCCCCCACTCCCATTATGAGAGGTGTTGATGTAATGGCTTAAAAAATGCTGATTCTATTTTGTGTGTGGATGGAGCTTAACTTGCATCAGTTTAAAGAATATATTTTTTGCCTTTTATTATGATAGGAAAGTATAGTATCAAGAAAGTTCGACGACCCTGGACTTGAACTCGGGTTGCCCAAAGCTAAAAAAAATGTTGTCAGGGTACTGACAACTAGGCTATTGAGTCTAGTAACTTCCTTCAATTTGATAAATATTAGAACCTTATTGTGTAAGAAACATAGGGGGAACAGAATCCGACGGCAAAAAAACAGCTGTCGGAATCCGTTCCCCCACTCCCATTATGAGAGGTGTTGATGTAATGACTTAAAAAATGCTGATTCTATTTTGTGTGTGGATGGAGCTTAACTTGCATCAGTTTAAAGAATATATTTTTTGCCTTTTATTATGATAGGAAAGTATAGTATCAAGAAAGTTCGATGACCCGGGACTTGAACTCGGGTCGCCCCAAAGCTAAAAAAAAATATTGTCAGGGGACTGACCACTAGGCTATTGAGGCTAACAAAATGCTACAATTTAATAAATATTAGAACCTTATTGTGTAAGAAACATAGGGGGAACGGAATCCGACGGCAAATAGTTCAGCTGTCGAAATCCGTTCCCCCACTCCCATTATGAGAGTTGTTGATGTAATGGCTTAAAAAATGCTGATTCTATTTTTGTGAGTGTATGGAGCTTAAACAGCATCAATTTGATAAATATAAGAACCTCAGTGTGTCAGAAATATGGGGGGAACAGAATCAGACGGCAAAAAGAAAAACAGTTGTCAGAATCCGTTCCCCCACTCCCATTATGAGAGGTGTTGATGTAATGGCTTAAAAAATGCTGATTCTATTTTGTGTGTGGATGGAGCTTAACTTGCAACAGTTTAAAGAATATATTTTTTGCCTTTTATTATGATAGGAAAGTATAGTATCAAGAAAGTTCGATGACCCGGGACTTGAACTCGGGTCGCCCCAAAGCTAAAAAAGAATATTATCAGGGGACTGACCACTAGGCTATTG
The DNA here is from genome assembly GCF_951802725.1 of Rutilus rutilus. Taxonomy (NCBI): domain Eukaryota; kingdom Metazoa; phylum Chordata; class Actinopteri; order Cypriniformes; family Leuciscidae; genus Rutilus; species Rutilus rutilus. The sequence continues at coordinate 13,034,372 of NC_140211.1, forward strand.
AGGCTAAAAAATTTAATAAATATTAGAAACTTATTGTGTAAGAAACATGGGGGGAACGGAATCCGACGGCAAAAAAACAGCTGTCGGAATCCGTTCCCCCACTCCCATTATGAGAGGTGTTGATGTAAAGACTTAAAAAATGCTGATTCTATTTTGTGTGTGGATGGAGCTTAACTTGCATCAGTTTAAAGAATATATTTTTTGCCTTTTATTATGATAGGAAAGTATAGTATCAAGAAAGTTCGATGACCCGGGACTTGAACTCGGGTCGCCCCAAAGCTAAAAAAAAATATTATCAGGGGACTGACCACTAGGCTATTGAGGCTAAAAAATTTAATAAATATTAGAAACTTATTGTGTAAGAAACATAGGGGGAACGGAATCCGACGGCAAAAAAACAGCTGTCGGAATCCGTTCCCCCACTCCCATTATGAGAGGTGTTGATGTAATGACTTAAAAAATGCTGATTCTATTTTGTGTGTGGATGGAGCTTAACTTGCATCAGTTTAAAGAATATATTTTTTGCCTTTTATTATGATAGGAAAGTATAGTATCAAGAAAGTTCGACGACCCTGGACTTGAACTCGGGTTGCCCAAAGCTAAAAAAAATATTGTCAGGGGACTGACCACTAGGCTATTGAGGCTAACAAAAGGCTACAATTTAATAAATATTAGAACCTTATTGTGTAAGAAACATAGGGGGAACGGAATCCGACGGCAAATAGTTCAGCTGTCGAAATCCGTTCCCCCACTCCCATTATGAGAGTTGTTGATGTAATGGCTTAAAAAATGCTGATTCTATTTTTGTGAGTGTATGGAGCTTAAACAGCATCAATTTGATAAATATAAGAACCTCAGTGTGTCAGAAACATAGGGGGAACGGAATCCGACGGCAAAAAAACAGCTGTCGGAATCCGTTCCCCCACTCCCATTATGAGAGGTGTTGATGTAATGACTTAAAAAATGCTGATTCTATTTTGTGTGTGGATGGAGCTTAACTTGCATCAGTTTAAAGAATATATTTTTTGCCTTTTATTATGATAGGAAAGTATAGTATCAAGAAAGTTCGACGACCCGGGACTTGAACTCGGGTTGCCCAAAGCTAAAAAAAATATTGTCAGGGTACTGACAACTAGGCTATTGAGTCTAGTAACTTCCTTCAATTTGATAAATATTAGAACCTTATTGTGTAAGAAACATAGGGGGAACGGAATCCGACGGCAAAAAAACAGCTGTCGGAATCCGTTCCCCCACTCCCATTATGAGAGGTGTTGATGTAATGACTTAAAAAATGCTGATTCTATTTTGTGTGTGGATGGAGCTTAACTTGCATCAGTTTAAAGAATATATTTTTTGCCTTTTATTATGATAGGAAAGTATAGTATCAAGAAAGTTCGATGACCCAGGACTTGAACTCGGGTCGCCCCAAAGCTAAAAAAAAATATTGTCAGGGGACTGACCACTAGGCTATTGAGGCTAGTAAAATGCTCCAATTGAATAAATATTAGAACCTTATTGTGTAAGAAACATAGGGGGAACGGAATCCGACGGCAAAAACACAGCTGTCGGAATCCGTTCCCCCACTCCCATTATGAGAGGTGTTGATGTAATGACTTAAAAAATGCTGATTCTATTTTGTGTGTGGATGGAGCTTAACTTGCATCAGTTTAAAGAATATATTTTTTGCCTTTTATTATGATAGGAAAGTATAGTATCAAGAAAGTTCGACGACCCTAGACTTGAACTCGGGTTGCCCAAAGCTAAAAAAAATATTGTCAGGGTACTGACAACTAGGCTATTGAGTCTAGTAACTTCCTTCAATTTGATAAATATTAGAACCTTATTGTGTAAGAAACATAGGGGGAACAGAATCCGACGGCAAAAAAACAGCTGTCGGAATCCGTTCCCCCACTCCCATTATGAGAGGTGTTGATGTAATGACTTAAAAAATGCTGATTCTATTTTGTGTGTGGATGGAGCTTAACTTGCATCAGTTTAAAGAATATATTTTTTGCCTTTTATTATGATAGGAAAGTATAGTATCAAGAAAGTTCGATGACCCGGGACTTGAACTCGGGTCGCCCCAAAGCTAAAAAAAAATATTGTCAGGGGACTGACCACTAGGCTATTGAGGCTAACAAAATGCTACAATTTAATAAATATTAGAACCTTATTGTGTAAGAAACATAGGGGGAACGGAATCCGACGGCAAATAGTTCAGCTGTCGAAATCCGTTCCCCCACTCCCATTATGAGAGTTGTTGATGTAATGGCTTAAAAAATGCTGATTCTATTTTTGTGAGTGTATGGAGCTTAAACAGCATCAATTTGATAAATATAAGAACCTCAGTGTGTCAGAAATATGGGGGGAACAGAATCAGACGGCAAAAAGAAAAACAGTTGTCAGAATCCGTTCCCCCACTCCCATTATGAGAGGTGTTGATGTAATGGCTTAAAAAATGCTGATTCTATTTTGTGTGTGGATGGAGCTTAACTTGCAACAGTTTAAAGAATATATTTTTTGCCTTTTATTATGATAGGAAAGTATAGTATCAAGAAAGTTCGATGACCCGGGACTTGAACTCGGGTCGCCCCAAAGCTAAAAAAGAATATTATCAGGGGACTGACCACTAGGCTATTGAGGCTAAAAAATTTAATAAATATTAGAAACTTATTGTGTAAGAAACATGGGGGGAACGGAATCCGACGGCAAAAAAACAGCTGTCGGAATCCGTTCCCCCACTCCCATTATGAGAGGTGTTGATGTAAAGACTTAAAAAATGCTGATTCTATTTTGTGTGTGGATGGAGCTTAACTTGCATCAGTTTAAAGAATATATTTTTTGCCTTTTATTATGATAGGAAAGTATAGTATCAAGAAAGTTCGATGACCCGGGACTTGAACTCGGGTCGCCCCAAAGCTAAAAAAAAATATTATCAGGGGACTGACCACTAGGCTATTGAGGCTAAAAAATTTAATAAATATTAGAAACTTATTGTGTAAGAAACATAGGGGGAACGGAATCCGACGGCAAAAAAACAGCTGTCGGAATCCGTTCCCCCACTCCCATTATGAGAGGTGTTGATGTAATGACTTAAAAAATGCTGATTCTATTTTGTGTGTGGATGGAGCTTAACTTGCATCAGTTTAAAGAATATATTTTTTGCCTTTTATTATGATAGGAAAGTATAGTATCAAGAAAGTTCGATGACCCAGGACTTGAACTCGGGTCGCCCCAAAGCTAAAAAAAAATATTGTCAGGGGACTGACCACTAGGCTATTGAGGCTAGTAAAATGCTCCAATTGAATAAATATTAGAACCTTATTGTGTAAGAAACATAGGGGGAACGGAATCCGACGGCAAAAACACAGCTGTCGGAATCCGTTCCCCCACTCCCATTATGAGAGGTGTTGATGTAATGACTTAAAAAATGCTGATTCTATTTTGTGTGTGGATGGAGCTTAACTTGCATCAGTTTAAAGAATATATTTTTTGCCTTTTATTATGATAGGAAAGTATAGTATCAAGAAAGTTCGATGACCCGGGACTTGAACTCGGGTAGCCCCAAAGCTAAAAAAAAATATTGTCAGGGGACTGACCACTAGGCTATTGAGGCTAGTAAAATGCTACAATTTAATTAATTTTAGAACCTTATTGTGTAAGAAACATAGGGGGAACGGAATCCGACGGCAAAAAAACAGCTGTCGGAATCCGTTCCCCCACTCCCATTATGAGAGGTGTTGATGTAATGACTTAAAAAATGCTGATTCTATTTTGTGTGTGGATGGAGCTTAACTTGCATCAGTTTAAAGAATATATTTTTTGCCTTTTATTATGATAGGAAAGTATAGTATCAAGAAAGTTCGATGACCCGGGACTTGAACTCGGGTAGCCCCAAAGCTAAAAAAAAATATTGTCAGGGGACTGACCACTAGGCTATTGAGGCTAGTAAAATGCTACAATTTAATTAATTTTAGAACCTTATTGTGTAAGAAACATAGGGGGAACGGAATCCGACGGCAAAAAAACAGCTGTCGGAATCCGTTCCCCCACTCCCATTATGAGAGGTGTTGATGTAATGACTTAAAAAATGCTGATTCTATTTTGTGTGTGGATGGAGCTTAACTTGCATCAGTTTAAAGAATATATTTTTTGCCTTTTATTATGATAGGAAAGTATAGTATCAAGAAAGTTCGACGACCCTGGACTTGAACTCGGGTTGCCCAAAGCTAAAAAAAATATTGTCAGGGTACTGACAACTAGGCTATTGAGTCTAGTAACTTCCTTCAATTTGATAAATATTAGAACCTTATTGTGTAAGAAACATAGGGGGAACGGAATCCGACGGCAAAAAAACAGCTGTCGGAATCCGTTCCCCCACTCCCATTATGAGAGGTGTTGATGTAATGACTTAAAAAATGCTGATTCTATTTTGTGTGTGGATGGAGCTTAACTTGCATCAGTTTAAAGAATATATTTTTTGCCTTTTATTATGATAGGAAAGTATAGTATCAAGAAAGTTCGATGACCCAGGACTTGAACTCGGGTCGCCCCAAAGCTAAAAAAAAAAATTGTCAGGGGACTGACCACTAGGCTATTGAGGCTAGTAAAATGCTCCAATTGAATAAATATTAGAACCTTATTGTGTAAGAAACATAGGGGGAACGGAATCCGACGGCAAAAACACAGCTGTCGGAATCCGTTCCCCCACTCCCATTATGAGAGGTGTTGATGTAATGACTTAAAAAATGCTGATTCTATTTTGTGTGTGGATGGAGCTTAACTTGCATCAGTTTAAAGAATATATTTTTTGCCTTTTATTATGATAGGAAAGTATAGTATCAAGAAAGTTCGATGACCCGGGACTTGAACTCGGGTAGCCCCAAAGCTAAAAAAAAATATTGTCAGAGGACTGACCACTAGGCTATTGAGGCTAGTAAAATGCTACAATTTAATTAATTTTAGAACCTTATTGTGTAAGAAACATAGGGGGAACGGAATCCGACGGCAAAAAAACAGCTGTCGGAATCCGTTCCCCCACTCCCATTATGAGAGGTGTTGATGTAATGACTTAAAAATGCTGATTCTATTTTGTGTGTGGATGGAGCTTAACTTGCATCAGTTTAAAGAATATATTTTTTGCCTTTTATTATGATAGGAAAGTATAGTATCAAGAAAGTTCGACGACCCTGGACTTGAACTCGGGTTGCCCAAAGCTAAAAAAAATATTGTCAGGGTACTGACAACTAGGCTATTGAGTCTAGTAACTTCCTTCAATTTGATAAATATTAGAACCTTATTGTGTAAGAAACATAGGGGGAACGGAATCCGACGGCAAAAAAACAGCTGTCGGAATCCGTTCCCCCACTCCCATTATGAGAGGTGTTGATGTAATGACTTAAAAAATGCTGATTCTATTTTGTGTGTGGATGGAGCTTAACTTGCATCAGTTTAAAGAATATATTTTTTGCCTTTTATTATGATAGGAAAGTATAGTATCAAGAAAGTTCGATGACCCAGGACTTGAACTCGGGTCGCCCCAAAGCTAAAAAAAAAAATTGTCAGGGGACTGACCACTAGGCTATTGAGGCTAGTAAAATGCTCCAATTGAATAAATATTAGAACCTTATTGTGTAAGAAACATAGGGGGAACGGAATCCGACGGCAAAAACACAGCTGTCGGAATCCGTTCCCCCACTCCCATTATGAGAGGTGTTGATGTAATGACTTAAAAAATGCTGATTCTATTTTGTGTGTGGATGGAGCTTAACTTGCATCAGTTTAAAGAATATATTTTTTGCCTTTTATTATGATAGGAAAGTATAGTATCAAGAAAGTTCGATGACCCGGGACTTGAACTCGGGTAGCCCCAAAGCTAAAAAAAAATATTGTCAGAGGACTGACCACTAGGCTATTGAGGCTAGTAAAATGCTACAATTTAATTAATTTTAGAACCTTATTGTGTAAGAAACATAGGGGGAACGGAATCCGACGGCAAAAAAACAGCTGTCGGAATCCGTTCCCCCACTCCCATTATGAGAGGTGTTGATGTAATGACTTAAAAATGCTGATTCTATTTTGTGTGTGGATGGAGCTTAACTTGCATCAGTTTAAAGAATATATTTTTTGCCTTTTATTATGATAGGAAAGTATAGTATCAAGAAAGTTCGACGACCCTGGACTTGAACTCGGGTTGCCCAAAGCTAAAAAAAATATTGTCAGGGTACTGACAACTAGGCAGTGTTGGGCAAGTTACTTCGAAACTGTAATGCGTTATTTATTACTTATTACTGTCATTTCAAAGTAATTCGTTACATTACAATATTACTGTATTTAAAATGTAAGGCATTACACTACTATTGCATTACTTTTAAGTTACTCTCACCCAAATAACTGCAAATATGGATTTGGAAATCTAAATGTAGCTTATGATGCTCAATTAGCTCATTACACATCCAGTAGAAGGTGATGTGGTATCCGACTGAGCTTGGACCCATAAGAAATTTTACTATGATGTACTATAGTACATACCATGGTATACCATAGTAGTACCATGGTATTCCATAGTAGTACTATGGTAGTACCATGGTACCTTACATATAACCATGGTACTATATAGTACTTCAGATATTATCATGGTACCATGGTACATTGCATGGTACTGTAGATGTTACTATGGTACATAGTATGGTACCTCAGATTTACCGTGGTACCTACCATGGTACATACCATAGTACCTATAGATATAACTATGGTACATACTTTATAGTACTTCAGATATTATCATGGTACCATGATAATATCTGAAGAACTATACTGTACAGTATGTTACTATGGTACATAGTATGGTACCTCAGATTTACCATGGTACATGCCCTAGTACCTCAGATATAACCATGGTACATTCTGCCGTACATATTACCATGGTACATACTTCCTCAGATATAACCTTGGTACCTCAAATATTACCATGGTACTTTGCATGGACGCATGGTACAGAAATCTTTTTACTTTAAGCCCGGGGTAAACTTTAGGGTTAAACTTTTTAGGGTTTAAATTTAAGCAAAAATAAAAATAACTAAGCCAAATATTTTTATTTTATTTTAATTATTATTGTGAGTGACTGCAGTAGTGTGGGCATAGGCCATTTGGTCTATGAACGAGTCATAGATCTCCAAAATCAGTTTTAAATGTATAATGTAATATTAATGAGATTTTTATTTAAGTAATGTTCTAATTCTAGATGTTTGTAAATGCTGCATGATTTTGACGTGGTTTAATCAATGGCCGTGCGCGTGAACTTTGAACATTCATGTCGCTTTCAAACCCATACTGTCTATTTTTCAAACACTGGAGCGGCCGCGGCGCAGAGTTGCCATGGAAACGGAGTGAAACATTTTGCGCGGACGTTTCTCCTCTGCTGATCTCGCGGTGATTTTGGCGAATTTGCATGAAGGAAAAAAAAACGACCACTTTATTCCAGGTTAACTGCTTGTAACGCGCGTTACTGACATTTGTACCGAGTAAAATATTACATTTTTCCCCCCTGTAATGCCTTACATTACCGCGTTACAGCAAAAAGCAATGCATTACAGTAATTAATTACTTTTGTAACGCGTTACTCCCAACACTGCAACTAGGCTATTGAGTCTAGTAACTTCCTTCAATTTGATAAATATTAGAACCTTATTGTGTAAGAAACATAGGGGGAACGGAATCCGACGGCAAAAAAACAGCTGTCGGAATCCGTTCCCCCACTCCCATTATGAGAGGTGTTGATGTAATGACTTAAAAAATGCTGATTCTATTTTGTGTGTGGATGGAGCTTAACTTGCATCAGTTTAAAGAATATATTTTTTGCCTTTTATTATGATAGGAAAGTATAGTATCAAGAAAGTTCGATGACCCAGGACTTGAACTCGGGTAGCCCCAAAGCTAAAAAAAAAAATTGTCAGGGTACTGACAACTAGGCTATTGAGTCTAGTAACTTCCTTCAATTTGATAAATATTAGAACCTTATTGTGTAAGAAACATAGGGGGAACGGAATCCGACGGCAAAAAAACAGCTGTCGGAATCCGTTCCCCCACTCCCATTATGAGAGGTGTTGATGTAATGACTTAAAAAATGCTGATTCTATTTTGTGTGTGGATGGAGCTTAACTTGCATCAGTTTAAAGAATATATTTTTTGCCTTTTATTATGATAGGAAAGTATAGTATCAAGAAAGTTCGATGACCCAGGACTTGAACTCGGGTCGCCCCAAAGCTAAAAAAAAAAATTGTCAGGGGACTGACCACTAGGCTATTGAGGCTAGTAAAATGCTACAATTTAATAAATATTAGAACCTTATTGTGTAAGAAACATAGGGGGAACGGAATCCGACGGCAAAAAAACAGCTGTCGGAATCCGTTCCCCCACTCCTATTATGAGAGGTGTTGATGTAATGGCTTAAAAAATGCTGATTCTATTTTGTGTGTGGATGGAGCTTAACTTGTATCAGTTTAAAGAATATATTTTTTGCCTTTTATTATGATAGGAAAGTATAGTATCAAGAAAGTTCGATGACCCAGGACTTGAACTCGGGTCGCCCCAAAGCTAAAAAAAAATATTGTCAGGGGACTGACCACTAGGCTATTGAGGCTAGTAAAATGTTCCAATTGAATAAATATTAGAACCTTATTGTGTAAGAAACATAGGGGGAACGGAATCCGACGGCAAAAACACAGCTGTCGGAATCCGTTCCCCCACTCCCATTATGAGAGGTGTTGATGTAATGACTTAAAAAATGCTGATTCTATTTTGTGTGTGGATGGAGCTTAACTTGCATCAGTTTAAAGAATATATTTTTTGCCTTTTATTATGATAGGAAAGTATAGTATCAAGAAAGTTCGATGACCCGGGACTTGAACTCGGGTAGCCCCAAAGCTAAAAAAAAATATTGTCAGGGGACTGACCACTAGGCTATTGAGGCTAGCAAAATGCTGCAATTTAATAAATATTAGAACCTTATTGTGTAAGAAACATAGGGGGAACGGAATCCGACGGCAAAAAAACAGCTGTCGGAATCCGTTCCCCCACTCCCATTATGAGAGGTGTTGATATAATGACTTAAAAAATGCTGATTCTATTTTGTGTGTGGATGGAGCTTAACTTGCATCAGTTTAAAGAACATATTTTTTGCCTTTTATTATGATAGGAAAGTATAGTATCAAGAAAGTTCGACGACCCTGGACTTGAACTCGGGTTACCCAAAGCTAAAAAAAATATTGTCAGGGTACTGACAACTAGGCTATTGAGACTAGTAACTTCCTTCAATTTGATAAATATTAGAACCTTATTGTGTAAGAAACATAGGGGGAACGGAATCCGACGGCAAATAGTTCAGCTGTCGAATTCCGTTCCCCCACTCCCATTATGAGAGGTGTTGATGTAATGGCTTAAAAAAATGCTGATTCTATTTTTGTGAGTGTATGGAGCTTAAACAGCATCAATTTGATAAATATAAGAACCTCACTGTGTCAGAAATATGGGGGGAACAGAATCCGACGGCAAAAAGAAAAACAGTTGTCAGAATCCGTTCCCCCACTCCCATTATGAGAGGTGTTGATGTAATGGCTTAAAAAATGCTGATTCTATTTTGTGTGTGGATGGAGCTTAACTTGCAACAGTTTAAAGAATATATTTTTTGCCTTTTATTATGATAGGAAAGTATAGTATCAAGAAAGTTCGACGACCCTGGACTTGAACTTAGGTTGCCCAAAGCTAAAAAAAATATTGTCAGGGTACTGACAACTAGGCTATTGAGTCTAGTAACTTCCTTCAATTTGATAAATATTAGAACCTTATTGTGTAAGAAACATAGGGGGAACGGAATCCGACGGCAAATAGTTCAGCTGTCGAAATCCGTTCCCCCACTCCCATTATGAGAGGTGTTGATGTAATGGCAAAAAATTCTATTTTGTGTGTGGATGGAGCTTAACTTGCAACACTTTAAAGAATATATTTTTTGCCTTTTATTATGATAGGAAAGTATAGTATCAAGAAAGTTCGATGACCCGGGACTTGAACTCGGGTCGCCCCAAAGCTAAAAAAAAATATTGTCAGGGGACTGACCACTAGGCTATTGAGGCTAGTAAAATGCTACAATTTAATAAATATTAGAACCTTATTGTGTAAGAAACATAGGGGGAACGGAATCCGACGGCAAAAAAACAGCTGTCGGAATCCGTTCCCCCACTCCCATTATGAGAGGTGTTGATGTAATGGCTTAAAAAATGCTGATTCTATTTTGTGTGTGGATGGAGCTTAACTTGCATCAGTTTAAAGAATATATTTTTTGCCTTTTATTATGATAGGAAAGTATAGTATCAAGAAAGTTCGATGACCCGGGACTTGAACACGGGTCGCCCCAAAGCTAAAAAAAAATATTGTCAGGGGACTGACCACTAGGCTATTGAGGCTAACAAAATGCCACAATTTAATAAATATTAGAACCTTATTGTGTAAGAAACATAGGGGGAACGGAATCCGACGGCAAATAGTTCAGCTGTCGAAATCCGTTCCCCCACTCCCATTATGAGAGTTGTTGATGTAATGGCTTAAAAAATGCTGATTCTATTTTTGTGAGTGTATGGAGCTTAAACAGCATCAATTTGATAAATATAAGAACCTCAGTGTGTCAGAAATATGGGGGGAACAGAATCAGACGGCAAAAAGAAAAACAGTTGTCAGAATCCGTTCCCCCACTCCCATTATGAGAGGTGTTGATGTAAAGACTTAAAAAATGCTGATTCTATTTTGTGTGTGGATGGAGCTTAACTTGCATCAGTTTAAAGAATATATTTTTTGCCTTTTATTATGATAGGAAAGTATAGTATCAAGAAAGTTCGATGACCCGGGACTTGAACTCGGGTTGCCCAAAGCTAAAAAAAATATTGTCAGGGGACTGACCACTAGGCTATTGAGGCTAACAAAAGGCTACAATTTAATAAATATTAGAACCTTATCGTGTAAGAAACATAGGGGGAACGGAATCCGACGGCAAATAGTTCAGCTGTCGAAATCCGTTCCCCCACTCCCATTATGAGAGTTGTTGATGTAATGGCTTAAAAAATGCTGATTCTATTTTTGTGAGTGTATGGAGCTTAAACAGCATCAATTTGATAAATATAAGAACCTCAGTGTGTCAGAAACATAGGGGGAACGGAATCCGACGGCAAAAAAACAGCTTTCGGAATCCGTTCCCCCACTCCCATTATGAGAGGTGTTGATGTAATGACTTAAAAAATGCTGATTCTATTTTGTGTGTGGATGGAGCTTAACTTGCATCAGTTTAAAGAATATATTTTTTGCCTTTTATTATGATAGGAAAGTATAGTATCAAGAAAGTTCGACGACCCTGGACTTGAACTCGGGTTGCCCAAAGCTAAAAAAAATATTGTCAGGGTACTGACAACTAGGCTATTGAGTCTAGTAACTTCCTTCAATTTGATAAATATTAGAACCTTATTGTGTAAGAAACATAGGGGGAACGGAATCCGACGGCAAAAAAACAGCTGTCGGAATCCGTTCCCCCACTCCCATTATGAGAGGTGTTGATGTAATGACTTAAAAATGCTGATTCTATTTTGTGTGTGGATGGAGCTTAACTTGCATCAGTTTAAAGAATATATTTTTTGCCTTTTATTATGATAGGAAAGTATAGTATCAAGAAAGTTCGATGACCCAGGACTTGAACTCGGGTCGCCCCAAAGCTAAAAAAAATTATTGTCAGGGGACTGACCACTAGGCTATTGAGGCTAGTAAAATGCTCCAATTGAATAAATATTAGAACCTTATTGTGTAAGAAACATAGGGGGAACGGAATCCGACGGCAAAAACACAGCTGTCGGAATCCGTTCCCCCACTCCCATTATGAGAGGTGTTGATGTAATGACTTAAAAAATGCTGATTCTATTTTGTGTGTGGATGGAGCTTAACTTGCATCAGTTTAAAGAATATATTTTTTGCCTTTTATTATGATAGGAAAGTATAGTATCAAGAAAGTTCGACGACCCTGGACTTGAACTCGGGTTGCCCAAAGCTAAAAAAAATATTGTCAGGGTACTGACAACTAGGCTATTGAGTCTAGTAACTTCCTTCAATTTGATAAATATTAGAACCTTATTGTGTAAGAAACATAGGGGGAACGGAATCCGACGGCAAATAGTTCAGCTGTCGAAATCCGTTCCCCCACTCCCATAATGAGAGGTGTTGATGTAATGGCTTAAAAAATGCTGATTCTATTTTTGTGAGTGTATGGAGCTTAAACAGCATCAATCTGATAAATATAAGAACCTCAGTGTGTCAGAAATATGGGGGGAACAGAATCCGACGGCAAAAAGAAAAACAGTTGTCAGAATCCGTTCCCCCACTCCCATTATGAGAGGTGTTGATGTAATGGCTTAAAAAATGCTGATTCTGTTTTGTGTGTGGATGGAGCTTAACTTGCAACAGTTTAAAGAATATATTTTTCGCCTTTTATTATGATAGGAAAGTATCAAGAAAGTTCGATGACCCGGGACTTGAACTCGGGTCGCCCCAAAGCTAAAAAAAAAAATTGTCAGGGGACTGACCACTAGGCTATTGAGGCTAGTAAAATGCTACAATTTAATAAATATTAGAACCTTATTGTGTAAGAAACATAGGGGGAACGGAATCCGACGGCAAAAAAACAGCTGTCGGAATCCGTTCCCCCACTCCTATTATGAGAGGTGTTGATGTAATGGCTTAAAAAATGCTGATTCTATTTTGTGTGTGGATGGAGCTTAACTTGTATCAGTTTAAAGAATATATTTTTTGCCTTTTATTATGATAGGAAAGTATAGTATCAAGAAAGTTCGATGACCCAGGACTTGAACTCGGGTCGCCCCAAAGCTAAAAAAAAATATTGTCAGGGGACTGACCACTAGGCTATTGAGGCTAGTAAAATGTTCCAATTGAATAAATATTAGAACCTTATTGTGTAAGAAACATAGGGGGAACGGAATCCGACGGCAAAAACACAGCTGTCGGAATCCGTTCCCCCACTCCCATTATGAGAGGTGTTGATGTAATGACTTAAAAAATGCTGATTCTATTTTGTGTGTGGATGGAGCTTAACTTGCATCAGTTTAAAGAATATATTTTTTGCCTTTTATTATGATAGGAAAGTATAGTATCAAGAAAGTTCGATGACCCGGGACTTGAACTCGGGTAGCCCCAAAGCTAAAAAAAAATATTGTCAGGGGACTGACCACTAGGCTATTGAGGCTAGCAAAATGCTGCAATTTAATAAATATTAGAACCTTATTGTGTAAGAAACATAGGGGGAACGGAATCCGACGGCAAAAAAACAGCTGTCGGAATCCGTTCCCCCACTCCCATTATGAGAGGTGTTGATATAATGACTTAAAAAATGCTGATTCTATTTTGTGTGTGGATGGAGCTTAACTTGCATCAGTTTAAAGAACATATTTTTTGCCTTTTATTATGATAGGAAAGTATAGTATCAAGAAAGTTCGACGACCCTGGACTTGAACTCGGGTTACCCAAAGCTAAAAAAAATATTGTCAGGGTACTGACAACTAGGCTATTGAGACTAGTAACTTCCTTCAATTTGATAAATATTAGAACCTTATTGTGTAAGAAACATAGGGGGAACGGAATCCGACGGCAAATAGTTCAGCTGTCGAATTCCGTTCCCCCACTCCCATTATGAGAGGTGTTGATGTAATGGCTTAAAAAAATGCTGATTCTATTTTTGTGAGTGTATGGAGCTTAAACAGCATCAATTTGATAAATATAAGAACCTCACTGTGTCAGAAATATGGGGGGAACAGAATCCGACGGCAAAAAGAAAAACAGTTGTCAGAATCCGTTCCCCCACTCCCATTATGAGAGGTGTTGATGTAATGGCTTAAAAAATGCTGATTCTATTTTGTGTGTGGATGGAGCTTAACTTGCAACAGTTTAAAGAATATATTTTTTGCCTTTTATTATGATAGGAAAGTATAGTATCAAGAAAGTTCGACGACCCTGGACTTGAACTTAGGTTGCCCAAAGCTAAAAAAAATATTGTCAGGGTACTGACAACTAGGCTATTGAGTCTAGTAACTTCCTTCAATTTGATAAATATTAGAACCTTATTGTGTAAGAAACATAGGGGGAACGGAATCCGACGGCAAATAGTTCAGCTGTCGAAATCCGTTCCCCCACTCCCATTATGAGAGGTGTTGATGTAATGGCAAAAAATTCTATTTTGTGTGTGGATGGAGCTTAACTTGCAACACTTTAAAGAATATATTTTTTGCCTTTTATTATGATAGGAAAGTATAGTATCAAGAAAGTTCGATGACCCGGGACTTGAACTCGGGTCGCCCCAAAGCTAAAAAAAAATATTGTCAGGGGACTGACCACTAGGCTATTGAGGCTAGTAAAATGCTACAATTTAATAAATATTAGAACCTTATTGTGTAAGAAACATAGGGGGAACGGAATCCGACGGCAAAAAAACAGCTGTCGGAATCCGTTCCCCCACTCCCATTATGAGAGGTGTTGATGTAATGGCTTAAAAAATGCTGATTCTATTTTGTGTGTGGATGGAGCTTAACTTGCATCAGTTTAAAGAATATATTTTTTGCCTTTTATTATGATAGGAAAGTATAGTATCAAGAAAGTTCGATGACCCGGGACTTGAACACGGGTCGCCCCAAAGCTAAAAAAAAATATTGTCAGGGGACTGACCACTAGGCTATTGAGGCTAACAAAATGCCACAATTTAATAAATATTAGAACCTTATTGTGTAAGAAACATAGGGGGAACGGAATCCGACGGCAAATAGTTCAGCTGTCGAAATCCGTTCCCCCACTCCCATTATGAGAGTTGTTGATGTAATGGCTTAAAAAATGCTGATTCTATTTTTGTGAGTGTATGGAGCTTAAACAGCATCAATTTGATAAATATAAGAACCTCAGTGTGTCAGAAATATGGGGGGAACAGAATCAGACGGCAAAAAGAAAAACAGTTGTCAGAATCCGTTCCCCCACTCCCATTATGAGAGGTGTTGATGTAAAGACTTAAAAAATGCTGATTCTATTTTGTGTGTGGATGGAGCTTAACTTGCATCAGTTTAAAGAATATATTTTTTGCCTTTTATTATGATAGGAAAGTATAGTATCAAGAAAGTTCGATGACCCGGGACTTGAACTCGGGTTGCCCAAAGCTAAAAAAAATATTGTCAGGGGACTGACCACTAGGCTATTGAGGCTAACAAAAGGCTACAATTTAATAAATATTAGAACCTTATCGTGTAAGAAACATAGGGGGAACGGAATCCGACGGCAAATAGTTCAGCTGTCGAAATCCGTTCCCCCACTCCCATTATGAGAGTTGTTGATGTAATGGCTTAAAAAATGCTGATTCTATTTTTGTGAGTGTATGGAGCTTAAACAGCATCAATTTGATAAATATAAGAACCTCAGTGTGTCAGAAACATAGGGGGAACGGAATCCGACGGCAAAAAAACAGCTTTCGGAATCCGTTCCCCCACTCCCATTATGAGAGGTGTTGATGTAATGACTTAAAAAATGCTGATTCTATTTTGTGTGTGGATGGAGCTTAACTTGCATCAGTTTAAAGAATATATTTTTTGCCTTTTATTATGATAGGAAAGTATAGTATCAAGAAAGTTCGACGACCCTGGACTTGAACTCGGGTTGCCCAAAGCTAAAAAAAATATTGTCAGGGTACTGACAACTAGGCTATTGAGTCTAGTAACTTCCTTCAATTTGATAAATATTAGAACCTTATTGTGTAAGAAACATAGGGGGAACGGAATCCGACGGCAAAAAAACAGCTGTCGGAATCCGTTCCCCCACTCCCATTATGAGAGGTGTTGATGTAATGACTTAAAAATGCTGATTCTATTTTGTGTGTGGATGGAGCTTAACTTGCATCAGTTTAAAGAATATATTTTTTGCCTTTTATTATGATAGGAAAGTATAGTATCAAGAAAGTTCGATGACCCAGGACTTGAACTCGGGTCGCCCCAAAGCTAAAAAAAATTATTGTCAGGGGACTGACCACTAGGCTATTGAGGCTAGTAAAATGCTCCAATTGAATAAATATTAGAACCTTATTGTGTAAGAAACATAGGGGGAACGGAATCCGACGGCAAAAACACAGCTGTCGGAATCCGTTCCCCCACTCCCATTATGAGAGGTGTTGATGTAATGACTTAAAAAATGCTGATTCTATTTTGTGTGTGGATGGAGCTTAACTTGCATCAGTTTAAAGAATATATTTTTTGCCTTTTATTATGATAGGAAAGTATAGTATCAAGAAAGTTCGACGACCCTGGACTTGAACTCGGGTTGCCCAAAGCTAAAAAAAATATTGTCAGGGTACTGACAACTAGGCTATTGAGTCTAGTAACTTCCTTCAATTTGATAAATATTAGAACCTTATTGTGTAAGAAACATAGGGGGAACGGAATCCGACGGCAAATAGTTCAGCTGTCGAAATCCGTTCCCCCACTCCCATAATGAGAGGTGTTGATGTAATGGCTTAAAAAATGCTGATTCTATTTTTGTGAGTGTATGGAGCTTAAACAGCATCAATCTGATAAATATAAGAACCTCAGTGTGTCAGAAATATGGGGGGAACAGAATCCGACGGCAAAAAGAAAAACAGTTGTCAGAATCCGTTCCCCCACTCCCATTATGAGAGGTGTTGATGTAATGGCTTAAAAAATGCTGATTCTGTTTTGTGTGTGGATGGAGCTTAACTTGCAACAGTTTAAAGAATATATTTTTCGCCTTTTATTATGATAGGAAAGTATCAAGAAAGTTCGATGACCCGGGACTTGAACTCGGGTCGCCCCAAAGCAAAAAAAAAAAAATTGTCAGGGGACTGACCACTAGGCTATTGAGGCTAGTAAAATGCTACAATTTAATAAATATTAGAACCTTATTGTGTAAGAAACATAGGGGGAACGGAATCCGACGGCAAAAAAACAGCTGTCGGAATCCGTTCCCCCACTCCTATTATGAGAGGTGTTAATGTAATGGCTTAAAAAATGCTGATTCTATTTTGTGTGTGGATGGAGCTTAACTTGCATCAGTTTAAAGAATATATTTTTTGCCTTTTATTATGATAGGAAAGTATAGTATCAAGAAAGTTCGATGACCCAGGACTTGAACTCCGGTCGCCCCAAAGCTAAAAAAAAATATTGTCAGGGGACTGACCACTAGGCTATTGAGGCTAGTAAAATGCTCCAATTGAATAAATATTAGAACCTTATTGTGTAAGAAACATAGGGGGAACGGAATCCGACGGCAAAAACACAGCTGTCGGAATCCGTTCCCCCACTCCCATTATGAGAGGTGTTGATGTAATGACTTAAAAAATGCTGATTCTATTTTGTGTGTGGATGGAGCTTAACTTGCATCAGTTTAAAGAATATATTTTTTGCCTTTTATTATGATAGGAAAGTATAGTATCAAGAAAGTTCGATGACCCGGGACTTGAACTCGGGTAGCCCCAAAGCTAAAAAAAAATATTGTCAGGGGACTGACCACTAGGCTATTGAGGCTAGTAAAATGCTCCAATTGAATAAATATTAGAACCTTATTGTGTAAGAAACATAGGGGGAACAGAATCAGACGGCAAAAAGAAAAACAGTTGTCAGAATCCGTTCCCCCACTCCCATTATGAGAGGTGTTGATGTAATGGCTTAAAAAATGCTGATTCTATTTTGTGTGTGGATGGAGCTTAACTTGCAACAGTTTAAAGAATATATTTTTTGCCTTTTATTATGATAGGAAAGTATAGTATCAAGAAAGGTCGATGACCCGGGACTTGAACTCGGGTCGCCCCAAAGCTAAAAAAGAATATTATCAGGGGACTGACCACTAGGCTATTGAGGCTAAAAAATTTAATAAATATTAGAAACTTATTGTGTAAGAAACATGGGGGGAACGGAATCCGACGGCAAAAAAACAGCTGTCGGAATCCGTTCCCCCACTCCCATTATGAGAGGTGTTGATGTAATGACTTAAAAAATGCTGATTCTATTTTGTGTGTGGATGGAGCTTAACTTGCATCAGTTTAAAGAATATATTTTTTGCCTTTTATTATGATAGGAAAGTATAGTATCAAGAAAGTTCGACGACCCTGGACTTGAACTCGGGTTGCCCAAAGCTAAAAAAAATATTGTCAGGGGACTGACCACTAGGCTATTGAGGCTAACAAAAGGCTACAATTTAATAAATATTAGAACCTTATTGTGTAAGAAACATAGGGGGAACGGAATCCGACGGCAAATAGTTCAGCTGTCGAAATCCGTTCCCCCACTCCCATTATGAGAGTTGTTGATGTAATGGCTTAAAAAATGCTGATTCTATTTTTGTGAGTGTATGGAGCTTAAACAGCATCAATTTGATAAATATAAGAACCTCAGTGTGTCAGAAACATAGGGGGAACGGAATCCGACGGCAAAAAAACAGCTGTCGGAATCCGTTCCCCCACTCCCATTATGAGAGGTGTTGATGTAATGACTTAAAAAATGCTGATTCTATTTTGTGTGTGGATGGAGCTTAACTTGCATCAGTTTAAAGAATATATTTTTTGCCTTTTATTATGATAGGAAAGTATAGTATCAAGAAAGTTCGACGACCCTGGACTTGAACTCGGGTTGCCCAAAGCTAAAAAAAATATTGTCAGGGTACTGACAACTAGGCTATTGAGTCTAGTAACTTCCTTCAATTTGATAAATATTAGAACCTTATTGTGTAAGAAACATAGGGGGAACGGAATCCGACGGCAAAAAAACAGCTGTCGGAATCCGTTCCCCCACTCCCATTATGAGAGGTGTTGATGTAATGACTTAAAAAATGCTGATTCTATTTTGTGTGTGGATGGAGCTTAACTTGCATCAGTTTAAAGAATATATTTTTTGCCTTTTATTATGATAGGAAAGTATAGTATCAAGAAAGTTCGACGACCCTGGACTTGAACTCGGGTTGCCCAAAGCTAAAAAAAATATTGTCAGGGTACTGACAACTAGGCTATTGAGTCTAGTAACTTCCTTCAATTTGATAAATATTAGAACCTTATTGTGTAAGAAACATAGGGGGAACGGAATCCGACGGCAAAAAAACAGCTGTCGGAATCCGTTCCCCCACTCCCATTATGAGAGGTGTTGATGTAATGACTTAAAAAATGCTGATTCTATTTTGTGTGTGGATGGAGCTTAACTTGCATCAGTTTAAAGAATATATTTTTTGCCTTTTATTATGATAGGAAAGTATAGTATCAAGAAAGTTCGATGACCCAGGACTTGAACTCGGGTCGCCCCAAAGCTAAAAAAAAATATTGTCAGGGGACTGACCACTAGGCTATTGAGGCTAGTAAAATGCTCCAATTGAATAAATATTAGAACCTTATTGTGTAAGAAACATAGGGGGAACGGAATCCGACGGCAAAAACACAGCTGTCGGAATCCGTTCCCCCACTCCCATTATGAGAGGTGTTGATGTAATGGCTTAAAAAATGCTGATTCTATTTTTGTGAGTGTATGGAGCTTAAACAGCATCAATTTGATAAATATAAGAACCTCAGTGTGTCAGAAATATGGGGGGAACAGAATCAGACGGCAAAAAGAAAAACAGTTGTCAGAATCCGTTCCCCCACTCCCATTATGAGAGGTGTTGATGTAATGGCTTAAAAAATGCTGATTCTATTTTGTGTGTGGATGGAGCTTAACTTGCAACAGTTTAAAGAATATATTTTTTGCCTTTTATTATGATAGGAAAGTATCAAGAAAGTTCGATGACCCGGGACTTGAACTCGGGTCGCCCCAAAGCTAAAAAAAAATATTGTCAGGGGACTGACCACTAGGCTATTGAGGCTAGTAAAATGCTACAATTTAATAAATATTAGAACCTTATTGTGTAAGAAACATAGGGGGAACGGAATCCGACGGCAAAAAAACAGCTGTCGGAATCCGTTCCCCCACTCCCATTATGAGAGGTGTTGATGTAATGGCTTAAAAAATGCTGATTCTATTTTGTGTGTGGATGGAGCTTAACTTGCAACAGTTTAAAGAATATATTTTTTGCCTTTTATTATGATAGGAAAGTATAGTATCAAGAAAGTTCGATGACCCGGGACTTGAACTCGGGTCGCCCCAAAGCTAAAAAAGAATATTATCAGGAGACTGACCACTAGGCTATTGAGGCTAAAAAATTTAATAAATATTAGAAACTTATTGTGTAAGAAACATGGGGGGAACGGAATCCGACGGCAAAAAAACAGCTGTCGGAATCCGTTCCCCCACTCCCATTATGAGAGGTGTTGATGTAAAGACTTAAAAAATGCTGATTCTATTTTGTGTGTGGATGGAGCTTAACTTGCATCAGTTTAAAGAATATATTTTTTGCCTTTTATTATGATAGGAAAGTATAGTATCAAGAAAGTTCGATGACCCGGGACTTGAACTCGGGTTGCCCAAAGCTAAAAAAAATATTGTCAGGGGACTGACCACTAGGCTATTGAGGCTAACAAAAGGCTACAATTTAATAAATATTAGAACCTTATTGTGTAAGAAACATAGGGGGAACGGAATCCGACGGCAAATAGTTCAGCTGTCGAAATCCGTTCCCCCACTCCCATTATGAGAGTTGTTGATGTAATGGCTTAAAAAATGCTGATTCTATTTTTGTGAGTGTATGGAGCTTAAACAGCATCAATTTGATAAATATAAGAACCTCAGTGTGTCAGAAACATAGGGGGAACGGAATCCGACGGCAAAAAAACAGCTGTCGGAATCCGTTCCCCCACTCCCATTATGAGAGGTGTTGATGTAATGACTTAAAAAATGCTGATTCTATTTTGTGTGTGGATGGAGCTTAACTTGCATCAGTTTAAAGAATATATTTTTTGCCTTTTATTATGATAGGAAAGTATAGTATCAAGAAAGTTCGACGACCCTGGACTTGAACTCGGGTTGCCCAAAGCTAAAAAAAATATTGTCAGGGTACTGACAACTAGGCTATTGAGTCTAGTAACTTCCTTCAATTTGATAAATATTAGAACCTTATTGTGTAAGAAACATAGGGGGAACGGAATCCGACGGCAAAAAAACAGCTGTCGGAATCCGTTCCCCCACTCCCATTATGAGAGGTGTTGATGTAATGACTTAAAAAATGCTGATTCTATTTTGTGTGTGGATGGAGCTTAACTTGCATCAGTTTAAAGAATATATTTTTTGCCTTTTATTATGATAGGAAAGTATAGTATCAAGAAAGTTCGACGACCCTGGACTTGAACTCGGGTTGCCCAAAGCTAAAAAAAATATTGTCAGGGTACTGACAACTAGGCTATTGAGTCTAGTAACTTCCTTCAATTTGATAAATATTAGAACCTTATTGTGTAAGAAACATAGGGGGAACGGAATCCGACGGCAAAAAAACAGCTGTCGGAATCCGTTCCCCCACTCCCATTATGAGAGGTGTTGATGTAATGACTTAAAAATGCTGATTCTATTTTGTGTGTGGATGGAGCTTAACTTGCATCAGTTTAAAGAATATATTTTTTGCCTTTTATTATGATAGGAAAGTATAGTATCAAGAAAGTTCGATGACCCAGGACTTGAACTCGGGTCGCCCCAAAGCTAAAAAAAAATATTGTCAGGGGACTGACCACTAGGCTATTGAGGCTAGTAAAATGCTGCAATTGAATAAATATTAGAACCTTATTGTGTAAGAAACATAGGGGGAACGGAATCCGGCGGCAAAAACACAGCTGTCGGAATCCGTTCCCCCACTCCCATTATGAGAGGTGTTGATGTAATGACTTAAAAAATGCTGATTCTATTTTGTGTGTGGATGGAGCTTAACTTGCATCAGTTTAAAGAATATATTTTTTGCCTTTTATTATGATAGGAAAGTATAGTATCAAGAAAGTTCGACGACCCTGGACTTGAACTCGGGTTGCCCAAAGCTAAAAAAAATATTGTCAGGGTACTGACAACTAGGCTATTGAGTCTAGTAACTTCCTTCAATTTGATAAATATTAGAACCTTATTGTGTAAGAAACATAGGGGGAACGGAATCCGACGGCAAATAGTTCAGCTGTCGAAATCCGTTCCCCCACTCCCATAATGAGAGGTGTTGATGTAATGGCTTAAAAAATGCTGATTCTATTTTTGTGAGTGTATGGAGCTTAAACAGCATCAATCTGATAAATATAAGAACCTCAGTGTGTCAGAAATATGGGGGGAACAGAATCCGACGGCAAAAAGAAAAACAGTTGTCAGAATCCGTTCCCCCACTCCCATTATGAGAGGTGTTGATGTAATGGCTTAAAAAATGCTGATTCTGTTTTGTGTGTGGATGGAGCTTAACTTGCAACAGTTTAAAGAATATATTTTTCGCCTTTTATTATGATAGGAAAGTATCAAGAAAGTTCGATGACCCGGGACTTGAACTCGGGTCGCCCCAAAGCTAAAAAAAAAATATTGTCAGGGGACTGACCACTAGGCTATTGAGGCTAGTAAAATGCTACAATTTAATAAATATTAGAACCTTATTGTGTAAGAAACATAGGGGGAACGGAATCCGACGGCAAAAAAACAGCTGTCGGAATCCGTTCCCCCACTCCTATTATGAGAGGTGTTAATGTAATGGCTTAAAAAATGCTGATTCTATTTTGTGTGTGGATGGAGCTTAACTTGCATCAGTTTAAAGAATATATTTTTTGCCTTTTATTATGATAGGTAAGTATAGTATCAAGAAAGTTCGATGACCCAGGACTTGAACTCGCGTCGCCCCAAAGCTAAAAAAAAATATTGTCAGGGGACTGACCACTAGGCTATTGAGGCTAGTAAAATGCTCCAATTGAATAAATATTAGAACCTTATTGTGTAAGAAACATAGGGGGAACGGAATCCGACGGCAAAAACACAGCTGTCGGAATCCGTTCCCCCACTCCCATTATGAGAGGTGTTGATGTAATGACTTAAAAAATGCTGATTCTATTTTGTGTGTGGATGGAGCTTAACTTGCATCAGTTTAAAGAATATATTTTTTGCCTTTTATTATGATAGGAAAGTATAGTATCAAGAAAGTTCGATGACCCGGGACTTGAACTCGGGTAGCCCCAAAGCTAAAAAAAAATATTGTCAGGGGACTGACCACTAGGCTATTGAGGCTAACAAAATGCTACAATTTAATAAATATTAGAACCTTATTGTGTAAGAAACATAGGGGGAACGGAATCCGACGGCAAATAGTTCAGCTGTCGAAATCCGTTCCCCCACTCCCATTATGAGAGTTGTTGATGTAATGGCTTAAAAAATGCTGATTCTATTTTTGTGTGTGTATGGAGCTTAAACAGCATCAATTTGATAAATATAAGAACCTCAGTGTGTCAGAAATATGGGGGGAACAGAATCAGACGGCAAAAAGAAAAACAGTTGTCAGAATCCGTTCCCCCACTCCCATTATGAGAGGTGTTGATGTAATGGCTTAAAAAATGCTGATTCTATTTTGTGTGTGGATGGAGCTTAACTTGCAACAGTTTAAAGAATATATTTTTTGCCTTTTATTATGATAGGAAAGTATAGTATCAAGAAAGTTCGATGACCCGGGACTTGAACTCGGGTCGCCCCAAAGCTAAAAAAGAATATTATCAGGGGACTGACCACTAGGCTATTGAGGCTAAAAAATTTAATAAATATTAGAAACTTATTGTGTAAGAAACATGGGGGGAACGGAATCCGACGGCAAAAAAACAGCTGTCGGAATCCGTTCCCCCACTCCCATTATGAGAGGTGTTGATGTAAAGACTTAAAAAATGCTGATTGTATTTTGTGTGTGGATGGAGCTTAACTTGCATCAGTTTAAAGAATATATTTTTTGCCTTTTATTATGATAGGAAAGTATAGTATCAAGAAAGTTCGATGACCCGGGACTTGAACTCGGGTCGCCCCAAAGCTAAAAAAAAATATTATCAGGGGACTGACCACTAGGCTATTGAGGCTAAAAAATTTAATAAATATTAGAAACTTATTGTGTAAGAAACTTAGGGGGAACGGAATCCGACGGCAAAAAAACAGCTGTCGGAATCCGTTCCCCCACTCCCATTATGAGAGGTGTTGATGTAATGACTTAAAAAATGCTGATTCTATTTTGTGTGTGGATGGAGCTTAACTTGCATCAGTTTAAAGAATATATTTTTTGCCTTTTATTATGATAGGAAAGTATAGTATCAAGAAAGTTCGACGACCCTGGACTTGAACTCGGGTTGCCCAAAGCTAAAAAAAATATTGTCAGGGGACTGACCACTAGGCTATTGAGGCTAACAAAAGGCTACAATTTAATAAATATTAGAACCTTATTGTGTAAGAAACATAGGGGGAACGGAATCCGACGGCAAATAGTTCAGCTGTTGAAATCCGTTCCCCCACTCCCATTATGAGAGTTGTTGATGTAATGGCTTAAAAAATGCTGATTCTATTTTTGTGAGTGTATGGAGCTTAAACAGCATCAATTTGATAAATATAAGAACCTCAGTGTGTCAGAAACATAGGGGGAACGGAATCCGACGGCAAAAAAACAGCTGTCGGAATCCGTTCCCCCACTCCCATTATGAGAGGTGTTGATGTAATGACTTAAAAAATGCTGATTCTATTTTGTGTGTGGATGGAGCTTAACTTGCATCAGTTTAAAGAATATATTTTTTGCCTTTTATTATGATAGGAAAGTATAGTATCAAGAAAGTTCGACGACCCTGGACTTGAACTCGGGTTGCCCAAAGCTAAAAAAAATATTGTCAGGGTACTGACAACTAGGCTATTGAGTCTAGTAACTTCCTTCAATTTGATAAATATTAGAACCTTATTGTGTAAGAAACATAGGGGGAACGGAATCCGACGGCAAATAGTTCAGCTGTCGAAATCCGTTCCCCCACTCCCATAATGAGAGGTGTTGATGTAATGGCTTAAAAAATGCTGATTCTATTTTTGTGAGTGTATGGAGCTTAAACAGCATCAATCTGATAAATATAAGAACCTCAGTGTGTCAGAAATATGGGGGGAACAGAATCCGACGGCAAAAAGAAAAACAGTTGTCAGAATCCGTTCCCCCACTCCCATTATGAGAGGTGTAGATGTAATGGCTTAAAAAATGCTGATTCTGTTTTGTGTGTGGATGGAGCTTAACTTGCAACAGTTTAAAGAATATATTTTTCGCCTTTTATTATGATAGGAAAGTATCAAAAAAGTTCGATGACCCGGGACTTGAACTCGGGTCGCCCCAAAGCTAAAAAAAAAAATTGTCAGGGGACTGACCACTAGGCTATTGAGGCTAGTAAAATGCTACAATTTAATAAATATTAGAACCTTATTGTGTAAGAAACATAGGGGGAACGGAATCCGACGGCAAAAAAACAGCTGTCGGAATCCGTTCCCCCACTCCCATTATGAGAGGTGTTGATGTAATGACTTAAAAAATGCTGATTCTATTTTGTGTGTGGATGGAGCTTAACTTGCATCAGTTTAAAGAATATATTTTTTGCCTTTTATTATGATAGGAAAGTATAGTATCAAGAAAGTTCGACGACCCTGGACTTGAACTCGGGTTGCCCAAAGCTAAAAAAAATATTGTCAGGGTACTGACAACTAGGCTATTGAGTCTAGTAACTTCCTTCAATTTGATAAATATTAGAACCTTATTGTGTAAGAAACATAGGGGGAACGGAATCCGACGGCAAATAGTTCAGCTGTCGAAATCCGTTCCCCCACTCACATAATGAGAGGTGTTGATGTAATGGCTTAAAAAATGCTGATTCTATTTTTGTGAGTGTATGGAGCTTAAACAGCATCAATCTGATAAATATAAGAACCTCAGTGTGTCAGAAATATGGGGGGAACAGAATCCGACGGCAAAAAGAAAAACAGTTGCCAGAATCCGTTCCCCCACTCCCATTATGAGAGGTGTAGATGTAATGGCTTAAAAAATGCTGATTCTGTTTTGTGTGTGGATGGAGCTTAACTTGCAACAGTTTAAAGAATATATTTTTCGCCTTTTATTATGATAGGAAAGTATCAAAAAAGTTCGATGACCCGGGACTTGAACTCGGGTCGCCCCAAAGCTAAAAAAAAAAATTGTCAGGGGACTGACCACTAGGCTATTGAGGCTAGTAAAATGCTACAATTTAATAAATATTAGAACCTTATTGTGTAAGAAACATAGGGGGAACGGAATCCGACGGCAAAAAAACAGCTGTCGGAATCCGTTCCCCCACTCCTATTATGAGAGGTGTTAATGTAATGGCTTAAAAAATGCTGATTCTATTTTGTGTGTGGATGGAGCTTAACTTGCATCAGTTTAAAGAATATATTTTTTGCCTTTTATTATGATAGGAAAGTATAGTATCAAGAAAGTTCGATGACCCAGGACTTGAACTCGGGTCGCCCCAAAGCTAAAAAAAAATATTGTCAGGGGACTGACCACTAGGCTATTGAGGCTAGTAAAATGCTCCAATTGAATAAATATTAGAACCTTATTGTGTAAGAAACATAGGGGGAACGGAATCCGACGGCAAAAACACAGCTGTCGGAATCCGTTCCCCCACTCCCATTATGAGAGGTGTTGATGTAATGACTTAAAAAATGCTGATTCTATTTTGTGTGTGGATGGAGCTTAACTTGCATCAGTTTAAAGAATATATTTTTTGCCTTTTATTATGATAGGAAAGTATAGTATCAAGAAAGTTCGATGACCCGGGACTTGAACTCGGGTAGCCCCAAAGCTAAAAAAAAATATTGTCAGGGGACTGACCACTAGGCTATTGAGGCTAACAAAATGCTACAATTTAATAAATATTAGAACCTTATTGTGTAAGAAACATAGGGGGAACGGAATCCGACGGCAAATAGTTCAGCTGTCGAAATCCGTTCCCCCACTCCCATTATGAGAGTTGTTGATGTAATGGCTTAAAAAATGCTGATTCTATTTTTGTGAGTGTATGGAGCTTAAACAGCATCAATTTGATAAATATAAGAACCTCAGTGTGTCAGAAATATGGGGGGAACAGAATCAGACGGCAAAAAGAAAAACAGTTGTCAGAATCCGTTCCCCCACTCCCATTATGAGAGGTGTTGATGTAATGGCTTAAAAAATGCTGATTCTGTTTTGTGTGTGGATGGAGCTTAACTTGCAACAGTTTAAAGAATATATTTTTCGCCTTTTATTATGATAGGAAAGTATCAAGAAAGTTCGATGACCAGGGACTTGAACTCGGGTCGCCCCAAAGCTAAAAAAAAAATATTGTCAGGGGACTGACCACTAGGCTATTGAGGCTAGTAAAATGCTACAATTTAATAAATATTAGAACCTTATTGTGTAAGAAACATAGGGGGAACGGAATCCGACGGCAAAAAAACAGCTGTCGGAATCCGTTCCCCCACTCCTATTATGAGAGGTGTTAATGTAATGGCTTAAAAAATGCTGATTCTATTTTGTGTGTGGATGGAGCTTAACTTGCATCAGTTTAAAGAATATATTTTTTGCCTTTTATTATGATAGGTAAGTATAGTATCAAGAAAGTTCGATGACCCAGGACTTGAACTCGCGTCGCCCCAAAGCTAAAAAAAAATATTGTCAGGGGACTGACCACTAGGCTATTGAGGCTAGTAAAATGCTCCAATTGAATAAATATTAGAACCTTATTGTGTAAGAAACATAGGGGGAACGGAATCCGACGGCAAAAACACAGCTGTCGGAATCCGTTCCCCCACTCCCATTATGAGAGGTGTTGATGTAATGACTTAAAAAATGCTGATTCTATTTTGTGTGTGGATGGAGCTTAACTTGCATCAGTTTAAAGAATATATTTTTTGCCTTTTATTATGATAGGAAAGTATAGTATCAAGAAAGTTCGATGACCCGGGACTTGAACTCGGGTAGCCCCAAAGCTAAAAAAAAATATTGTCAGGGGACTGACCACTAGGCTATTGAGGCTAACAAAATGCTACAATTTAATAAATATTAGAACCTTATTGTGTAAGAAACATAGGGGGAACGGAATCCGACGGCAAATAGTTCAGCTGTCGAAATCCGTTCCCCCACTCCCATTATGAGAGTTGTTGATGTAATGGCTTAAAAAATGCTGATTCTATTTTTGTGTGTGTATGGAGCTTAAACAGCATCAATTTGATAAATATAAGAACCTCAGTGTGTCAGAAATATGGGGGGAACAGAATCAGACGGCAAAAAGAAAAACAGTTGTCAGAATCCGTTCCCCCACTCCCATTATGAGAGGTGTTGATGTAATGGCTTAAAAAATGCTGATTCTATTTTGTGTGTGGATGGAGCTTAACTTGCAACAGTTTAAAGAATATATTTTTTGCCTTTTATTATGATAGGAAAGTATAGTATCAAGAAAGTTCGATGACCCGGGACTTGAACTCGGGTCGCCCCAAAGCTAAAAAAGAATATTATCAGGGGACTGACCACTAGGCTATTGAGGCTAAAAAATTTAATAAATATTAGAAACTTATTGTGTAAGAAACATGGGGGGAACGGAATCCGACGGCAAAAAAACAGCTGTCGGAATCCGTTCCCCCACTCCCATTATGAGAGGTGTTGATGTAAAGACTTAAAAAATGCTGATTGTATTTTGTGTGTGGATGGAGCTTAACTTGCATCAGTTTAAAGAATATATTTTTTGCCTTTTATTATGATAGGAAAGTATAGTATCAAGAAAGTTCGATGACCCGGGACTTGAACTCGGGTCGCCCCAAAGCTAAAAAAAAATATTATCAGGGGACTGACCACTAGGCTATTGAGGCTAAAAAATTTAATAAATATTAGAAACTTATTGTGTAAGAAACTTAGGGGGAACGGAATCCGACGGCAAAAAAACAGCTGTCGGAATCCGTTCCCCCACTCCCATTATGAGAGGTGTTGATGTAATGACTTAAAAAATGCTGATTCTATTTTGTGTGTGGATGGAGCTTAACTTGCATCAGTTTAAAGAATATATTTTTTGCCTTTTATTATGATAGGAAAGTATAGTATCAAGAAAGTTCGACGACCCTGGACTTGAACTCGGGTTGCCCAAAGCTAAAAAAAATATTGTCAGGGGACTGACCACTAGGCTATTGAGGCTAACAAAAGGCTACAATTTAATAAATATTAGAACCTTATTGTGTAAGAAACATAGGGGGAACGGAATCCGACGGCAAATAGTTCAGCTGTTGAAATCCGTTCCCCCACTCCCATTATGAGAGTTGTTGATGTAATGGCTTAAAAAATGCTGATTCTATTTTTGTGAGTGTATGGAGCTTAAACAGCATCAATTTGATAAATATAAGAACCTCAGTGTGTCAGAAACATAGGGGGAACGGAATCCGACGGCAAAAAAACAGCTGTCGGAATCCGTTCCCCCACTCCCATTATGAGAGGTGTTGATGTAATGACTTAAAAAATGCTGATTCTATTTTGTGTGTGGATGGAGCTTAACTTGCATCAGTTTAAAGAATATATTTTTTGCCTTTTATTATGATAGGAAAGTATAGTATCAAGAAAGTTCGACGACCCTGGACTTGAACTCGGGTTGCCCAAAGCTAAAAAAAATATTGTCAGGGTACTGACAACTAGGCTATTGAGTCTAGTAACTTCCTTCAATTTGATAAATATTAGAACCTTATTGTGTAAGAAACATAGGGGGAACGGAATCCGACGGCAAATAGTTCAGCTGTCGAAATCCGTTCCCCCACTCCCATAATGAGAGGTGTTGATGTAATGGCTTAAAAAATGCTGATTCTATTTTTGTGAGTGTATGGAGCTTAAACAGCATCAATCTGATAAATATAAGAACCTCAGTGTGTCAGAAATATGGGGGGAACAGAATCCGACGGCAAAAAGAAAAACAGTTGTCAGAATCCGTTCCCCCACTCCCATTATGAGAGGTGTAGATGTAATGGCTTAAAAAATGCTGATTCTGTTTTGTGTGTGGATGGAGCTTAACTTGCAACAGTTTAAAGAATATATTTTTCGCCTTTTATTATGATAGGAAAGTATCAAAAAAGTTCGATGACCCGGGACTTGAACTCGGGTCGCCCCAAAGCTAAAAAAAAAAATTGTCAGGGGACTGACCACTAGGCTATTGAGGCTAGTAAAATGCTACAATTTAATAAATATTAGAACCTTATTGTGTAAGAAACATAGGGGGAACGGAATCCGACGGCAAAAAAACAGCTGTCGGAATCCGTTCCCCCACTCCCATTATGAGAGGTGTTGATGTAATGACTTAAAAAATGCTGATTCTATTTTGTGTGTGGATGGAGCTTAACTTGCATCAGTTTAAAGAATATATTTTTTGCCTTTTATTATGATAGGAAAGTATAGTATCAAGAAAGTTCGACGACCCTGGACTTGAACTCGGGTTGCCCAAAGCTAAAAAAAATATTGTCAGGGTACTGACAACTAGGCTATTGAGTCTAGTAACTTCCTTCAATTTGATAAATATTAGAACCTTATTGTGTAAGAAACATAGGGGGAACGGAATCCGACGGCAAATAGTTCAGCTGTCGAAATCCGTTCCCCCACTCACATAATGAGAGGTGTTGATGTAATGGCTTAAAAAATGCTGATTCTATTTTTGTGAGTGTATGGAGCTTAAACAGCATCAATCTGATAAATATAAGAACCTCAGTGTGTCAGAAATATGGGGGGAACAGAATCCGACGGCAAAAAGAAAAACAGTTGCCAGAATCCGTTCCCCCACTCCCATTATGAGAGGTGTAGATGTAATGGCTTAAAAAATGCTGATTCTGTTTTGTGTGTGGATGGAGCTTAACTTGCAACAGTTTAAAGAATATATTTTTCGCCTTTTATTATGATAGGAAAGTATCAAAAAAGTTCGATGACCCGGGACTTGAACTCGGGTCGCCCCAAAGCTAAAAAAAAAAATTGTCAGGGGACTGACCACTAGGCTATTGAGGCTAGTAAAATGCTACAATTTAATAAATATTAGAACCTTATTGTGTAAGAAACATAGGGGGAACGGAATCCGACGGCAAAAAAACAGCTGTCGGAATCCGTTCCCCCACTCCTATTATGAGAGGTGTTAATGTAATGGCTTAAAAAATGCTGATTCTATTTTGTGTGTGGATGGAGCTTAACTTGCATCAGTTTAAAGAATATATTTTTTGCCTTTTATTATGATAGGAAAGTATAGTATCAAGAAAGTTCGATGACCCAGGACTTGAACTCGGGTCGCCCCAAAGCTAAAAAAAAATATTGTCAGGGGACTGACCACTAGGCTATTGAGGCTAGTAAAATGCTCCAATTGAATAAATATTAGAACCTTATTGTGTAAGAAACATAGGGGGAACGGAATCCGACGGCAAAAACACAGCTGTCGGAATCCGTTCCCCCACTCCCATTATGAGAGGTGTTGATGTAATGACTTAAAAAATGCTGATTCTATTTTGTGTGTGGATGGAGCTTAACTTGCATCAGTTTAAAGAATATATTTTTTGCCTTTTATTATGATAGGAAAGTATAGTATCAAGAAAGTTCGATGACCCGGGACTTGAACTCGGGTAGCCCCAAAGCTAAAAAAAAATATTGTCAGGGGACTGACCACTAGGCTATTGAGGCTAACAAAATGCTACAATTTAATAAATATTAGAACCTTATTGTGTAAGAAACATAGGGGGAACGGAATCCGACGGCAAATAGTTCAGCTGTCGAAATCCGTTCCCCCACTCCCATTATGAGAGTTGTTGATGTAATGGCTTAAAAAATGCTGATTCTATTTTTGTGAGTGTATGGAGCTTAAACAGCATCAATTTGATAAATATAAGAACCTCAGTGTGTCAGAAATATGGGGGGAACAGAATCAGACGGCAAAAAGAAAAACAGTTGTCAGAATCCGTTCCCCCACTCCCATTATGAGAGGTGTTGATGTAATGACTTAAAAAATGCTGATTCTATTTTGTGTGTGGATGGAGCTTAACTTGCATCAGTTTAAAGAATATATTTTTTGCCTTTTATTATGATAGGAAAGTATAGTATCAAGAAAGTTCGATGACCCAGGACTTGAACTCGGGTCGCCCCAAAGCTAAAAAAAAATATTGTCAGGGGACTGACCACTAGGCTATTGAGGCTAGTAAAATGCTCCAATTGAATAAATATTAGAACCTTATTGTGTAAGAAACATAGGGGGAACGGAATCCGACGGCAAAAACACAGCTGTCGGAATCCGTTCCCCCACTCCCATTATGAGAGGTGTTGATGTAATGACTTAAAAAATGCTGATTCTATTTTGTGTGTGGATGGAGCTTAACTTGCATCAGTTTAAAGAATATATTTTTTGCCTTTTATTATGATAGGAAAGTATAGTATCAAGAAAGTTCGATGACCCGGGACTTGAACTCGGGTAGCCCCAAAGCTAAAAAAAAATATTGTCAGGGGACTGACCACTAGGCTATTGAGGCTAACAAAATGCTACAATTTAATAAATATTAGAACCTTATTGTGTAAGAAACATAGGGGGAACGGAATCCGACGGCAAATAGTTCAGCTGTCGAAATCCGTTCCCCCACTCCCATTATGAGAGTTGTTGATGTAATGGCTTAAAAAATGCTGATTCTATTTTTGTGAGTGTATGGAGCTTAAACAGCATCAATTTGATAAATATAAGAACCTCAGTGTGTCAGAAATATGGGGGGAACAGAATCAGACGGTAAAAAGAAAAACAGTTGTCAGAATCCGTTCCCCCACTCCCATTATGAGAGGTGTTGATGTAATGGCTTAAAAAATGCTGATTCTATTTTGTGTGTGGATGGAGCTTAACTTGCAACAGTTTAAAGAATATATTTTTTGCCTTTTATTATGATAGGAAAGTATCAAGAAAGTTCGATGACCCGGGACTTGAACTCGGGTCGCCCCAAAGCTAAAAAAAAATATTGTCAGGGGACTGACCACTAGGCTATTGAGGCTAGTAAAATGCTACAATTTAATAAATATTAGAACCTTATTGTGTAAGAAACATAGGGGGAACGGAATCCGACGGCAAAAAAACAGCTGTCGGAATCCGTTCCCCCACTCCCATTATGAGAGGTGTTGATGTAATGGCTTAAAAAATGCTGATTCTATTTTGTGTGTGGATGGAGCTTAACTTGCAACAGTTTAAAGAATATATTTTTTGCCTTTTATTATGATAGGAAAGTATAGTATCAAGAAAGTTCGATGACCCGGGACTTGAACTCGGGTCGCCCCAAAGCTAAAAAAGAATATTATCAGGGGACTGACCACTAGGCTATTGAGGCTAAAAAATTTAATAAATATTAGAAACTTATTGTGTAAGAAACATGGGGGGAACGGAATCCGACGGCAAAAAAACAGCTGTCGGAATCCGTTCCCCCACTCCCATTATGAGAGGTGTTGATGTAAAGACTTAAAAAATGCTGATTCTATTTTGTGTGTGGATGGAGCTTAACTTGCATCAGTTTAAAGAATATATTTTTTGCCTTTTATTATGATAGGAAAGTATAGTATCAAGAAAGTTCGATGACCCGGGACTTGAACTCGGGTCGCCCCAAAGCTAAAAAAAAATATTATCAGGGGACTGACCACTAGGCTATTGAGGCTAAAAAATTTAATAAATATTAGAAACTTATTGTGTAAGAAACATAGGGGGAACGGAATCCGACGGCAAAAAAACAGCTGTCGGAATCCGTTCCCCCACTCCCATTATGAGAGGTGTTGATGTAATGACTTAAAAAATGCTGATTCTATTTTGTGTGTGGATGGAGCTTAACTTGCATCAGTTTAAAGAATATATTTTTTGCCTTTTATTATGATAGGAAAGTATAGTATCAAGAAAGTTCGATGACCCAGGACTTGAACTCGGGTCGCCCCAAAGCTAAAAAAAAATATTGTCAGGGGACTGACCACTAGGCTATTGAGGCTAGTAAAATGCTCCAATTGAATAAATATTAGAACCTTATTGTGTAAGAAACATAGGGGGAACGGAATCCGACGGCAAAAACACAGCTGTCGGAATCCGTTCCCCCACTCCCATTATGAGAGGTGTAGATGTAATGGCTTAAAAAATGCTGATTCTGTTTTGTGTGTGGATGGAGCTTAACTTGCAACAGTTTAAAGAATATATTTTTCGCCTTTTATTATGATAGGAAAGTATCAAGAAAGTTCGATGACCCGGGACTTGAACTCGGGTCGCCCCAAAGCTAAAAAAAAAATATTGTCAGGGGACTGACCACTAGGCTATTGAGGCTAGTAAAATGCTACAATTTAATAAATATTAGAACCTTATTGTGTAAGAAACATAGGGGGAACGGAATCCGACGGCAAAAAAACAGCTGTCGGAATCCGTTCCCCCACTCCTATTATGAGAGGTGTTAATGTAATGGCTTAAAAAATGCTGATTCTATTTTGTGTGTGGATGGAGCTTAACTTGCATCAGTTTAAAGAATATATTTTTTGCCTTTTATTATGATAGGTAAGTATAGTATCAAGAAAGTTCGATGACCCAGGACTTGAACTCGCGTCGCCCCAAAGCTAAAAAAAAATATTGTCAGGGGACTGACCACTAGGCTATTGAGGCTAGTAAAATGCTCCAATTGAATAAATATTAGAACCTTATTGTGTAAGAAACATAGGGGGAACGGAATCCGACGGCAAAAACACAGCTGTCGGAATCCGTTCCCCCACTCCCATTATGAGAGGTGTTGATGTAATGACTTAAAAAATGCTGATTCTATTTTGTGTGTGGATGGAGCTTAACTTGCATCAGTTTAAAGAATATATTTTTTGCCTTTTATTATGATAGGAAAGTATAGTATCAAGAAAGTTCGATGACCCGGGACTTGAACTCGGGTAGCCCCAAAGCTAAAAAAAAATATTGTCAGGGGACTGACCACTAGGCTATTGAGGCTAACAAAATGCTACAATTTAATAAATATTAGAACCTTATTGTGTAAGAAACATAGGGGGAACGGAATCCGACGGCAAATAGTTCAGCTGTCGAAATCCGTTCCCCCACTCCCATTATGAGAGTTGTTGATGTAATGGCTTAAAAAATGCTGATTCTATTTTTGTGTGTGTATGGAGCTTAAACAGCATCAATTTGATAAATATAAGAACCTCAGTGTGTCAGAAATATGGGGGGAACAGAATCAGACGGCAAAAAGAAAAACAGTTGTCAGAATCCGTTCCCCCACTCCCATTATGAGAGGTGTTGATGTAATGGCTTAAAAAATGCTGATTCTATTTTGTGTGTGGATGGAGCTTAACTTGCAACAGTTTAAAGAATATATTTTTTGCCTTTTATTATGATAGGAAAGTATAGTATCAAGAAAGTTCGATGACCCGGGACTTGAACTCGGGTCGCCCCAAAGCTAAAAAAGAATATTATCAGGGGACTGACCACTAGGCTATTGAGGCTAAAAAATTTAATAAATATTAGAAACTTATTGTGTAAGAAACATGGGGGGAACGGAATCCGACGGCAAAAAAACAGCTGTCGGAATCCGTTCCCCCACTCCCATTATGAGAGGTGTTGATGTAAAGACTTAAAAAATGCTGATTGTATTTTGTGTGTGGATGGAGCTTAACTTGCATCAGTTTAAAGAATATATTTTTTGCCTTTTATTATGATAGGAAAGTATAGTATCAAGAAAGTTCGATGACCCGGGACTTGAACTCGGGTCGCCCCAAAGCTAAAAAAAAATATTATCAGGGGACTGACCACTAGGCTATTGAGGCTAAAAAATTTAATAAATATTAGAAACTTATTGTGTAAGAAACTTAGGGGGAACGGAATCCGACGGCAAAAAAACAGCTGTCGGAATCCGTTCCCCCACTCCCATTATGAGAGGTGTTGATGTAATGACTTAAAAAATGCTGATTCTATTTTGTGTGTGGATGGAGCTTAACTTGCATCAGTTTAAAGAATATATTTTTTGCCTTTTATTATGATAGGAAAGTATAGTATCAAGAAAGTTCGACGACCCTGGACTTGAACTCGGGTTGCCCAAAGCTAAAAAAAATATTGTCAGGGGACTGACCACTAGGCTATTGAGGCTAACAAAAGGCTACAATTTAATAAATATTAGAACCTTATTGTGTAAGAAACATAGGGGGAACGGAATCCGACGGCAAATAGTTCAGCTGTTGAAATCCGTTCCCCCACTCCCATTATGAGAGTTGTTGATGTAATGGCTTAAAAAATGCTGATTCTATTTTTGTGAGTGTATGGAGCTTAAACAGCATCAATTTGATAAATATAAGAACCTCAGTGTGTCAGAAACATAGGGGGAACGGAATCCGACGGCAAAAAAACAGCTGTCGGAATCCGTTCCCCCACTCCCATTATGAGAGGTGTTGATGTAATGACTTAAAAAATGCTGATTCTATTTTGTGTGTGGATGGAGCTTAACTTGCATCAGTTTAAAGAATATATTTTTTGCCTTTTATTATGATAGGAAAGTATAGTATCAAGAAAGTTCGACGACCCTGGACTTGAACTCGGGTTGCCCAAAGCTAAAAAAAATATTGTCAGGGTACTGACAACTAGGCTATTGAGTCTAGTAACTTCCTTCAATTTGATAAATATTAGAACCTTATTGTGTAAGAAACATAGGGGGAACGGAATCCGACGGCAAATAGTTCAGCTGTCGAAATCCGTTCCCCCACTCCCATAATGAGAGGTGTTGATGTAATGGCTTAAAAAATGCTGATTCTATTTTTGTGAGTGTATGGAGCTTAAACAGCATCAATCTGATAAATATAAGAACCTCAGTGTGTCAGAAATATGGGGGGAACAGAATCCGACGGCAAAAAGAAAAACAGTTGTCAGAATCCGTTCCCCCACTCCCATTATGAGAGGTGTAGATGTAATGGCTTAAAAAATGCTGATTCTGTTTTGTGTGTGGATGGAGCTTAACTTGCAACAGTTTAAAGAATATATTTTTCGCCTTTTATTATGATAGGAAAGTATCAAAAAAGTTCGATGACCCGGGACTTGAACTCGGGTCGCCCCAAAGCTAAAAAAAAAAATTGTCAGGGGACTGACCACTAGGCTATTGAGGCTAGTAAAATGCTACAATTTAATAAATATTAGAACCTTATTGTGTAGGAAACATAGGGGGAACGGAATCCGACGGCAAAAAAACAGCTGTCGGAATCCGTTCCCCCACTCCCATTATGAGAGGTGTTGATGTAATGACTTAAAAAATGCTGATTCTATTTTGTGTGTGGATGGAGCTTAACTTGCATCAGTTTAAAGAATATATTTTTTGCCTTTTATTATGATAGGAAAGTATAGTATCAAGAAAGTTCGACGACCCTGGACTTGAACTCGGGTTGCCCAAAGCTAAAAAAAATATTGTCAGGGTACTGACAACTAGGCTATTGAGTCTAGTAACTTCCTTCAATTTGATAAATATTAGAACCTTATTGTGTAAGAAACATAGGGGGAACGGAATCCGACGGCAAATAGTTCAGCTGTCGAAATCCGTTCCCCCACTCACATAATGAGAGGTGTTGATGTAATGGCTTAAAAAATGCTGATTCTATTTTTGTGAGTGTATGGAGCTTAAACAGCATCAATCTGATAAATATAAGAACCTCAGTGTGTCAGAAATATGGGGGGAACAGAATCCGACGGCAAAAAGAAAAACAGTTGCCAGAATCCGTTCCCCCACTCCCATTATGAGAGGTGTAGATGTAATGGCTTAAAAAATGCTGATTCTGTTTTGTGTGTGGATGGAGCTTAACTTGCAACAGTTTAAAGAATATATTTTTCGCCTTTTATTATGATAGGAAAGTATCAAAAAAGTTCGATGACCCGGGACTTGAACTCGGGTCGCCCCAAAGCTAAAAAAAAAAATTGTCAGGGGACTGACCACTAGGCTATTGAGGCTAGTAAAATGCTACAATTTAATAAATATTAGAACCTTATTGTGTAAGAAACATAGGGGGAACGGAATCCGACGGCAAAAAAACAGCTGTCGGAATCCGTTCCCCCACTCCTATTATGAGAGGTGTTAATGTAATGGCTTAAAAAATGCTGATTCTATTTTGTGTGTGGATGGAGCTTAACTTGCATCAGTTTAAAGAATATATTTTTTGCCTTTTATTATGATAGGAAAGTATAGTATCAAGAAAGTTCGATGACCCAGGACTTGAACTCGGGTCGCCCCAAAGCTAAAAAAAAATATTGTCAGGGGACTGACCACTAGGCTATTGAGGCTAGTAAAATACTCCAATTGAATAAATATTAGAACCTTATTGTGTAAGAAACATAGGGGGAACGGAATCCGACGGCAAAAACACAGCTGTCGGAATCCGTTCCCCCACTCCCATTATGAGAGGTGTTGATGTAATGACTTAAAAAATGCTGATTCTATTTTGTGTGTGGATGGAGCTTAACTTGCATCAGTTTAAAGAATATATTTTTTGCCTTTTATTATGATAGGAAAGTATAGTATCAAGAAAGTTCGATGACCCGGGACTTGAACTCGGGTAGCCCCAAAGCTAAAAAAAAATATTGTCAGGGGACTGACCACTAGGCTATTGAGGCTAACAAAATGCTACAATTTAATAAATATTAGAACCTTATTGTGTAAGAAACATAGGGGGAACGGAATCCGACGGCAAATAGTTCAGCTGTCGAAATCCGTTCCCCCACTCCCATTATGAGAGTTGTTGATGTAATGGCTTAAAAAATGCTGATTCTATTTTTGTGAGTGTATGGAGCTTAAACAGCATCAATTTGATAAATATAAGAACCTCAGTGTGTCAGAAATATGGGGGGAACAGAATCAGACGGCAAAAAGAAAAACAGTTGTCAGAATCCGTTCCCCCACTCCCATTATGAGAGGTGTTGATGTAATGACTTAAAAAATGCTGATTCTATTTTGTGTGTGGATGGAGCTTAACTTGCATCAGTTTAAAGAATATATTTTTTGCCTTTTATTATGATAGGAAAGTATAGTATCAAGAAAGTTCGATGACCCAGGACTTGAACTCGGGTCGCCCCAAAGCTAAAAAAAAATATTGTCAGGGGACTGACCACTAGGCTATTGAGGCTAGTAAAATGCTCCAATTGAATAAATATTAGAACCTTATTGTGTAAGAAACATAGGGGGAACGGAATCCGACGGCAAAAACACAGCTGTCGGAATCCGTTCCCCCACTCCCATTATGAGAGGTGTTGATGTAATGACTTAAAAAATGCTGATTCTATTTTGTGTGTGGATGGAGCTTAACTTGCATCAGTTTAAAGAATATATTTTTTGCCTTTTATTATGATAGGAAAGTATAGTATCAAGAAAGTTCGACGACCCTGGACTTGAACTCGGGTTGCCCAAAGCTAAAAAAAATATTGTCAGGGTACTGACAACTAGGCTATTGAGTCTAGTAACTTCCTTCAATTTGATAAATATTAGAACCTTATTGTGTAAGAAACATAGGGGGAACGGAATCCGACGGCAAATAGTTCAGCTGTCGAAATCCGTTCCCCCACTCACATAATGAGAGGTGTTGATGTAATGGCTTAAAAAATGCTGATTCTATTTTTGTGAGTGTATGGAGCTTAAACAGCATCAATCTGATAAATATAAGAACCTCAGTGTGTCAGAAATATGGGGGGAACAGAATCCGACGGCAAAAAGAAAAACAGTTGCCAGAATCCGTTCCCCCACTCCCATTATGAGAGGTGTAGATGTAATGGCTTAAAAAATGCTGATTCTGTTTTGTGTGTGGATGGAGCTTAACTTGCAACAGTTTAAAGAATATATTTTTCGCCTTTTATTATGATAGGAAAGTATCAAAAAAGTTCGATGACCCGGGACTTGAACTCGGGTCGCCCCAAAGCTAAAAAAAAAAATTGTCAGGGGACTGACCACTAGGCTATTGAGGCTAGTAAAATGCTACAATTTAATAAATATTAGAACCTTATTGTGTAAGAAACATAGGGGGAACGGAATCCGACGGCAAAAAAACAGCTGTCGGAATCCGTTCCCCCACTCCTATTATGAGAGGTGTTAATGTAATGGCTTAAAAAATGCTGATTCTATTTTGTGTGTGGATGGAGCTTAACTTGCATCAGTTTAAAGAATATATTTTTTGCCTTTTATTATGATAGGAAAGTATAGTATCAAGAAAGTTCGATGACCCAGGACTTGAACTCGGGTCGCCCCAAAGCTAAAAAAAAATATTGTCAGGGGACTGACCACTAGGCTATTGAGGCTAGTAAAATGCTCCAATTGAATAAATATTAGAACCTTATTGTGTAAGAAACATAGGGGGAACGGAATCCGACGGCAAAAACACAGCTGTCGGAATCCGTTCCCCCACTCCCATTATGAGAGGTGTTGATGTAATGACTTAAAAAATGCTGATTCTATTTTGTGTGTGGATGGAGCTTAACTTGCATCAGTTTAAAGAATATATTTTTTGCCTTTTATTATGATAGGAAAGTATAGTATCAAGAAAGTTCGATGACCCGGGACTTGAACTCGGGTAGCCCCAAAGCTAAAAAAAAATATTGTCAGGGGACTGACCACTAGGCTATTGAGGCTAACAAAATGCTACAATTTAATAAATATTAGAACCTTATTGTGTAAGAAACATAGGGGGAACGGAATCCGACGGCAAATAGTTCAGCTGTCGAAATCCGTTCCCCCACTCCCATTATGAGAGTTGTTGATGTAATGGCTTAAAAAATGCTGATTCTATTTTTGTGAGTGTATGGAGCTTAAACAGCATCAATTTGATAAATATAAGAACCTCAGTGTGTCAGAAATATGGGGGGAACAGAATCAGACGGCAAAAAGAAAAACAGTTGTCAGAATCCGTTCCCCCACTCCCATTATGAGAGGTGTTGATGTAATGACTTAAAAAATGCTGATTCTATTTTGTGTGTGGATGGAGCTTAACTTGCATCAGTTTAAAGAATATA
Source organism: Rutilus rutilus (assembly GCF_951802725.1). Taxonomy (NCBI): domain Eukaryota; kingdom Metazoa; phylum Chordata; class Actinopteri; order Cypriniformes; family Leuciscidae; genus Rutilus; species Rutilus rutilus. The sequence continues at coordinate 13,075,395 of NC_140211.1, forward strand.
TTTTTTGCCTTTTATTATGATAGGAAAGTATAGTATCAAGAAAGTTCGATGACCCAGGACTTGAACTCGGGTCGCCCCAAAGCTAAAAAAAAATATTGTCAGGGGACTGACCACTAGGCTATTGAGGCTAGTAAAATGCTCCAATTGAATAAATATTAGAACCTTATTGTGTAAGAAACATAGGGGGAACGGAATCCGACGGCAAAAACACAGCTGTCGGAATCCGTTCCCCCACTCCCATTATGAGAGGTGTTGATGTAATGACTTAAAAAATGCTGATTCTATTTTGTGTGTGGATGGAGCTTAACTTGCATCAGTTTAAAGAATATATTTTTTGCCTTTTATTATGATAGGAAAGTATAGTATCAAGAAAGTTCGATGACCCGGGACTTGAACTCGGGTAGCCCCAAAGCTAAAAAAAAATATTGTCAGGGGACTGACCACTAGGCTATTGAGGCTAACAAAATGCTACAATTTAATAAATATTAGAACCTTATTGTGTAAGAAACATAGGGGGAACGGAATCCGACGGCAAATAGTTCAGCTGTCGAAATCCGTTCCCCCACTCCCATTATGAGAGTTGTTGATGTAATGGCTTAAAAAATGCTGATTCTATTTTTGTGAGTGTATGGAGCTTAAACAGCATCAATTTGATAAATATAAGAACCTCAGTGTGTCAGAAATATGGGGGGAACAGAATCAGACGGTAAAAAGAAAAACAGTTGTCAGAATCCGTTCCCCCACTCCCATTATGAGAGGTGTTGATGTAATGGCTTAAAAAATGCTGATTCTATTTTGTGTGTGGATGGAGCTTAACTTGCAACAGTTTAAAGAATATATTTTTTGCCTTTTATTATGATAGGAAAGTATCAAGAAAGTTCGATGACCCGGGACTTGAACTCGGGTCGCCCCAAAGCTAAAAAAAAATATTGTCAGGGGACTGACCACTAGGCTATTGAGGCTAGTAAAATGCTACAATTTAATAAATATTAGAACCTTATTGTGTAAGAAACATAGGGGGAACGGAATCCGACGGCAAAAAAACAGCTGTCGGAATCCGTTCCCCCACTCCCATTATGAGAGGTGTTGATGTAATGGCTTAAAAAATGCTGATTCTATTTTGTGTGTGGATGGAGCTTAACTTGCAACAGTTTAAAGAATATATTTTTTGCCTTTTATTATGATAGGAAAGTATAGTATCAAGAAAGTTCGATGACCCGGGACTTGAACTCGGGTCGCCCCAAAGCTAAAAAAGAATATTATCAGGGGACTGACCACTAGGCTATTGAGGCTAAAAAATTTAATAAATATTAGAAACTTATTGTGTAAGAAACATGGGGGGAACGGAATCCGACGGCAAAAAAACAGCTGTCGGAATCCGTTCCCCCACTCCCATTATGAGAGGTGTTGATGTAAAGACTTAAAAAATGCTGATTCTATTTTGTGTGTGGATGGAGCTTAACTTGCATCAGTTTAAAGAATATATTTTTTGCCTTTTATTATGATAGGAAAGTATAGTATCAAGAAAGTTCGATGACCCGGGACTTGAACTCGGGTCGCCCCAAAGCTAAAAAAAAATATTATCAGGGGACTGACCACTAGGCTATTGAGGCTAAAAAATTTAATAAATATTAGAAACTTATTGTGTAAGAAACATAGGGGGAACGGAATCCGACGGCAAAAAAACAGCTGTCGGAATCCGTTCCCCCACTCCCATTATGAGAGGTGTTGATGTAATGACTTAAAAAATGCTGATTCTATTTTGTGTGTGGATGGAGCTTAACTTGCATCAGTTTAAAGAATATATTTTTTGCCTTTTATTATGATAGGAAAGTATAGTATCAAGAAAGTTCGATGACCCAGGACTTGAACTCGGGTCGCCCCAAAGCTAAAAAAAAATATTGTCAGGGGACTGACCACTAGGCTATTGAGGCTAGTAAAATGCTCCAATTGAATAAATATTAGAACCTTATTGTGTAAGAAACATAGGGGGAACGGAATCCAACGGCAAAAACACAGCTGTCGGAATCCGTTCCCCCACTCCCATTATGAGAGGTGTTGATGTAATGACTTAAAAAATGCTGATTCTATTTTGTGTGTGGATGGAGCTTAACTTGCATCAGTTTAAAGAATATATTTTTTGCCTTTTATTATGATAGGAAAGTATAGTATCAAGAAAGTTCGACGACCCTGGACTTGAACTCGGGTTGCCCAAAGCTAAAAAAAATATTGTCAGGGTATTGACAACTAGGCTATTGAGTCTAGTAACTTCCTTCAATTTGATAAATATTAGAACCTTATTGTGTAAGAAACATAGGGGGAACGGAATCCGACGGCAAATAGTTCAGCTGTCGAAATCCGTTCCCCCACTCCCATAATGAGAGGTGTTGATGTAATGGCTTAAAAAATGCTGATTCTATTTTTGTGAGTGTATGGAGCTTAAACAGCATCAATCTGATAAATATAAGAACCTCAGTGTGTCAGAAATATGGGGGGAACAGAATCCGACGGCAAAAAGAAAAACAGTTGTCAGAATCCGTTCCCCCACTCCCATTATGAGAGGTGTTGATGTAATGGCTTAAAAAATGCTGATTCTGTTTTGTGTGTGGATGGAGCTTAACTTGCAACAGTTTAAAGAATATATTTTTCGCCTTTTATTATGATAGGAAAGTATCAAGAAAGTTCGATGACCCGGGACTTGAACTCGGGTCGCCCCAAAGCTAAAAAAAAAAAATTGTCAGGGGACTGACCACTAGGCTATTGAGGCTAGTAAAATGCTACAATTTAATAAATATTAGAACCTTATTGTGTAAGAAACATAGGGGGAACGGAATCCGACGGCAAAAAAACAGCTGTCGGAATCCGTTCCCCCACTCCTATTATGAGAGGTGTTAATGTAATGGCTTAAAAAATGCTGATTCTATTTTGTGTGTGGATGGAGCTTAACTTGCATCAGTTTAAAGAATATATTTTTTGCCTTTTATTATGATAGGAAAGTATAGTATCAAGAAAGTTCGATGACCCAGGACTTGAACTCGGGTCGCCCCAAAGCTAAAAAAAAATATTGTCAGGGGACTGACCACTAGGCTATTGAGGCTAGTAAAATGCTCCAATTGAATAAATATTAGAACCTTATTGTGTAAGAAACATAGGGGGAACGGAATCCGACGGCAAAAACACAGCTGTCGGAATCCGTTCCCCCACTCCCATTATGAGAGGTGTTGATGTAATGACTTAAAAAATGCTGATTCTATTTTGTGTGTGGATGGAGCTTAACTTGCATCAGTTTAAAGAATATATTTTTTGCCTTTTATTATGATAGGAAAGTATAGTATCAAGAAAGTTCGATGACCCGGGACTTGAACTCGGGTAGCCCCAAAGCTAAAAAAAAATATTGTCAGGGGACTGACTACTAGGCTATTGAGGCTAGTAAATTGCTCCAATTGAATAAATATTAGAACCTTATTGTGTAAGAAACATAGGGGGAACAGAATCAGACGGCAAAAAGAAAAACAGTTGTCAGAATCCGTTCCCCCACTCCCATTATGAGAGGTGTTGATGTAATGGCTTAAAAAATGCTGATTCTATTTTGTGTGTGGATGGAGCTTAACTTGCAACAGTTTAAAGAATATATTTTTTGCCTTTTATTATGATAGGAAAGTATCAAGAAAGTTCGATGACCCGGGACTTGAACTCGGGTCGCCCCAAAGCTAAAAAAAAATATTGTCAGGGGACTGACCACTAGGCTATTGAGGCTAGTAAAATGCTACAATTTAATAAATATTAGAACCTTATTGTGTAAGAAACATAGGGGGAACGGAATCCGACGGCAAAAACACAGCTGTCGGAATCCGTTCCCCCACTCCCATTATGAGAGGTGTTGATGTAATGACTTAAAAAATGCTGATTCTATTTTGTGTGTGGATGGAGCTTAACTTGCATCAGTTTAAAGAATATATTTTTTGCCTTTTATTATGATAGGAAAGTATAGTATCAAGAAAGTTCGATGACCCGGGACTTGAACTCGGGTAGCCCAAAGCTAAAAAAAAATATTGTCAGGGGACTGACTACTAGGCTATTGAGGCTAGTAAATTGCTCCAATTGAATAAATATTAGAACCTTATTGTGTAAGAAACATAGGGGGAACAGAATCAGACGGCAAAAAGAAAAACAGTTGTCAGAATCCGTTCCCCCACTCCCATTATGAGAGGTGTTGATGTAATGGCTTAAAAAATGCTGATTCTATTTTGTGTGTGGATGGAGCTTAACTTGCAACAGTTTAAAGAATATATTTTTTGCCTTTTATTATGATAGGAAAGTATCAAGAAAGTTCGATGACCCGGGACTTGAACTCGGGTCGCCCCAAAGCTAAAAAAAAATATTGTCAGGGGACTGACCACTAGGCTATTGAGGCTAGTAAAATGCTACAATTTAATAAATATTAGAACCTTATTGTGTAAGAAACATAGGGGGAACGGAATCCGACGGCAAAAAAACAGCTGTCGGAATCCGTTCCCCCACTCCCATTATGAGAGGTGTTGATGTAATGGCTTAAAAAATGCTGATTCTATTTTGTGTGTGGATGGAGCTTAACTTGCAACAGTTTAAAGAATATATTTTTTGCCTTTTATTATGATAGGAAAGTATAGTATCAAGAAAGGTCGATGACCCGGGACTTGAACTCGGGTCGCCCCAAAGCTAAAAAAGAATATTATCAGGGGACTGACCACTAGGCTATTGAGGCTAAAAAATTTAATAAATATTAGAAACTTATTGTGTAAGAAACATGGGGGGAACGGAATCCGACGGCAAAAAAACAGCTGTCGGAATCCGTTCCCCCACTCCCATTATGAGAGGTGTTGATGTAATGACTTAAAAAATGCTGATTCTATTTTGTGTGTGGATGGAGCTTAACTTGCATCAGTTTAAAGAATATATTTTTTGCCTTTTATTATGATAGGAAAGTATAGTATCAAGAAAGTTCGACGACCCTGGACTTGAACTCGGGTTGCCCAAAGCTAAAAAAAATATTGTCAGGGGACTGACCACTAGGCTATTGAGGCTAACAAAAGGCTACAATTTAATAAATATTAGAACCTTATTGTGTAAGAAACATAGGGGGAACGGAATCCGACGGCAAATAGTTCAGCTGTCGAAATCCGTTCCCCCACTCCCATTATGAGAGTTGTTGATGTAATGGCTTAAAAAATGCTGATTCTATTTTTGTGAGTGTATGGAGCTTAAACAGCATCAATTTGATAAATATAAGAACCTCAGTGTGTCAGAAACATAGGGGGAACGGAATCCGACGGCAAAAAAACAGCTGTCGGAATCCGTTCCCCCACTCCCATTATGAGAGGTGTTGATGTAATGACTTAAAAAATGCTGATTCTATTTTGTGTGTGGATGGAGCTTAACTTGCATCAGTTTAAAGAATATATTTTTTGCCTTTTATTATGATAGGAAAGTATAGTATCAAGAAAGTTCGACGACCCTGGACTTGAACTCGGGTTGCCCAAAGCTAAAAAAAATATTGTCAGGGTACTGACAACTAGGCTATTGAGTCTAGTAACTTCCTTCAATTTGATAAATATTAGAACCTTATTGTGTAAGAAACATAGGGGGAACGGAATCCGACGGCAAAAAAACAGCTGTCGGAATCCGTTCCCCCACTCCCATTATGAGAGGTGTTGATGTAATGACTTAAAAAATGCTGATTCTATTTTGTGTGTGGATGGAGCTTAACTTGCATCAGTTTAAAGAATATATTTTTTGCCTTTTATTATGATAGGAAAGTATAGTATCAAGAAAGTTCGACGACCCTGGACTTGAACTCGGGTTGCCCAAAGCTAAAAAAAATATTGTCAGGGTACTGACAACTAGGCTATTGAGTCTAGTAACTTCCTTCAATTTGATAAATATTAGAACCTTATTGTGTAAGAAACATAGGGGGAACGGAATCCGACGGCAAAAAAACAGCTGTCGGAATCCGTTCCCCCACTCCCATTATGAGAGGTGTTGATGTAATGACTTAAAAATGCTGATTCTATTTTGTGTGTGGATGGAGCTTAACTTGCATCAGTTTAAAGAATATATTTTTTGCCTTTTATTATGATAGGAAAGTATAGTATCAAGAAAGTTCGATGACCCAGGACTTGAACTCGGGTCGCCCCAAAGCTAAAAAAAAATATTGTCAGGGGACTGACCACTAGGCTATTGAGGCTAGTAAAATGCTCCAATTGAATAAATATTAGAACCTTATTGTGTAAGAAACATAGGGGGAACGGAATCCGACGGCAAAAACACAGCTGTCGGAATCCGTTCCCCCACTCCCATTATGAGAGGTGTTGATGTAATGACTTAAAAAATGCTGATTCTATTTTGTGTGTGGATGGAGCTTAACTTGCATCAGTTTAAAGAATATATTTTTTGCCTTTTATTATGATAGGAAAGTATAGTATCAAGAAAGTTCGACGACCCTGGACTTGAACTCGGGTTGCCCAAAGCTAAAAAAAATATTGTCAGGGTACTGACAACTAGGCTATTGAGTCTAGTAACTTCCTTCAATTTGATAAATATTAGAACCTTATTGTGTAAGAAACATAGGGGGAACAGAATCCGACGGCAAAAAAAAGCTGTCGGAATCCGTTCCCCCACTCCCATTATGAGAGGTGTTGATGTAATGACTTAAAAAATGCTGATTCTATTTTGTGTGTGGATGGAGCTTAACTTGCATCAGTTTAAAGAATATATTTTTTGCCTTTTATTATGATAGGAAAGTATAGTATCAAGAAAGTTCGATGACCCGGGACTTGAACTCGGGTCGCCCCAAAGCTAAAAAAAAATATTGTCAGGGGACTGACCACTAGGCTATTGAGGCTAACAAAATGCTACAATTTAATAAATATTAGAACCTTATTGTGTAAGAAACATAGGGGGAACGGAATCCGACGGCAAATAGTTCAGCTGTCGAAATCCGTTCCCCCACTCCCATTATGAGAGTTGTTGATGTAATGGCTTAAAAAATGCTGATTCTATTTTTGTGAGTGTATGGAGCTTAAACAGCATCAATTTGATAAATATAAGAACCTCAGTGTGTCAGAAATATGGGGGGAACAGAATCAGACGGCAAAAAGAAAAACAGTTGTCAGAATCCGTTCCCCCACTCCCATTATGAGAGGTGTTGATGTAATGGCTTAAAAAATGCTGATTCTATTTTGTGTGTGGATGGAGCTTAACTTGCAACAGTTTAAAGAATATATTTTTTGCCTTTTATTATGATAGGAAAGTATCAAGAAAGTTCGATGACCCGGGACTTGAACTCGGGTCGCCCCAAAGCTAAAAAAAAATATTGTCAGGGGACTGACCACTAGGCTATTGAGGCTAGTAAAATGCTACAATTTAATAAATATTAGAACCTTATTGTGTAAGAAACATAGGGGGAACGGAATCCGACGGCAAAAAAACAGCTGTCGGAATCCGTTCCCCCACTCCCATTATGAGAGGTGTTGATGTAATGGCTTAAAAAATGCTGATTCTATTTTGTGTGTGGATGGAGCTTAACTTGCAACAGTTTAAAGAATATATTTTTTGCCTTTTATTATGATAGGAAAGTATAGTATCAAGAAAGTTCGATGACCCGGGACTTGAACTCGGGTCGCCCCAAAGCTAAAAAAGAATATTATCAGGGGACTGACCACTAGGCTATTGAGGCTAAAAAATTTAATAAATATTAGAAACTTATTGTGTAAGAAACATGGGGGGAACGGAATCCGACGGCAAAAAAACAGCTGTCGGAATCCGTTCCCCCACTCCCATTATGAGAGGTGTTGATGTAAAGACTTAAAAAATGCTGATTCTATTTTGTGTGTGGATGGAGCTTAACTTGCATCAGTTTAAAGAATATATTTTTTGCCTTTTATTATGATAGGAAAGTATAGTATCAAGAAAGTTCGATGACCCGGGACTTGAACTCGGGTTGCCCAAAGCTAAAAAAAATATTGTCAGGGGACTGACCACTAGGCTATTGAGGCTAACAAAAGGCTACAATTTAATAAATATTAGAACCTTATTGTGTAAGAAACATAGGGGGAACGGAATCCGACGGCAAATAGTTCAGCTGTCGAAATCCGTTCCCCCACTCCCATTATGAGAGTTGTTGATGTAATGGCTTAAAAAATGCTGATTCTATTTTTGTGAGTGTATGGAGCTTAAACAGCATCAATTTGATAAATATAAGAACCTCAGTGTGTCAGAAACATAGGGGGAACGGAATCCGACGGCAAAAAAACAGCTGTCGGAATCCGTTCCCCCACTCCCATTATGAGAGGTGTTGATGTAATGACTTAAAAAATGCTGATTCTATTTTGTGTGTGGATGGAGCTTAACTTGCATCAGTTTAAAGAATATATTTTTTGCCTTTTATTATGATAGGAAAGTATAGTATCAAGAAAGTTCGACGACCCTGGACTTGAACTCGGGTTGCCCAAAGCTAAAAAAAATATTGTCAGGGTACTGACAACTAGGCTATTGAGTCTAGTAACTTCCTTCAATTTGATAAATATTAGAACCTTATTGTGTAAGAAACATAGGGGGAACGGAATCCGACGACAAAAAAACAGCTGTCGGAATCCGTTCCCCCACTCCCATTATGAGAGGTGTTGATGTAATGACTTAAAAAATGCTGATTCTATTTTGTGTGTGGATGGAGCTTAACTTGCATCAGTTTAAAGAATATATTTTTTGCCTTTTATTATGATAGGAAAGTATAGTATCAAGAAAGTTCGACGACCCTGGACTTGAACTCGGGTTGCCCAAAGCTAAAAAAAATATTGTCAGGGTACTGACAACTAGGCTATTGAGTCTAGTAACTTCCTTCAATTTGATAAATATTAGAACCTTATTGTGTAAGAAACATAGGGGGAACGGAATCCGACGGCAAATAGTTCAGCTGTCGAAATCCGTTCCCCCACTCCCATAATGAGAGGTGTTGATGTAATGGCTTAAAAAATGCTGATTCTATTTTTGTGAGTGTATGGAGCTTAAACAGCATCAATCTGATAAATATAAGAACCTCAGTGTGTCAGAAATATGGGGGGAACAGAATCCGACGGCAAAAAGAAAAACAGTTGTCAGAATCCGTTCCCCCACTCCCATAATGAGAGGTGTTGATGTAATGGCTTAAAAAATGCTGATTCTGTTTTGTGTGTGGATGGAGCTTAACTTGCAACAGTTTAAAGAATATATTTTTCGCCTTTTATTATGATAGGAAAGTATCAAGAAAGTTCGATGACCCGGGACTTGAACTCGGGTCGCCCCAAAGCTAAAAAAAAAAAATTGTCAGGGGACTGACCACTAGGCTATTGAGGCTAGTAAAATGCTACAATTTAATAAATATTAGAACCTTATTGTGTAAGAAACATAGGGGGAACGGAATCCGACGGCAAAAAAACAGCTGTCGGAATCCGTTCCCCCACTCCTATTATGAGAGGTGTTAATGTAATGGCTTAAAAAATGCTGATTCTATTTTGTGTGTGGATGGAGCTTAACTTGCATCAGTTTAAAGAATATATTTTTTGCCTTTTATTATGATAGGTAAGTATAGTATCAAGAAAGTTCGATGACCCAGGACTTGAACTCGGGTCGCCCCAAAGCTAAAAAAAAATATTGTCAGGGGACTGACCACTAGGCTATTGAGGCTAGTAAAATGCTCCAATTGAATAAATATTAGAACCTTATTGTGTAAGAAACATAGGGGGAACGGAATCCGACGGCAAAAACACAGCTGTCGGAATCCGTTCCCCCACTCCCATTATGAGAGGTGTTGATGTAATGACTTAAAAAATGCTGATTCTATTTTGTGTGTGGATGGAGCTTAACTTGCATCAGTTTAAAGAATATATTTTTTGCCTTTTATTATGATAGGAAAGTATAGTATCAAGAAAGTTCGACGACCCTGGACTTGAACTCGGGTTGCCCAAAGCTAAAAAAAATATTGTCAGGGTACTGACAACTAGGCTATTGAGTCTAGTAACTTCCTTCAATTTGATAAATATTAGAACCTTATTGTGTAAGAAACATAGGGGGAACGGAATCCGACGGCAAATAGTTCAGCTGTCGAAATCCGTTCCCCCACTCCCATAATGAGAGGTGTTGATGTAATGGCTTAAAAAATGCTGATTCTATTTTTGTGAGTGTATGGAGCTTAAACAGCATCAATCTGATAAATATAAGAACCTCAGTGTGTCAGAAATATGGGGGGAACAGAATCCGACGGCAAAAAGAAAAACAGTTGTCAGAATCCGTTCCCCCACTCCCATTATGAGAGGTGTTGATGTAATGGCTTAAAAAATGCTGATTCTGTTTTGTGTGTGGATGGAGCTTAACTTGCAACAGTTTAAAGAATATATTTTTCGCCTTTTATTATGATAGGAAAGTATCAAGAAAGTTCGATGACCCGGGACTTGAACTCGGGTCGCCCCAAAGCTAAAAAAAAAAAATTGTCAGGGGACTGACCACTAGGCTATTGAGGCTAGTAAAATGCTACAATTTAATAAATATTAGAACCTTATTGTGTAAGAAACATAGGGGGAACGGAATCCGACGGCAAAAAAACAGCTGTCGGAATCCGTTCCCCCACTCCTATTATGAGAGGTGTTAATGTAATGGCTTAAAAAATGCTGATTCTATTTTGTGTGTGGATGGAGCTTAACTTGCATCAGTTTAAAGAATATATTTTTTGCCTTTTATTATGATAGGTAAGTATAGTATCAAGAAAGTTCGATGACCCAGGACTTGAACTCGGGTCGCCCCAAAGCTAAAAAAAAATATTGTCAGGGGACTGACCACTAGGCTATTGAGGCTAGTAAAATGCTCCAATTGAATAAATATTAGAACCTTATTGTGTAAGAAACATAGGGGGAACGGAATCCGACGGCAAAAACACAGCTGTCGGAATCCGTTCCCCCACTCCCATTATGAGAGGTGTTGATGTAATGACTTAAAAAATGCTGATTCTATTTTGTGTGTGGATGGAGCTTAACTTGCATCAGTTTAAAGAATATATTTTTTGCCTTTTATTATGATAGGAAAGTATAGTATCAAGAAAGTTCGATGACCCGGGACTTGAACTCGGGTAGCCCCAAAGCTAAAAAAAAATATTGTCAGGGGACTGACCACTAGGCTATTGAGGCTAACAAAATGCTACAATTTAATAAATATTAGAACCTTATTGTGTAAGAAACATAGGGGGAACGGAATCCGACGGCAAATAGTTCAGCTGTCGAAATCCGTTCCCCCACTCCCATTATGAGAGTTGTTGATGTAATGGCTTAAAAAATGCTGATTCTATTTTTGTGTGTGTATGGAGCTTAAACAGCATCAATTTGATAAATATAAGAACCTCAGTGTGTCAGAAATATGGGGGGAACAGAATCAGACGGCAAAAAGAAAAACAGTTGTCAGAATCCGTTCCCCCACTCCCATTATGAGAGGTGTTGATGTAATGGCTTAAAAAATGCTGATTCTATTTTGTGTGTGGATGGAGCTTAACTTGCAACAGTTTAAAGAATATATTTTTTGCCTTTTATTATGATAGGAAAGTATAGTATCAAGAAAGTTCGATGACCCGGGACTTGAACTCGGGTCGCCCCAAAGCTAAAAAAGAATATTATCAGGGGACTGACCACTAGGCTATTGAGGCTAAAAAATTTAATAAATATTAGAAACTTATTGTGTAAGAAACATGGGGGGAACGGAATCCGACGGCAAAAAAACAGCTGTCGGAATCCGTTCCCCCACTCCCATTATGAGAGGTGTTGATGTAAAGACTTAAAAAATGCTGATTCTATTTTGTGTGTGGATGGAGCTTAACTTGCATCAGTTTAAAGAATATATTTTTTGCCTTTTATTATGATAGGAAAGTATAGTATCAAGAAAGTTCGATGACCCGGGACTTGAACTCGGGTCGCCCCAAAGCTAAAAAAAAATATTATCAGGGGACTGACCACTAGGCTATTGAGGCTGAAAAATTTAATAAATATTAGAAACTTATTGTGTAAGAAACATAGGGGGAACGGAATCCGACGGCAAAAAAACAGCTGTCGGAATCCGTTCCCCCACTCCCATTATGAGAGGTGTTGATGTAATGACTTAAAAAATGCTGATTCTATTTTGTGTGTGGATGGAGCTTAACTTGCATCAGTTTAAAGAATATATTTTTTGCCTTTTATTATGATAGGAAAGTATAGTATCAAGAAAGTTCGACGACCCTGGACTTGAACTCGGGTTGCCCAAAGCTAAAAAAAATATTGTCAGGGGACTGACCACTAGGCTATTGAGGCTAACAAAAGGCTACAATTTAATAAATATTAGAACCTTATTGTGTAAGAAACATAGGGGGAACGGAATCCGACGGCAAATAGTTCAGCTGTCGAAATCCGTTCCCCCACTCCCATTATGAGAGTTGTTGATGTAATGGCTTAAAAAATGCTGATTCTATTTTTGTGAGTGTATGGAGCTTAAACAGCATCAATTTGATAAATATAAGAACCTCAGTGTGTCAGAAACATAGGGGGAACGGAATCCGACGGCAAAAAAACAGCTGTCGGAATCCGTTCCCCCACTCCCATTATGAGAGGTGTTGATGTAATGACTTAAAAAATGCTGATTCTATTTTGTGTGTGGATGGAGCTTAACTTGCATCAGTTTAAAGAATATATTTTTTGCCTTTTATTATGATAGGAAAGTATAGTATCAAGAAAGTTCGACGACCCTGGACTTGAACTCGGGTTGCCCAAAGCTAAAAAAAATATTGTCAGGGTACTGACAACTAGGCTATTGAGTCTAGTAACTTCCTTCAATTTGATAAATATTAGAACCTTATTGTGTAAGAAACATAGGGGGAACGGAATCCGACGGCAAAAAAACAGCTGTCGGAATCCGTTCCCCCACTCCCATTATGAGAGGTGTTGATGTAATGACTTAAAAAATGCTGATTCTATTTTGTGTGTGGATGGAGCTTAACTTGCATCAGTTTAAAGAATATATTTTTTGCCTTTTATTATGATAGGAAAGTATAGTATCAAGAAAGTTCGACGACCCTGGACTTGAACTCGGGTTGCCCAAAGCTAAAAAAAAATATTGTCAGGGTACTGACAACTAGGCTATTGAGTCTAGTAACTTCCTTCAATTTGATAAATATTAGAACCTTATTGTGTAAGAAACATAGGGGGAACGGAATCCGACGGCAAAAAAACAGCTGTCGGAATCCGTTCCCCCACTCCCATTATGAGAGGTGTTGATGTAATGACTTAAAAAATGCTGATTCTATTTTGTGTGTGGATGGAGCTTAACTTGCATCAGTTTAAAGAATATATTTTTTGCCTTTTATTATGATAGGAAAGTATAGTATCAAGAAAGTTCGATGACCCAGGACTTGAACTCGGGTCGCCCCAAAGCTAAAAAAAAATATTGTCAGGGGACTGACCACTAGGCTATTGAGGCTAGTAAAATGCTCCAATTGAATAAATATTAGAACCTTATTGTGTAAGAAACATAGGGGGAACGGAATCCGACGGCAAAAACACAGCTGTCGGAATCCGTTCCCCCACTCCCATTATGAGAGGTGTTGATGTAATGACTTAAAAAATGCTGATTCTATTTTGTGTGTGGATGGAGCTTAACTTGCATCAGTTTAAAGAATATATTTTTTGCCTTTTATTATGATAGGAAAGTATAGTATCAAGAAAGTTCGACGACCCTGGACTTGAACTCGGGTTGCCCAAAGCTAAAAAAAATATTGTCAGGGTACTGACAACTAGGCTATTGAGTCTAGTAACTTCCTTCAATTTGATAAATATTAGAACCTTATTGTGTAAGAAACATAGGGGGAACGGAATCCGACGGCAAATAGTTCAGCTGTCGAAATCCGTTCCCCCACTCCCATAATGAGAGGTGTTGATGTAATGGCTTAAAAAATGCTGATTCTATTTTTGTGAGTGTATGGAGCTTAAACAGCATCAATCTGATAAATATAAGAACCTCAGTGTGTCAGAAATATGGGGGGAACAGAATCCGACGGCAAAAAGAAAAACAGTTGTCAGAATCCGTTCCCCCACTCCCATTATGAGAGGTGTAGATGTAATGGCTTAAAAAATGCTGATTCTGTTTTGTGTGTGGATGGAGCTTAACTTGCAACAGTTTAAAGAATATATTTTTCGCCTTTTATTATGATAGGAAAGTATCAAAAAAGTTCGATGACCCGGGACTTGAACTCGGGTCGCCCCAAAGCTAAAAAAAAAAATTGTCAGGGGACTGACCACTAGGCTATTGAGGCTAGTAAAATGCTACAATTTAATAAATATTAGAACCTTATTGTGTAAGAAACATAGGGGGAACGGAATACGACGGCAAAAAAACAGCTGTCGGAATCCGTTCCCCCACTCCTATTATGAGAGGTGTTAATGTAATGGCTTAAAAAATGCTGATTCTATTTTGTGTGTGGATGGAGCTTAACTTGCATCAGTTTAAAGAATATATTTTTTGCCTTTTATTATGATAGGAAAGTATAGTATCAAGAAAGTTCGATGACCCAGGACTTGAACTCGGGTCGCCCCAAAGCTAAAAAAAAATATTGTCAGGGGACTGACCACTAGGCTATTGAGGCTAGTAAAATGCTCCAATTGAATAAATATTAGAACCTTATTGTGTAAGAAACATAGGGGGAACGGAATCCGACGGCAAAAACACAGCTGTCGGAATCCGTTCCCCCACTCCCATTATGAGAGGTGTTGATGTAATGACTTAAAAAATGCTGATTCTATTTTGTGTGTGGATGGAGCTTAACTTGCATCAGTTTAAAGAATATATTTTTTGCCTTTTATTATGATAGGAAAGTATAGTATCAAGAAAGTTCGATGACCCGGGACTTGAACTCGGGTAGCCCCAAAGCTAAAAAAAAATATTGTCAGGGGACTGACCACTAGGCTATTGAGGCTAACAAAATGCTACAATTTAATAAATATTAGAACCTTATTGTGTAAGAAACATAGGGGGAACGGAATCCGACGGCAAATAGTTCAGCTGTCGAAATCCGTTCCCCCACTCCCATTATGAGAGTTGTTGATGTAATGGCTTAAAAAATGCTGATTCTATTTTTGTGAGTGTATGGAGCTTAAACAGCATCAATTTGATAAATATAAGAACCTCAGTGTGTCAGAAATATGGGGGGAACAGAATCAGACGGCAAAAAGAAAAACAGTTGTCAGAATCCGTTCCCCCACTCCCATTATGAGAGGTGTTGATGTAATGGCTTAAAAAATGCTGATTCTATTTTGTGTGTGGATGGAGCTTAACTTGCAACAGTTTAAAGAATATATTTTTTGCCTTTTATTATGATAGGAAAGTATCAAGAAAGTTCGATGACCCGGGACTTGAACTCGGGTCGCCCCAAAGCTAAAAAAAAATATTGTCAGGGGACTGACCACTAGGCTATTGATGCTAGTAAAATGCTACAATTTAATAAATATTAGAACCTTATTGTGTAAGAAACATAGGGGGAACGGAATCCGACGGCAAAAAAACAGCTGTCGGAATCCGTTCCCCCACTCCCATTATGAGAGGTGTTAATGTAATGGCTTAAAAAATGCTGATTCTATTTTGTGTGTGGATGGAGCTTAACTTGCAACAGTTTAAAGAATATATTTTTTGCCTTTTATTATGATAGGAAAGTATAGTATCAAGAAAGTTCGATGACCCGGGACTTGAACTCGGGTCGCCCCAAAGCTAAAAAAGAATATTATCAGGGGACTGACCACTAGGCTATTGAGGCTAAAAAATTTAATAAATATTAGAAACTTATTGTGTAAGAAACATGGGGGGAACGGAATCCGACGGCAAAAAAACAGCTGTCGGAATCCGTTCCCCCACTCCCATTATGAGAGGTGTTGATGTAAAGACTTAAAAAATGCTGATTCTATTTTGTGTGTGGATGGAGCTTAACTTGCATCAGTTTAAAGAATATATTTTTTGCCTTTTATTATGATAGGAAAGTATAGTATCAAGAAAGTTCGATGACCCGGGACTTGAACTCGGGTCGCCCCAAAGCTAAAAAAAAATATTATCAGGGGACTGACCACTAGGCTATTGAGGCTAAAAAATTTAATAAATATTAGAAACTTATTGTGTAAGAAACATAGGGGGAACGGAATCCGACGGCAAATAGTTCAGCTGTCGAAATCCATTCCCCCACTCCCATAATGAGAGGTGTTGATGTAATGGCTTAAAAAATGCTGATTCTATTTTTGTGAGTGTATGGAGCTTAAACAGCATCAATCTGATAAATATAAGAACCTCAGTGTGTCAGAAATATGGGGGGAACAGAATCCGACGGCAAAAAGAAAAACAGTTGTCAGAATCCGTTCCCCCACTCCCATTATGAGAGGTGTTGATGTAATGGCTTAAAAAATGCTGATTCTGTTTTGTGTGTGGATGGAGCTTAACTTGCAACAGTTTAAAGAATATATTTTTCGCCTTTTATTATGATAGGAAAGTATCAAGAAAGTTCGATGACCCGGGACTTGAACTCGGGTCGCCCCAAAGCTAAAAAAAAAAATTGTCAGGGGACTGACCACTAGGCTATTGAGGCTAGTAAAATGCTACAATTTAATAAATATTAGAACCTTATTGTGTAAGAAACATAGGGGGAACGGAATCCGACGGCAAAAAAACAGCTGTCGGAATCCGTTCCCCCACTCCTATTATGAGAGGTGTTAATGTAATGGCTTAAAAAATGCTGATTCTATTTTGTGTGTGGATGGAGCTTAACTTGCATCAGTTTAAAGAATATATTTTTTGCCTTTTATTATGATAGGAAAGTATAGTATCAAGAAAGTTCGATGACCCAGGACTTGAACTCGGGTCGCCCCAAAGCTAAAAAAAAATATTGTCAGGGGACTGACCACTAGGCTATTGAGGCTAGTAAAATGCTCCAATTGAATAAATATTAGAACCTTATTGTGTAAGAAACATAGGGGGAACGGAATCCGACGGCAAAAACACAGCTGTCGGAATCCGTTCCCCCACTCCCATTATGAGAGGTGTTGATGTAATGACTTAAAAAATGCTGATTCTATTTTGTGTGTGGATGGAGCTTAACTTGCATCAGTTTAAAGAATATATTTTTTGCCTTTTATTATGATAGGAAAGTATAGTATCAAGAAAGTTCGATGACCCGGGACTTGAACTCGGGTAGCCCCAAAGCTAAAAAAAAATATTGTCAGGGGACTGACCACTAGGCTATTGAGGCTAGTAAAATGCTACAATTTAATTAATTTTAGAACCTTATTGTGTAAGAAACATAGGGGGAACGGAATCCGACGGCAAAAAAAACAGCTGTCGGAATCCGTTCCCCCACTCCCATTATGAGAGGTGTTGATGTAATGACTTAAAAAATGCTGATTCTATTTTGTGTGTGGATGGAGCTTAACTTGCATCAGTTTAAAGAATATATTTTTTGCCTTTTATTATGATAGGAAAGTATAGTATCAAGAAAGTTCGACGACCCTGGACTTGAACTCGGGTTGCCCAAAGCTAAAAAAAATATTGTCAGGGTACTGACAACTAGGCTATTGAGTCTAGTAACTTCCTTCAATTTGATAAATATTAGAACCTTATTGTGTAAGAAACATAGGGGGAACGGAATCCGACGGCAAAAAAACAGCTGTCGGAATCCGTTCCCCCACTCCCATTATGAGAGGTGTTGATGTAATGACTTAAAAAATGCTGATTCTATTTTGTGTGTGGATGGAGCTTAACTTGCATCAGTTTAAAGAATATATTTTTTGCCTTTTATTATGATAGGAAAGTATAGTATCAAGAAAGTTCGATGACCCAGGACTTGAACTCGGGTCGCCCCAAAGCTAAAAAAAAAAATTGTCAGGGGACTGACCACTAGGCTATTGAGGCTAGTAAAATGCTCCAATTGAATAAATATTAGAACCTTATTGTGTAAGAAACATAGGGGGAACGGAATCCGACGGCAAAAACACAGCTGTCGGAATCCGTTCCCCCACTCCCATTATGAGAGGTGTTGATGTAATGACTTAAAAAATGCTGATTCTATTTTGTGTGTGGATGGAGCTTAACTTGCATCAGTTTAAAGAATATATTTTTTGCCTTTTATTATGATAGGAAAGTATAGTATCAAGAAAGTTCGATGACCCGGGACTTGAACTCGGGTAGCCCCAAAGCTAAAAAAAAATATTGTCAGAGGACTGACCACTAGGCTATTGAGGCTAGTAAAATGCTACAATTTAATTAATTTTAGAACCTTATTGTGTAAGAAACATAGGGGGAACGGAATCCGACGGCAAAAAAACAGCTGTCGGAATCCGTTCCCCCACTCCCATTATGAGAGGTGTTGATGTAATGACTTAAAAATGCTGATTCTATTTTGTGTGTGGATGGAGCTTAACTTGCATCAGTTTAAAGAATATATTTTTTGCCTTTTATTATGATAGGAAAGTATAGTATCAAGAAAGTTCGACGACCCTGGACTTGAACTCGGGTTGCCCAAAGCTAAAAAAAATATTGTCAGGGTACTGACAACTAGGCTATTGAGTCTAGTAACTTCCTTCAATTTGATAAATATTTGAACCTTATTGTGTAAGAAACATAGGGGGAACGGAATCCGACGGCAAAAAAACAGCTGTCGGAATCCGTTCCCCCACTCCCATTATGAGAGGTGTTGATGTAATGACTTAAAAAATGCTGATTCTATTTTGTGTGTGGATGGAGCTTAACTTGCATCAGTTTAAAGAATATATTTTTTGCCTTTTATTATGATAGGAAAGTATAGTATCAAGAAAGTTCGATGACCCAGGACTTGAACTCGGGTCGCCCCAAAGCTAAAAAAAAAAATTGTCAGGGGACTGACCACTAGGCTATTGAGGCTAGTAAAATGCTACAATTTAATAAATATTAGAACCTTATTGTGTAAGAAACATAGGGGGAACGGAATCCGACGGCAAAAAAACAGCTGTCGGAATCCGTTCCCCCACTCCTATTATGAGAGGTGTTGATGTAATGGCTTAAAAAATGCTGATTCTATTTTGTGTGTGGATGGAGCTTAAGTTGTATCAGTTTAAAGAATATATTTTTTGCCTTTTATTATGATAGGAAAGTATAGTATCAAGAAAGTTCGATGACCCAGGACTTGAACTCGGGTCGCCCCAAAGCTAAAAAAAAATATTGTCAGGGGACTGACCACTAGGCTATTGAGGCTAGTAAAATGTTCCAATTGAATAAATATTAGAACCTTATTGTGTAAGAAACATAGGGGGAACGGAATCCGACGGCAAAAACACAGCTGTCGGAATCCGTTCCCCCACTCCCATTATGAGAGGTGTTGATGTAATGACTTAAAAAATGCTGATTCTATTTTGTGTGTGGATGGAGCTTAACTTGCATCAGTTTAAAGAATATATTTTTTGCCTTTTATTATGATAGGAAAGTATAGTATCAAGAAAGTTCGATGACCCGGGACTTGAACTCGGGTTACCCAAAGCTAAAAAAAATATTGTCAGGGTACTGACAACTAGGCTATTGAGACTAGTAACTTCCTTCAATTTGATAAATATTAGAACCTTATTGTGTAAGAAACATAGGGGGAACGGAATCCGACGGCAAATAGTTCAGCTGTCGAAATCCGTTCCCCCACTCCCATTATGAGAGGTGTTGATGTAATGGCTTAAAAAAATGCTGATTCTATTTTTGTGAGTGTATGGAGCTTAAACAGCATCAATTTGATAAATATAAGAACCTCACTGTGTCAGAAATATGGGGGGAACAGAATCCGACGGCAAAAAGAAAAACAGTTGTCAGAATCCGTTCCCCCACTGCCATTATGAGAGGTGTTGATGTAATGGCTTAAAAAATGCTGATTCTATTTTGTGTGTGGATGGAGCTTAACTTGCAACAGTTTAAAGAATATATTTTTTGCCTTTTATTATGATAGGAAAGTATAGTATCAAGAAAGTTCGATGACCTGGGACTTGAACTCGGGTCGCCCCAAAGCTAAAAAAAAATATTGTCAGGGGACTGACCACTAGGCTATTGAGCATAGAAAAATCCTACAATTTAATAAATATTAGAACCTTATTGTGTAAGAAACATAGGGGGAACGGAATCCGACGGCAAAAAAACAGCTGTCGGAATCCGTTCCCCCACTCCCATTATGAGAGGTGTTGATGTAATGACTTAAAAAATGCTGATTCCATTTTGTGTGTAGATGGAGCTTAACTTGCATCAGTTTAAAGAACATATTTTTTGCCTTTTAATATGATAGGAAAGTATAGTATCAAGAAAGTTCGACGACCCTGGACTTGAACTCGGGTTGCCCAAAGCTAAAAAAAATATTGTCAGGGTACTGACAACTAGGCTATTGAAACTAGTAACTTCCTTCAGTTTGATAAATATTAGAACCTTATTGTGTAAGAAACATAGGGGGAACGGAATCCGACGGCAAATAGTTCAGCTGTCGAAATCCGTTCCCCCACTCCCATTATGAGAGGTGTTGATGTAATGGCTTAAAAAATGCTGATTCTATTTTGTGTGTGGATGGAGCTTAACTTGCAACAGTTTAAAGAATATATATTTTGCCTTTTATTATGATAGGAAAGTATAGTATCAAGAAAGTTCGATGACCCGGGACTTGAACTCAGGTCGCCCCAAAGCTAAAAAAAAATATTGTCAGGGTACTGACCACTAGGCTATTGAGGATAGCAAAATGCTACAATTTAATAAATATTAGAACCTTATTGTGTAAGAAACATAGGGGGAACGGAATCCAACGGCAAATAGTTCAGCTGTCGAAATCCGTTCCCCCACTCCCATTATGAGAGGTGTTGATGTAATGGCTTAAAAAATGCTGATTCTATTTTTGTGAGTGTATGGAGCTTAAACAGCATCAATCTGATAAATATAAGAACCTCAGTGTGTCAGAAATATGGGGGGAACAGAATCCGACGGCAAAAAGAAAAACAGTTGTCAGAATCCGTTCCCCCACTCCCATTATGAGAGGTGTTGCTGTAATGGCTTAAAAAATGCTGATTCTATTTTTGTGAGTGTATGGAGCTTAACTTGCAACAGTTTAAAGAATATATTTTTTGCCATTTATTATGATAGGAAAGTATAGTATCAAGAAAGTTCGATGACCCGGGACTTGAACTCGGGTCGGCCCAAAGCTAAAAAAAAATATTGTCAGGGGACTGACCACTAGGCTATTGAGGATAGCAAAATGCTACAATTTAATAAATATTAGAACCTTATTGTGTAGGAAACATAGGGGGAACGGAATCCGACGGCAAAAAAACAGCTGTCGCAATCCGTTCCCCCACTCCCATTATGAGAGGTGTTGATGTAATGGCTTAAAAAATGCTGATTCTATTTTTGTGAGTGTATGGAGCTTAAACAGCATCAATTTGATAAATATAAGAACCTCAGTGTGTCAGAAATATGGGGGGAACAGAATCCGACGGCAAAAAGAAAAACAGTTGTCAGAATCCGTTCCCCCACTCCCATTATGAGAGGTGTTGATGTAATGGCTTAAAAAATGCTGATTCTATTTTGTTTGTGGATGGAGCTTAACTTGCAACAGTTTAAAGAATATATTTTTTGCCTTTTATTATGATAGGAAAGTATAGTATCAAGAAAGTTCGATGACCCGGGACTTGAACTCGGGTCGCCCCAAAGCAAAAAAAAAATATTGTCAGGGGACTGACCACTAGGCTATTGAGGCTAGAAAAATGCTACAATTTAATAACTATTAGAACCTTATTGTGTAAGAAACATAGGGGGAACGGAATCCGACGGCAAAATAACAGCTGTCGGAATCCGTTCCCCCACTCCCATTATGAGAGGTGTTGATGTAATGACTTAAAAAATGCTGATTCTATTTTGTGTGTGGATGGAGCTTAACATGCATCAGTTTAAAGAATATATTTTTTGCCTTTTATTATGATAGGAAAGTATAGTATCAAGAAAGTTCGACGACCCTGGACTTGAACTCGGGTTGCTCAAAACTAAAAAAAATATTGTCAGGGTACTGACAACTAGGCTATTGAGACTAGTAACTTCCTTCAATTTGATAAATATTAGAACCTTATTGTGTAAGAAACATAGGGGGAACGGAATCCGACGGCAAATAGTTCAGCTGCCGAAATCCGTTCCCCCACTCCCATTATGAGAGGTGTTGATGTAATGGCTTAAAAAATGCTGATTCTATTTTTGTGAGTGTATGGAGCTTAAACAGCATCAATCTGATAAATATAAGAACCTCAGTGTGTCAGAAATATGGGGGGAACAGAATCCGACGGCAAAAAGAAAAACAGTTGTCAGAATCCGTTCCCCCACTCCCATTATGAGAGGTGGTGATGTAATGGCTTAAAAAATGCTGATTCTATTTTTGTGAGTGTATGGAGCTTAATCAGCATCAATTTGATAAATATAAGAACCTCAGTGTGTCAGAAATATGGGGGGAACAGAATCCGACGGCAAAAAGAAAAACAGTTGTCAGAATCCGTTCCCCCACTCCCATTATGAGAGGTGTTGATGTAATGGCTTAATAAATGCTGATTCTATTTTGTGTGTGGATGGAGCTTAACTTGCAACAGTTTAAAGAATATATTTTTTGCCTTTTATTATGATAGGAAAGTATAGTATCAAGAAAGTTCGATGACCCGGGACTTGAACTCGGGTCGCCCCAAAGCTAAAAAAAAATATTGTCAGGGGACTGACCACTAGGCTATTGAGACTAGTAACTTCCTTCAATTTGATAAATATTAGAACCTTATTGTGTAAGAAACATAGGGGGAACGGAATCCGACGGCAAATAGTTCAGCTGCCGAAATCCGTTCCCCCACTCCCATTATGAGAGGTGTTGATGTAATGGCTTAAAAAATGCTGATTCTATTTTGTGTGTGGATGGAGCTTAACTTGCAACAGTTTAAAGAATATATTTTTTGCCTTTTATTATGATAGGAAAGTATAGTATCAAGAAAGTTCGATGACCCGGGACTTGAACTCGGGTCGCCCCAAAGCTAAAAAAAAATATTGTCAAGGGACTGACCACTAGGCTATTGAGGCTAGAAAAATGCTACAATTTAATAACTATTAGAACCTTATTGTGTAAGAAACACAGGGGGAACGGAATCCGACGGCAAAAAAACAGCTGTCGGAATCCGTTCCCCCACTCCCATTATGAGAGGTGTTGATGTAATGACTTAAAAAATGCTGATTCTATTTTGTGTGTGGATGGAGCTTAACTTGCATCAGTTTAAAGAACATATTTTTTGCCTTTTATTATGATAGGACAGTATAGAATCAAGAAAGTTTGACGAACCGGGATTTGAACTCGGGTCGTAATAAGCTGAAAAACAATGAATGCATGTGCAGAGTGTACAGACCACTAGGCTATTGGCTTTAGTAATTAACTGCAATGTCATAAATATTAGAACCTCATTGTGTAAGAAACATAGGGGGAACGGAATCCGACGGCAAATAGTTCAGCTGTCGAAATCCGTTCCCCCACCCCAATGATGAGAGATGTTGATGTATCGGCTTAAAATATGCTTATTCTATTCTGTGTGTGGATGGAGCTTAAACAGCATCAATTTGATAAATATTAGAACCTCAGTTTGTCAGAAATATGGGGGGAACAGAATCCGACGGCAAAAAAAACCACTGTCGGAATCCGTTCCCCCACTCCCATTATGAGAGGTGTTGATGTAATGGCTTAAAAAATGCTGCTTTTATTTTTGTGTGTGGATGGAGCTTAACTTGCATCAGTTTAAAGAATATATTGTTTTGCCTTTTATTATGATAGGACAGTATAGTATCAAGAAAGTTTGAAAAAAATATTGTCAGTGCACTGACCACTAGGCTATTGAGTCTAGTAATTTGCTACAAGTTGATAAATCTTAGAACCTTATTCTTTAATAAACATAGGGGGAACAGAATCCGACGGCAAATAGTTCAGCTGTCGAAATCCGTTCCCCCACCCCAATGATGAGAGATGTTGATGTATCGGCTTAAAATATGCTTATTCTATTCTGTGTGTGGATGGAGCTTAAACAGCATCAATTTGATAAATATTAGAACCTTATTGTGTAATAAACATAGGGGGAACAGAATCCGACGGCAGAATCCGTTCCCCCACCCCAATGATGAGAGATGTTGATGTATCGGCTTAAAATATGTTGATTTTATATTTGTGTGTGGATGGAGCTTAACTTGCATCAGTTTAAAGAATATATTTTTTTGCCTTTTATTATCATAGGACAGTATAGTATCAAGAAAGTCAGACGTATCGGGACTTGAATTCGGGTCGTAATAAGCTGAAAAGCAATGAATGCCAGTACAGAGTGTACTGACCACTAGGCTATATGCACCCGGTGTTGAATATCAATGTGCGATTGAATGACTACTAGTCTAGAAAAATCTTTAGTCTATGGCAACTCTAATCAATAGCCTACATTTAATATTTGACATTATTTAATTAGTAATTAGTATCCAGCTCTTTACATTAAATTAGTTGAGTTAGCATAATTAGTTAATGAAATAATAAAAATAAAAAAATAAAGTTTAAATTAAGATACTAACCATATATTTCTATATAGCATTGCTTATTCCA
This sequence comes from Rutilus rutilus, assembly GCF_951802725.1. Lineage (NCBI taxonomy): Eukaryota > Metazoa > Chordata > Actinopteri > Cypriniformes > Leuciscidae > Rutilus > Rutilus rutilus. The sequence continues at coordinate 13,100,083 of NC_140211.1, forward strand.
CCACACAATGGACTGTTTATAAGTTGACAATCCGTTATACATGTGAAGATTGTAGGCTGTATCTTGAAGGTTTTTGTATTGTATTGTATCTTCTGTTATAAAGACGAAGATTGACATTTCGTTAATTAAACAAAATAAGAACACAATGTTGTTAAAAATAAACAATAAAATAATGTTCTGTTAGATGTGTTTTGACTACTTTTTGTTTAATTATATCTCTAGGTAATGAAGATATAGCCTATAAAAAAAAGAAAAGAATCTTATATATATTATATTATATAAAAAAAAAAACGTATAAGCCTATATAATTTTTTTTTTTTTTTTTAAAGGGCCTCATTGATGAATTTTGCCTGATTGGGGGCTGCTACTATTTGCTTAAGCTTTTTGAACGTAGAAGTTTGATAAAGGCGTGATAGGCTATCAATTTTATGTGGATAAAGGCATATTGTGTACATGACTGCACATGTCCTTATAAGGCCAAGAAAATATGTTGTTTTAACGACATAACATCTCGTTATTACGACATAATTGAGGGGAAAAAATTATATGTGGCAGCAATGCGTCACCGTAGTTTTGCTAACACTCCCATTAAGTTAAAACGTTATTTCTGAATGTTTTCTGAAGTATTAAGAACGTGTTCTTCTTGGTTTATGTGAACGCTAGAGGAACATTCCATATCATTTTGGAAATGTTATAAAAATGTTACTTCTGAAAGTTTTCTGAACGTTCAAAACATCGTAAATGCTTTGACAAAAACAAAACATTTTTTTCTTGGTTTATGTGAATTTTAGAGGAACGTTCCAATCATTTTGGAAATGTTATTAAAACGTTATTTCTGATGGAATGGAATGCTCCTAGCCTAGAAATCTAGACGCACCCTAGCAGCAGCTAAATTTATTTTGCAGCCAGGGTAGTCTAGCAACTCTCCATTGACTTTCGAGCTGGAAAAAACAAAATTAGGTCAGGCCAATCACATCGTGTATAGAGTAGGCGGGGCGGGCTTAACATAATAACGACAGAGTTGCGAGTCTTGCGACGGTTCCCTGCTACTTGAAAACAAAGAATGGGTGCTGCTGCTGGAGAACAGTCTTTCGAATCAGCTTTGGCCGCGACTCTGGAGGACTTGGAGTTAAGTTTTTCTTTGAGAAAAGAGCAAAGAACGGCACTTAAGTCATTCTTAAAAAAGGAAGATGTGTTCGTAGCCGGCCAGATATGGCAAAAGTTGAATCTATCAACTAACGTTAGCTCCGCTGTTGGGAAAACGCTCTGGGGTGCGTGTCCCGAACAACGACGCAACTCGCTGCTTAACTACCATAGAACGATGCATCGTTGAAGAAATCAACTAGCTAGTCACGACTGTTTCCCGAAACTGTATTGTCACAAAGTGGTCGTTCAACCACGCTGGTTTATGACGTCGCGCACGTGGTGGAGTGATAACTTCTTTTAATGAATCTGTTTGAGATCGAATTAACGCTAGATGTTTTGCTAAAAATTACAGACATGGCATCTGAAGACTATTTCTCATTTTTCTCAGTTATTTTGTTTTATTTCCAGATTCAGTCATAGGCTCGTTCTTGCATAGTACAACACGTTCGCACATGTGCACTCTTCAAAAACGGTGCTTTAAATCTCTTGACAATCTAAAAGACGTAAATTATATTTGAGACCGGGTATGGTTGTAACACGGGGAGAGTTGTAACACCACCATTTCCACCAATTGGGGATAAGATAGGAGTCATGTGATCATTTCAATGTTTACCTACTGTCTCCCTGACAACGCATGGTGGTTGTCAAGTCTGAAAACTGACGCAATCTGAACTTATCGAGAAAAAACTGATTTTGAGGTAAGAAAGTACATTTTTTGACCAAGACTATTTTTTGTCTAGTATCTAAACTATTGCAGATAAATAAGTTTGACTTATATTAGATTAAAATGTAGTTTCTTAGGCAAAATGTGATGCAGTTTTCCCCTGCTAATTTCAAACCAGTATGCTAATACAGCTAGCTAAACAGTGACTGACAGGGGTGGGGTGGGTTGTAACACTTCTTGAAAAAGTGTTACAACCATCCCCTATCATACAACTGATTGATTTTAATATTTTTATAGAATGCCTAGGCAGTGGAAAAGAAAGACAGACAGAGGTGTGACTGCCAGTCTTTTAAAAAAAAGCATCAGATGAGGTCATAACAAAGGGCAAGTCAGTCAGATCAGCTGCGAAGGCACATGGGATCTGTCATGTAACACTGAGCAGATACTGCAAATCACTGCAGAAGCTGAGAGACAATGGGTCCAGTGATCTTCCCAGCGTAGGTTACCGGAGCAGCAATAGAGTTTTCTCTGAGGAGCAGGAGAAAGTGTTGGCAGAATATTTGACTCAGTGTATTATGGATTGGCTCCACGTGAGGTAAGCAATATGAAAGGTTAGCTACTGGAGACCAGAGTATAATTGAATACTAGCATAGGTTCCAGATAAATAGATTTTTTTTTGCTATATGATCATGTTTTCTATTTCACTTTATTTAGGTCAGAACGTTTACATATGAACTGGCTGTAAAGTATGACCTCAAATACCCACAAACATGGGGTGAGAAGCAGATGGCAGGGCCTGACTGGTTCACATTCTTCATGAAGCGGAACCCCAACCTGTCCATGAGGAGTCCAGAGGCAACCAGCCTTACACGGTCCACAAGTTTTAATCACATGAATGTGGAACGTTTCTTCAACAGCCTTGGACAGGTCATTAAGAGATACAGCTTTGATGGGAGTGACATATGGAACATGGACGAAACTGGTGTAACCACAGTTCAGTCACCAGACCGTGTTGTTGCACGTCGTGGAGTGAAGCAGGTGGGTGCGATGACATCAGGTGAGAGAGGTGTGCTTGTGACAGTAGCATGCGCTGTGCAAGCACTGGGAAATGCAATTCCCCCTTCTTTGTATTCCCCCGTAAACGGTACAAGGAATACTTTATTCAGAGTGGCCAAACTGGGAGTGCTGGAAGCGGAAACGCTTCAGGATGGATGCAAGAGGAAGACTTCCTGTTATTCCTTGAGCACTTCGCAAAACACACAAAGGTCAGCCTAGACAAGAATGTTTTGCCTAGACAAGAAGGTTTTGCTTTTGATGGATAACCACTGTTCTCATATATCAGTGAAAGCTATCGACTTCTGCAAAAAAAAGGGGATTGTGCTACTTACCTTCCCCCCACACTGCAGCCACAAACTTCAGCCACTGGATCGCAGTGTCTACGGCCCATTTAAGAAAATGGTGAACACTGCAAGTGATGCGTGGATGAAGATGAATCCTGCCAAGACGATTACGATATATGATATTCCAACTATTGTGAAGACCGCCATGCCCACAGCTGCAACACCCAAAAACATTACAGCTGGTTTTGTATCCACAGGTATTTGGCCCTTCAACCCTGACATTTTTCAGGAGTGTGACTATGCACCCTCACAGGTCACTGACCGGCCAGACCCAGGTACGTCATTGACATCTGGAGCTTCCCAGCTGGACTCTCCTCCAACTCACTCTGGGACGACCTCCTCTCCTCCTCCAACTCACCTGGGGACGGCCTCCTCTCCTCCAACCTACCTGGGAACGGCCTCCTCTCCTCCAGCTCACCTGGGAACGACCTCCTCTCCTCCAACCTACCTGGGAACGACCTCCTCTCCTCCAACTTACTCTGGGACGACCTCCTCTCCTCCTCCAGCTCACCTGGGAACGACCTCCTCTCCTCCAACCTACCTGGGAACGACCTCCTCTCCTCCAACCTACCTAGTTACGTCTGGCTCCTCTGCAATTCTCAATGTCACCATGTCCTGTGCTCTAGATGAGCCAGGCACCTCAGGGTTGTCTCCAGGTCAGGCATTCAGTCCTTCAGCCATGCGGCCTTTTCCAAAAGCAGGGCCAAGAAAAACAACTGGCAGGATAAGGAAGAAGAGGCGGTCTGAAATACTCACTGATACACCAGTGAAACAAGCACTGATGGAAGAACAACAGGGAGGAGGAAAGAAAAGACAGAGCATCGTTGGTAAGAATAAAGGCAAGAAACAGAAAAAGGAGAGAAAGCCCACCAAGAAAATGTTGAACTTTGAGGATTCTGACATCTCAGATGAGGAAAACGTTTGTGTTGTTTGCATGGAGCCATATGGCAACTCAAAGCTGAAGGAGGTCTGGGAAAAATGTGCCCTATGCAGTCTCTGGGCCCACAAAGCCTGCACTCCTGGGTTACCGACATTCATTTGTCAGCACTGTGACTCTGATTAAGACACACACACACACACACACACACACACACTCACACACACACTCACACTCACTCACACACACTCACACTCACTCACACTCACACACACTCACACACACACTCACACTCACACTCACAGATAGATATTTGTTTTTTTGTTAGAAATTGTAGTTTGTTTATCAAGTATACTGTTAAGTAAGTTCGTTCAAGTAGACACATTTACACACACACACACACACACACACACACACACAAGTTAATCAGACAGTCTGTTCCAGAGAGGGATTGAGACACTGTTCTTTTATGTCAATAAACCTGTTTTTGAAGCATAACTTCCCCGGTATTGGGGTAGGTTGTAACGAAGGTACTTCATGTATTTGACACCAACTCACAAGGTCTGTGATATTCTTGTAGAGGATTGAATTGGTGCCATTTGTAGTGAACACATGTGGGTAAGTTTGAGAACTCTAGCTACAGAATTCAGTGAGTTATAGTTACTGAAGCAAAAAGTGTTACAACCATACCCGGTCTAAATAAAAGACACAGGTTGTACTGAATGTCAGCTTGCTTATTTTGCTCAAGATAAGGATTTATTAAGTCCACATGTCATGCAATCTAGAAACTATGCTTCTAACCACAGCTCGAGAGCTGTCGTTTCAAACACACAACTTTGCGATGCTGTTTGCGAATGTTCGTTAGAACGATGGTTTCGGGAAACACTGACTCGTTGAACTATGCTGATAACGACGGAACTTGCAACCATAGTTGGCTAACGATGCTTTTGGGAAACGCACCCCTGGTTGGTTGAAGCGCTGTCCTATTGCATGCAGAGGGAATTTGAAAGACAGCCGTTTATCCCGCCCCTCGGATTGAGCTGTGTCTATGGTGAGTTGCCAGACCTAACATCTTGATGTAGGTCTGGCTTGTCAGGCTAGAATGTTCCTCTAAAGTTTTCAACATTCAGAAATAACGTTTTGCTTTAGACCAAGCGCTTAGATCATTAAAATAGGGCCCATTGTGTAAGAAACATGGGGGGAACAGAATCCGACGGAAAATAATCCAGCTGTCAGAATCCGTTCCCCCACCCCCGAGAGAGATGTTGATGTAGTGCCTTAAAAGATGCTGATTTTTAACCCTGTATGGATGGAGTTTTACCAGCAACAGTTTAAAGATGTATTTTTTGGCGTTTTAAAAAATGGCCTTTTAACATAAATATTTATATTTGGATGACAGTGAAACAGGTAGACATTTATAATATACAAAAACAAGTTGGTGCTGGGAGGAGGGAGAGCAGGAATCGAGGGGAAGAAAAAATCATAACCTCGGTTGAGAATAATAGGTCATAGGCTACTGGACTTAACAGTACATTATATAAAATTGGAAAACACCCAACTGGGGAATGCATACACTGTAGCCAACAAGAAACAGATGATCATGTATTACTTCAATGTAGGAAATACAACAATGAGAGATATCACCTTATTCAGTCACTGAAAAAGGTTAAACATTATGATTTTTCGTTATCAGGTATTTTAGGGAAAACAACTAGTAAGATATATGATGATATTATTAAGTGTATAGGCTAAAAGACCATAGCTAAATTAAGTAAAAGAATATAGTGTAACGTCTGAAGAATGACAGACAAGGAAGGCTTTGTTTCAGAAATTTTACTCAGAAGAACGCAGAACAACTAAAACAGAACTCCCCTGCGTTAACCCTATAACTGCCGGTGCAAAAATAAAACAGCAATTTCACAACAATTATCAAGTCTGTGCGCTACAATAGTCTTTTTGATTGTATTTTGTTTATTTGTTTTGTTTTATTTTGCTAGTTTGTATATTTGTTTTGATGGTTTTTATGTTTTATTTTCATAAAATGTATAGAGGGTATGCATTGACGTCACTTTCCCACCTGAACACGCCCCCTCAGCCGGACTGAGTGGCAAAAGAGCACGTTGCATGACTGGATTTAATAGGGGAAACTGCGAAAACGGCAGTAAAACTAATTATTATCAGTTTAAACTAAAGGTTGGACTCGATATAGTGTTCCTTACAACTTACCAAAGATCCAGTGATCCATGGATATTGACATGCAGCCAGGAATCATGTTTCCAATCCTGACATTTATATAATGTGCCTGATTTCAATGCTGGGGAAATGCATAAAGCAAATTTGCCTGTGAACGCTTTATATAAATACACTATATAGGTCTAAATCCGGGTGATCACTTATATCAATGTTATATATATCATCATATTGTCCAGCCTTAAAACACGTATAGTTTTTTTTCTTTTTTGTCAGTGTTTATTTAAAAACATCAAATTATGCAGAATATACAGTACAATGGTAAATATTTAATTGATGAGTTGTCAATGCAATACATGGGTCATTCCTGGGATTCGGTAATATTTCAACTTGGACTTTTTTAATTTTTGAACTACATATGATTACATTTCTAAATACCCCACATTATTAGGCACATATCAAACCTTCATAAAATCATATTTTCCCATCTCAGGCATTAAAGATTTTTTATTATTTTCAGTTTTTTTCAGATTTGTACACCTTTTATTCTCAACCCCGTAACGGACAAAATTTAATTAGTTTAAACAGGATTTTACACAAAACTTGTTATAAAACTAACATCTACCTACTGCTCATGTGTCCCTCATACCAATTCAGTGACTTCAAATGTAACATTTATGCTAATTTTCACATTTGTATGTGATGGAAGTTACAAATATCCAAATTGTTTGTCCGTGGTCTCTTTATTTTAGTAAGAAAAAATTTAATTTAGATGTTTCACTAAAACCACAATTTTACTGTGTTAGCCCTTAACATGTCAGGTGGTAATCAGCAAGAAATGCTTTAATTTTTAATTGTCTTCCTTATTTTATTTTCCAAAAATATTAATGTGACAGGGTTGAGAATGCTGTGATGGGGTTGAATACTGTAACGGGGTTGAAAGGACACAATGGCCTACTTTTAATTTGTATTTGTTTAATACGAAAATCCCTCTTTGAGACTCAAACAAAACACTATTTTATTTTAGGCAACCATGTAATAAAGACATAGTCATATTTAGTTTTTTTCATTTTTACTTTATTATCTGAACTGCAGTGAGAATTTAAACAAAGAAAACTACTGCAGACAGTAAGGTCATTAGTAACTTTCAAATATTTTTGGTAAGAAAAAAACAAAAATAGATTACCAAACAGAACCTTTTATCAAATGGGCACAATAGGTAAATTCACTAGTGTCTAAACCGGAAAAGATGCCCGAGCCACCTCAGCTGGCCCCTCTTGATGTGGAGGAGCAGCGGCTCTACTCTGAGCTCCTCCCGAGTGACCGAGCTTCTCACCCTATCTCTAAGGGATCGCCCAGCCACCCTGCGGAGGAAGCTCATTTCGGCCACCTGTATCCGGGATCTTGTCCTTTCGGTCATGACCCACAGCTCATGACCATAGGTGAGAGTAGGAACGTAGATTGACCGGTAAATCGCTTTCTTCACCACGACAGACCGGTACATCGACCGCATTACTGCAGAAGCTGCACCGATCCATCTGTCAATCTCCCGTTCCATCCTTCCTTCACTCATGAACAAGACCCCAAGATACTTAAACTCCTCCACTTGAGGCAGGAACTCTCCACCAACCTGAAGTGGGCAAACCACCCTTTTCCGACTGAGGACCATTGCCTCGGATTTGGAGGTGTTGATTCTCATCCCAGCCGCTTCACACTCGGCTGCAAACCGCCCCAGTGCATGCTGAAGGTCCTGGTCTGATGGGGCCAGCATGACAACATCATCCGCAAAGAGCAGAGATGAAATCGCGTGGTCCCCAAACCTGACACCCTCTGGCCCCTGACTGCGCCTAGAAATTATGTCCATAAAAATTATGAACAGAACTGGTGACAAAGGGCAGCCCTGCCGGAGTCCAACATGCACCGGGAACAAGTCTGACTTACTGCTGGCAATACGAACCAAGCTCCTGCTCCGGTCGTACAGGGACCGGATAGCCCTTAGCAAAGGGCCCCGGACCCCATACTCCCGGAGCACCCTCCACAGGCCGCCATGAGGGACACAGTCGCATGCCTTCTCCAAATACAAAGCAAAGCACATGTGGATTGGTTGGGCAAACTCCCATGAACCCAGTGGGATTGAGGAGATCCTCGAAGTATTCCTTCCACCGTCCGATGATATCCCCAGTTGAGGTCAACAGCTGCCCACCTCCACTGTAAACAGCATTGGTAGGGCACTGCTTCCCCCTCCTGAGGCGCCGGATGGTTTGCCAGAATCTCTTCGAGGCCGACCGATAGTCCTTCTCCATGGCCTTACCGAACTCCTCCCAGGCCCGATTTTTTGCCTCCACAACCACCCGGGCTGCAGTCCACTTGGCCTGCCGGTACCCGTCAGCTGCCTCAGGAGTCCCACAAGCCTGCCAGGCCCGATAGGACTCCTTCTTCAGCTTGACGGCATCCCTTACTTCCAGTGTCCACCACCGGGTTCGGGGATTGCCGCCTCGACAGGCACCGGAGACCTTACGGGCACAGCTCCGAGTGGCCGTGTTGACAATGGAGGTGGAGAACATGGTCCACTTGGACTCACTATCTCCAGACTCCCTCTGGATCTGGTCGAAGCTCTGCCGGAGGTGGAAGTTGAAGATCTCTCTGACAGGGGATTCGGCCAAGCGTTCCCAACAGACCATCACAGTACGTTTGGGTCTGCCGAGTCTGTCCAGCTTCCTCCCCCGCCATCGGATCCAACTCACCACCAGGTGGTGATCAGTTGACAGCTCCGCCCCTCTCTTCACCCGAGTGTCCAAGACATACGGCCGGAGGTCAGATGAAACGACCACAAAGTCGATCATTGACCTCCGGCCTAGGGTGTCCTGTTGACGTGCTCTAATGGACACCCTTATGCTTGAACATGGTGTTCGTTATGGACAAGCTGTAACTAGCACAGAAGTCCAATAACAGAACACCATTTGGGGGGCAGTTCCTCCCAATCATGCCCCTCCAGGTGTCACTCTCGCTGCCCACGTGGGCGTTGAAGTCCCCCAGTAGAACAACGGAGTCCCCAGTCGGAGCACTTTCCAGCACCCCAAGAAGGCCGGGTACTCTACACTGCCGTTTGGCCCATAGGCGCACACGATAGTGAGAGACCTATCCCCGACCCGAAGGCACAGGGAAGCGACCCTCTCGTTCACCGGGTTGAACTCCAACACATGACGGCTGAGCTGGGGGGCTATAAGCAAATCCACACCAGCCCGCCTCCTCTCACCATGGGCAACTCCAGAGTGGTGAAGAGTCCATCCTCTCTCAAGGAGTGTGGTTCCAGAGCCCAAGCTGTGCGTGGAGGTGATCCCAACTATCTCTAGTCGGAATCTCTGAACCTCACGCACAATCTCAGGCTCCTTCCCCGCCAGAGAGCTAGATTCCGTGTCCAGGGATCGAGTTGTTGAGGCCCTCGCCTTCAACTGCCGCCCGATCCATTAAGCACCAGCCCCTTACGTTCCCTCCTGCAGGTGATGGGTCCACGGGAGGGCGGCCCCACGTCGCTCCTTCGGGCTGAGCCCGGCCGGACCCCATGGGGGAAGGCCCGACCACAATGCGCTCGCATACAAGCCCCAACCCCGGGCCTGGCTCCAGGGTGGGGCCCCGGCTGCGCCATGCCGTGCGACCTCACGGTCCTTGGATTTAATGCCATCATAAAGGGTTTTTGAACCGCTCTTAGTCTGACCCGTCACCTAGAACCTGTTTGTCTTGGGAGACCCTACCAGGGGCATATAGCCCCAGACAACATAGCTCCTAAGGTCATTCAGGTTCTCAAACCCCTCCACCACGGTAAGGTGGCAGATCAAGGAGGGGAATATGGGTTATGATTTTGGTAATAATATATTTACTGAAATTACATTTTTAAATTGAAATCACTGATTAAATTAAGTGAATAACTCAACCCTGTCACAAAGTTTACAACCCCGAAACAATGACATATGTGATGGGGTTGAGTTTTTTTGCTCAAAATGGCCACTGCTTTTAACCGATTTAATCCCACCGGTCACAATAGTGACCGTAAAAAAATGTTTCATTTCTAAGGCTATAAAAATGTTACTGAATGATCTATCAATGCATTTCCAGCAGATATTGAAATAATAAAGGGTCTCAATGAAATATGTGCAGTGTCGCATGTTTACTGTAAATTGTCACATGACCAGAGCTGTTTACTTCCTGTTTGCGCCAAGAGAAGAGGATGGCAGCAAGAAAGCTCCCAAAGAAAAGGTTATTAAAGTATGTTAACATAAAGATAGGACATAGATTTTTGGTACACATCATGTTTAAGGTGTCTAGTATTGATATATGCATTTGCAATTACTCAACTTTATTTAATGTGGTCATAGAACTCACAAACATGTCAACGGCAACAATAGTGACCGGTGGGATAACCCATTGTATCTACATGCTAATACACATAGGCTAACTGTTCTACCTTACTTTCTGCTGCTACCTAACTTTCTACCTAATTTTACACACAGACACTATCCCGTGACCTCGAGACACTATCCCGCTATCCCGTGGCCTCGAGACACTATCCCGTGGCCTCGAGACACTATCCCGTGGCCTCCAGACACTATCCCGAGGCCTCCAGACACTATCCCGTGGCCTCCAGACACTATCCCGTGGCCTCCAGACACTATCCCGTGGCCTCCAGACACTATCCCGTGGCCTCCAGACACTATCCCGTGGCCTCCAGACACTATCCCGTGGCTTCCAGACACTATCCCGTGGCCTCGAGACACTATCCCGTGGCCTCGAGACACTATCCCGTGGCCTCGAGATAGTATCCCGTGGCCTCGAGATACTATCGCGTGGCCTCGAGATAGTATCCCGTGGCCTCGAGATACCATCTCGTGACCTCAGGATACCATCCCGTGGCCTCCAGACACTATCCCGTGGCCTCAAGATACTATCCCGTGGCCTCGATACACTATCCCGTGGCCTCCAGACACTATCCCGTGGCCTCCAGACACTATCCCGTGGCCTCCAGTGGCCTCGAGACACTATCCCGTGGCCTCGAGACACTATCCCGTGGCCTCGAGACACTATCCCGTGGCCTTGAGACACTATCCCGTGGCCTCGAGACACTATCCCGAGGCCTCCAGACACTATCCCGTGGCCTCGATACACTATCCCGTGGCCTCCAGACACTATCCCGTGGCCTCCAGACACTATCCCGTGGCCTCAAGACACTATCCCGTGGCCTCCAGACACTATCCCGTGGCCTCCAGACACTATCCCGTGGCCTCCAGACACTATCCCGAGGCCTCCAGACACTATCCCGTGGCCTCGAGACACTATCCCGTGGCCTCCAGACACTATCCCGTGGCCTCCAGACACTATCTCGTGGCCTCGAGACACTATCCCGTGGCCTCCAGACACTATCCCGTGGCCTCGAGACACTATCCCGTGGCCTCGAGATAGTATCCCGTGGCCTCGAGATACCATCTCGTGACCTCAGGATACCATCCCGTGGCCTCCAGACACTATCCCGTGGCCTCAAGATACTATCCCGTGGCCTCGATACACTATCCCGTGGCCTCGATACACTATCCCGTGGCCTCCAGACACTATCCCGTGGCCTCCAGACACTATCCCGTGGCCTCAAGATACTATCCCGTGGCCTCGATACACTATCCCGTGGCCTCGATACACTATCCCGTGGCCTCCAGACACTATCCCGTGGGCTCCAGACACTATACCGTGGCCTCCAGACACTATCCCGAGGCCTCCAGACACTATCCCGAGGCCTCCAGACACTATCCCGTGGCCTCGAGACACTATCCCGTGGCCTCCAGACACTATCCCGACACTATCCCTCCAGACACTCAAGATAGTATCTCGTGGCCTCAAGGATTTTATAAGGATTTTATACACTCTTATGCACACGCACACACACACTCACACACACAAAAACACACACAAAAACACACACAAAAACACACACACACACACACACACACACACACACACACACACACACACAAACACACACACACACACACACACACAAACACACACACACACAAACAAACACACAAACAAACACACAAACACACGCACAGGTCAAATAGACCTATATTCAGTCTGTCCAATGGTTGATACAACACAGTATCCCACCGGTCACAATTGTGACCGATCATAAAACACACTTTTTCACATACTTTTCCATGAAAATTGAAAAAAATTATGATTGATTGTTTCAAAGGGATACTAATGACACATGATTTGGATATTTTTGTGTCTGAGAAAAATTTGGGATTTGTAGTGTAGAAGAGTGGGCCACATGGCAGCCAATGAAATAAATATATTTTAGATTTTTATGGATTAAAATAAAATTGTGAAAAGTCATAATTTTCCATCTTAATTGTATGTGATGGGGTTGAGTTGTTAAGCTTGACAGTACCCTCCCTGACTATAATACACCTCAAAAAATGAATAAAAAGTGTGATATCACTCACCTTCTTCTGCACCATGCTGTTGAAGAGAGCTGAAAGATGCAACTTCCTGTGAATGATGTCACATATGGGTGGAGTCTAAATGATTATGGGCGGAGAATGGTTGGCGTGACGGGGTTGAGTTTAGACTGAGGGACGTAGCTTTATAAGTTGTTTTTTATCAAATATCTTGCATTTTTTAAAAGTTTTTCTTTTCAAAAGCAAAGAACACAAATAAATACTTGCATTATTGCCAAAAATTATAGACACTGTGCACATTGTATTAATTATTTTCCAAGTACAAATTCGGCGAAGAACCTCAGGGACATGACAAAATGCTTGCTGTAAGACAGAAATAAGATTTTTTTTAATGATAAAAATTATTTAAATGCAATAATTATTTGTATTCATTATAAAGGACATACCAATGTATTGTGAAAAGCTTTTAACATTTCATTTTAGTGAACCACCACTTTCAAAAATCCAGGGGACTGAAATATTACCGAATCCCAGGAATGACCCACATAACAATACAATATATAGGGTATGATTTTACCCCTAAATTCAGTATATTGACTCAAAATGATAATTGCAAATCCACCTTTTGCTGCCTATAATTGCAGCAGTTGTTTCCATGAATTGCAGTGATCCATTTGCTTCTCTGTTCTTCAGCTTTCGGCAGTCTGTAAAAATATACCTCAGATTTCTTGTCAAATCTAGTTGTACAGTCAATTGCAAAGCTCTTTCCCGTTTTAGATGTGTTTTGTGTGTTTTTCGCGGCATTGAAAACATGAAAACCAATGCTGCTGCTCATTCTTTTTGCCACTCAGTGGGCGTAACCGCATCACTCCAGCCTACAGTGATGTGACGCGCATACCCTCTATAAACAAATACCTAATTCACACTCCAGTCCAGTCGGTAGCGGTAATGCACCTATAAGTTGGTCCGCCAATAAACACTGAAGAAGAAGAAGAGGATTTATGAATGGTGGTGAAGCTACGCAACTGATGCTGGTAAGTCACAGGCTGCATCCGAAGACTTGTTGCCTCACTGCCTTATGGACAATGACTCTGCAGACAGCATTTTAACATGAAGGTACCTCATGAAACAGATTTCAGACAGACTTCTGAGGAAGCGTAACTGTATAATGATCTACAGCAAAATAGAGAGAGCTTTGGTGATAACTAAACAAATATTTATTTACTCCAACTAGTAATTTCTCGCTATATGACATAATATCAGAAGTGGAAAACATTGGTCAAAATTTTACATTTACACACAAACTGACCAGCAGCCGCAACTTTCAGACGCCATCTTTATTTTTTTAGCTCTTGTGGGATATCAAAGGCAGCGAAGGATACATCTATCCCTCCTTCAAAAATCGATCAGATGAAGGTATCTTAGGAGATAGGAAGTGAAGCTACATTGGATTTCGGACGTGCCTTGATGCCGTCCTACCACATTATAAATGCTAACATGGCTGATGTAGTGCGTTTGGACTACATTCATACTACACACATTCAAACTATATAGAACATACTTTTTTAATGGTCGCGAAGTAAGTTTCCAAATGTAGGCCTACTGTAGTAGCCTATCTACTACTCAGACAGTATAGGCGATTTCGGGCGTTTGTGGTTTTTACATTAGGTATCTCTGATCAGTTTTATACATTTGTAGACATTTTAATTAGCCTTTTAAGTAATTAAAAGGAATATAGTAATTTTAGTTGAGCTATCCATAGAACAAAAACTAAAAACATCTAAATTTTTCAATTGGCCCAAGTGAAATTCTGTAAATTTCAATTGGCCCAAGTGAAAATCTGTCAATTTAATTTTATAATTTACAGAATTTCACTTGGGCCAATTGAAAAATTTAGATGTTATCGGTCACTTGAAATTTTTGATTTGGGAGGGTTAGACATTTTTTACAGTGTAGATGATTTGTTAATTGCATGTGATAGATTATACTTTAAATAAAACATTTGCAATGGGTTTGTAAAAGCTTTTTTTGTGCATGTTTGGCCTGAGTTTGTGTTGCATTGACACTGTTTTGACCAGCAGGTGTCACCAGCGTGTCGTGTTTCGAACGCTTTGAAACAGTGAATCATTTTGCGAAGCAATTGGTTCAATTGATTCGAAGCTTTGATTGTAAAAAGAAATGAAGTAAATGCGTTGTGCTAAATAATAGTATGTTTTAACATTTTTAATGATTTTCAAAATTACAACAGGTTAGCTTACTGTTTAATTGTTTAAAACTAGCTGTAGTTTTACCCTTTACCCAGTCCTTCTCAAAGCTTCGACTTCATACAAGACTAAATCAATGAAAACATTTATCATATACTGTTGGCAGTTCTGCAATATCTTGAACACTCTATAGGCTATATAAAGAGAGCCATTCACTGATACGTTTTCTTTTGTTTTCAATACAGTATCTAAGTGCAGGACAGGTTAAGAGTAGGCTACTACCATCTGCTTGAGTCATCCTTTGTCACTGTGTCCTCTCTCTTCTGGCTATTGACAAACAGAGATGTGGCTGTCCTGCCCCAGGGTACCACACACACACACACACACACACACACCACAGCAAAATATCCTCTGACAGGAGAAGAAGGCTCCGTCTCTGTGGGCAACACAGAAGGTCCAGCCATGCTGACACTGAGTGAGAGAGACAGACAAATCTCTAACAGACTGTTCCTGACAGAAGAATTACTGTTATACAGCTGCGTTGCACGTGTGTGTGTGTGTGTGTGTGTGTGTGTGTGTGTGTGTGTACACTGGACTTGACCAATGTGCTATAGATATAAAAAAAACACACTCTAATAAATCAACATAAAAAAGGTTTCAAAAGGGTTTTTTCTCAGCAATGCTAGAAGAACCATTTTTGGTTCCCCAAAAGACCTATAGTGAACAGTTCTTATGATAACACTTTACTTAAAGCCTTTCTGAGTTTTTGTATAATGCATTATAAAAGTATGTTATTACTTATTTACTTGAACAGACCTTTAGAAAATAAAATGCATTAAAACATAAACCACTTTCAGATGTAACAAGAAATCTGCAAATATTAGCCTATATTGCATTTTTGCTTTGGTTACAATTATTTATGAAAAGCTAGATAAAAAGATAAACAGTATCAGACAAAAGTTTGGAAACATTGTTTAATGTTTTTGAAAGTATAGTCACTTTTAATATCACACAAAAATATAATTTAGGTTATTTAAAGTTTCACATAATTTCCTACAATATAATTATCATCACTCAGATAATAATCCTCTGTGATGTGCTTTCCAAATTACCCAGAGACAGATGTGATGAAGACAGATCAGATGGTTGATTGAACATAAATAATGCCGCCAAGCTGGTCATGTCTTAATTTTGTCTTGTTCTTAATTGATGCACATGATGTCAAGGCCTGGACATGAATGGCATCCAGGTGGACATCCCGAGAAGCTCTGACTTGAGAAAATGCCACTGAGCATGCATGACGTGTGCTTCATTGGTCTTTGCTGTATTCCATGGTAACACACTGCTGGGTGGATTGGGAAATGCTTTGTGTATGTTTTTGCACTTTTGTCTTTGTTCATCACTGCAAAACTCCTTATAAGCACACACCAAAAGCTCAGATGTGACAGTGGCACCTCCACCGGCCTTCATCAACTTGCAGGCAAATGAAACCACACAATAATGAACTGTATTTTTGGTGTCCACGAATGATTGTGCTTCATCACATATAGTATAGTGATTTCTAGCTCTATACAACATGGCATTAGCAACACTGAGGTCATGTGTTTGATTCCTAGGAAATGCATGAACTGATCAAATGTATAAATTCAGTGCAATGAAAGTCACTTTGGATAAAAGTATGTGACTGAATAAATGTAAATTCAGCCGAAATAAGCATAAATACTGGGCCTACTTTATGCTATCCTACAGTGGTGGCCAAAAGTGAAATCTGGAGGGGATGTTTGTTTTTAATGACCCTACAAGCTTGATTAAACCATATATATATATATTAATTTCCATTGCAAAAAGAAAAAACAAGCTCACAGGGAAAAGCAGACTTATTAATATTTTGTTGTTTTTGCATGCCTTTGTATGACAGCCTGGCCAAACATTTATTTCTGCACAATTTGGCATGTTTTATTGCATTCTCACAAACAAAACAATTGAACCAAAGCACAACTACGCAATATGCTTACAAAATCTTTAACACATTCTTAATCATATTTGAATAAAGGGTGGAGATTAATTTTCCTAGGCCACACATCACTTTACACACAGATTTTTCCTTTCTGTGGTCAACCTGCATCTTATTACCCAAATGAACCTGGACTTCTCCTTTGCCAGTTCTGGAATCACATTCCTAAACAGTGATAGTCCAAACAAGTCATAACAAGGATGTTCATCCAGGAAAATGTTTTTCTTGAGTGGATTACGATAGAGATGCAGATTATGTCCAGACCTTTCACACATTTTCTACATTGATTTATGGAACACAATTCTGTGGAATGGATTTGAAAAAATTTGATAAAATGCATGCAACATGCAAAAGGATCTGTGTAGGGTGTGTAAATTCTATTATTTTTATTTATTTTAATATAAAAAGAGAATTTTCTGTAATCATCATTTCCCGTGCAACGTTGTGAGTTTCTCATCTGAATATTGTGTGTGTGTGTGTGTGTGTGTGTGTGTGTGTGTGTGTGTGTGTGTGTGTGTGTGTGTGTGTGTGTGTGTGTGTGTGTGTGTGTGTGTGTGTGTGTGTGTGTGTGTGTGTGTGTGTGTGTGTGTGTGTGTGAAAAAAGTCCAGATCTACTGGTGGGTATATGCTACACTAGATCGCTAACTACGGTACAATAATGTCATGGATTCATAATCACTGGTGTGTCAATGCGTGTGTTGCTATTGACATATTGCAGACACCCTGCATATCCAGAAGAACACCATGCACCAGTATATTTGGCACAACTCTGCCAACCCATGCCAGCTGGGAGGAGTCAGGGGAACTTGTAAGCATTTCATGTTGAATTTAATACATGGGATTAGTTAATCCAGCATGATTTCACTAGTATTCAGCTATTTGTACATCCAAAGTGGCTTGTATATAAAATACTTCCATTTAAGATGCTGTCAATTAATTAATGAACGTTTCAATATGCAAACAAAATATATGTGCAAAATATTACTGCATTCATACAGCTCAAACTGTCATTGGTTGGATTAATGCATGAACTGATAAAATGCGTACCTTGAATGCAATGTAAGTTTCTTTGGATAAAAGTGTCTACCAAATGCATAAAGGTAATGAGATCATGATAAAACATAATACATATTATTTTTAAATTTATACATTTGGCAGAGACTTTTATCCAAAGCGACTTACATTGCATTCAAATTTTTTGCAAAAATGAAAATTTGAGATTTCTAAAACCAACATGTACTTTTTTTTAAACAATCTTTTCATTTTGCTTTTATACAAAGTGACTGACAAATGTAGGCAGGACTAGTGAAAATTGGGGAAAAAAAAATCTCTGGCCCTGGTGTGTGACAGCTGGTCTTCGGCTGTGCTCTGCCTCCTTCTTTCCCCTGTGACCCCGCTGGATAACAGGGCCATACAGTATAGCACCAGTGGGGTGCGGGACCATCCCAGGAGCGCAGTGTGGACGGATGCGGAGTCGCCAGTAAGAGCCCACATCAGGCTCGGGCTCTGATGGCAGAGCTGCCTGACACAGATGTGCTCCGGGCTGGGATGGCTTGTCACAGACGGTTAAGGTGACGGCCACTCACACTTCATTATGTCCGTCTCACAGGTCAGTGAGCGACAAGCCAGGTCAATGCGCACCGCTGGGCCGACCCACCCCAGGGCATCGCCCCGCATACATACACCCCAGCTAACTGTAAGACTGTCACCCCCGCCTGTGTTAAAACAACATATTGTTACGCTCCTCCTAATATCACTGTCACAAACTGCCTCCAATCATAAAGGCCAAAAGACTTCTAAAACACAGTGACACACACAAGTGCACTCAAGACAAATATAACCTTTTTTACATTTTGTTCTCATTAGCTATCTAGAAAGCTAATTGTTTTCATCCATTTCCATATTTAAAAATGATTACCTATAGTAAACACCACCAATGTTCACATATGGGTTAACACATCAACATTATGCAGTTTTATGTTTCAGGTTTTTCTTTTTTTTTTTTTTTTTGTGAAGGGTCACATGAATTCTTAGAGGGTTTTTCATCAATTATTTTATCTACTTTCCAAATGGTCTTTATGTATAGATATTGTTGTTTTACTCTTGTCCCAAATCTCAGACTTTCAATCTTAAACTATGAAAGTCCATTATAAAAGTCTGAATTATCAATACTCTGATTATCCAAATGCAGTGAAATAAAACAAACCATTTTGATATTATATTGTGAGAATTACACATTACATAATTTCCACCCCAGCAATTAATTTACTTTGATCAAAAATGTGTGTACTTTGTTACCATCAGTTTCAGAGCTTGAGATGATCAAGTCAACTGATGTATAAAAAGTAAATGTTATGTGTTTTACTTTATTTTATTGTGTTTAGATCATCAAAGTTGTAATAATTCATTTTTTAATAGATTTTTATAGTTTAAAATTGAATGTCTGAATTTGGGACAATATACAGTATATATAAAAATATTTTTATATATAACCTACTGTATATTGTCCCAAATTCAGACATTCAATTTTAAACTATAAAAATCCACTTAAAAAAAGAATATATATATATATATACACACACACACACACACACACACACATATATATATATATTCTTTTATTTTTTTAAGTCATTTGAAAAGTAGGAAAAAATTGACAGTCATAAAGTAAAAACCTCTATTCTTATTTTGCATAATTTGTCAAATTATGCTAACAAAGCATGAAAATGTTTTATATATATATATATGAAGAGTTCAGATGCAAAAGCCTCTAAGTGCCATCTGAAATTTTCTTCTAGAATGATCATTTTTATGAAGCTCGTATATTTAAGTTCAATAATTTCACTTAAATGGTAATGCAGATTACCTATTAATTGTCTTTTAAGTGAAATTACTTAACTTAAATATACAAGCTTTATAAAAATGATCATTCTAGAAGAAAATTTCAGTTGGCACTTAGAGGCTTTTGCATCTGAACTCTTCAAATATATATATATATATAAATGGACCGTTTATTTTCTAATATTTTTTACATTAGAACCCCAAACAACAATGGTATGCAAATCTTTTTTTTCTTTTTAGTCAGTTGCCAATTTATTAAGCTTTAATTGAGTTCAAGATTAGTTTCCGCATTAATCCGGCTTGATATCAATGTTTACTTTTCTTGTCATGTCTTATACCACCTCTAAATATCATAATCAATTGTGTCACATGGCGAGGCTCATTAGAGGACTGCCATTAATGTTATTTCTTTGCAATTCAACTCCATCCTTTGTCTTAGAGCTCATGTATTGTTTGCTCTTATGTAAATGAATTGCTTTTTCACTTTCACGCCAGGACACATCACAAGCAGAGCATGTAAATCAGGGCGAGATCCTCTGATTAAACTCAATGTAATTTGCTTCAGCTGTGCAGAATACATTTCTGATCCGAGAACAGGGTGTGTTAGTCAAGGTGTGCATTCACACAATGAACATTGTTAAGTGATTATTCTGGCTCGTAGTACCACATCTGGAGTAAGAGGTAGGAATCTGGGACTTTGTTTCACATTGCAACTTGAACCTTGTGATTTAACACGAGCTGCTAATGAGTTGTAGAGTGAGTGTTATTGTGAAATTGCATTAAACGCCAGGGCATGCAAAAGGATAATTGAGTAATACAGCGGCAAACAGCGGTTGTGCTGTTTTTTTTGAGAAGTAAACAAGGAATGGAGCACTATATACAACATTTTAAAGCGTTACAGTAAACTATAAACTAGATTTTTACATTTTCCGATGAAAATATGAGTGCAAATCTCACTAGGGCAATGCTTAAAGTGCTAAAGTGTTTTGTGTTTAAGTCAGTAAAGTCCACCATCCACGTCTCAATGGCTGTTTGCATCCAAAGTTGCTCAGTTAAATTATGCGCAAGGTTGGAATATTGCATACAACATTTACGAATAAAGTACCGTTTCCTTCGCATGTATTAATGGGAACAAAAATTGTCACTTCCTGGCAAATTGGTGCAAAATATCTGTAATAAAAATGGAAGTTGTTGCAATCGTTGAAGCCACTGTGGCTTGTTTTTCCTACATCTTGCAGATTAAATACAATAAACGCTGTCGTGTTATCTTGCGTTCGGATGCCTGGTGTTTGGTAACTGCTTTAATGTCAGACACTTCTGAGAGGGAATTAAACCAAATCAGTTTGATGACAGACTTTGGCTCAGGCAAAGAAATTGGTCCGCTGGTTAGTCCGGGTATCACAATTATTGTTGAGGCAAAGTCATGTGAGATTTTTTTTTGTTGTTGCACATCAAGGGATATTTGTTGCGTTCATGCCATGTCATTACCGTAATTTCGAGATGAAAACACATGACGCTCTGCTCGGACTGGAAATTATGCATTTCTACAGCAACATTTTCAACGCCTAAATTAATGCAGCAGTCAGGTGGTACTGCAGTCATGTAAGTAGGAGCTCCACAAGTTGTAATTACGAGCTCTACGAGGACATGATGGTTTTTAGAAGTTGAAATCTTGTAATTACGGTAATTACAATGTTGCGTGAATGCACCTTTATGCTGTAATTGTGTTTCAATCGTAGTTTATGTGCATGTCTTCTTATGGGATACAAAACAAATTATCTGCCTGAATTGAGCGCATTGTTTTTTTATGCAAGGTTTTAGAATTTATCCGCATCTCAGTGTTTCCATTCAGCATTTTTTTAAGCGATATTCCAAAATGCACAAAACAATAGGTGGATGGAATCGACACAGAGCTTATGATATTCTTACCCCAATATATGGTTTGGTTGCAATTATGCCTTCTTTTTTTTGTGTGCCTGTTTTGCACTTATAGGAAGCTTTTACCTATAAAAGATTCAATGGAGTTCAATATAGAAGCCTAAGTTTCTTGACTTATAATCTATACGGCTCCAGGGAGTTAATATCTCAGAGGTCACTCTTCCGACGGAGCTAGATTTTCGTACGGCCATTACCAGAGGCCAGTGATTGTAGTTTATAAATATGGATATTTTTCGAACAAAAATGAATCGCTTCTCTTCAGAAGGCCTTTATTAACCCCTGCTATATGGATTACTCTTATGGTGGATGAATGCACTTTTTTGGCCTTCAAAATCTCAGGCTCTATTCACTCCTAATTATAAAGCTTGGAAGAGCCAGGATATATTTTTTTTATATAACATATATTAAAAAGAGGGTCATATACACCTAGGATGGCTTGAGGGTGAGTACATTATGGGATCATTTTTATTTTTGGGTGAACTAACCCTTTAACCTTTAACCTTTTCTTCTAAGAGTGTGTCTGGACTGGTTACTTTGAAATGAAATGACAAAGTACATAATTTGAGGAATCATTCTTGTACGTAGAACAAGCGGTGCAAGACAAATAACACATGAAAGGTTAATACTTAGAGATATATAAGAATTCATTTTACGAAGATCTGTTACCTTATAATCCCCTCCATTCTGTCATCTTCCTTCTCCATCTTTCTGTCCTTGTCACTGTTTTGTTTCTGTAATGGCAGTCACAGTGCTCAGGGGCTCTGGATGTATTTCAGAAAAATCTGAGAAATCAATCCAACATGAAACTGAAGGAAAACATCTAATGTCATTGAGCAATAACTCTCTCCTGCTCTCCTGTCAACGACTAACCTCAGAGTGAGAGCCTAGGGTGTGTTTGGCCTTTCGGTCTTATCATGAGACTCACACACACACATGCACAGCTGCTCTTTTCTTCAGCATTTCCAGACAACTCCATGTGTGAAGGGGAGGGAGTCTTATTTGGTGGATTTGACATTTAAATAATTTTACAAAAGTGTTTAATTTTGTCAAAATACATTTGCAAAGTCGAAATGTGTCTGAAATCGCATACTCATAGGTAGGCTACTTATTTTGAATAAGTAATTACTTCACGCCTGCTAAAAAAGTTCCATATATATGAATGTGTGTAGTATGAAAGTAATCCGGACGTACTACATTCATCATGCTGTCATTATCATGTTACCTACCAGCGTCAGTTGTGTCGCTTCATTGACATTCACAAATCCTCTCCCGTGGCCTCATGGGACAGTAAAGTGTCCATCGAATGCACACTTCAGAATCTTGCCGGAAGCAGTAGGTCATCCAGGTACTTTTTGCCTGCTTTTTTATGAGTACTGTGAATTCGGACATACTACTTGTGTCACATACTGTTTTTCACCTACTATATATTAGGGAAGTATGCGGACTGCACATGCGCGTTGGTAGATCTAGCCTAACAAAAAGAAAAAGAAAAAGTTTTTAATGCTATTTGAGCATAAATGAGACTGTTGTTGTGAGATTTCATTGGTGATTTCCAATATGAAATTTAAGCGTAAGCTTGGTGAACAGCTTTGGAGAATTTGATGTTTCTTCATTCAGAGATAGGAGCTGCACTTGCATGACTGAAATAGCGTTTCAAAGATGACCGCCGAGTGACTTGCCTGAAAGGGACTTTAATAATACAATAAATTCATGATGGATAAAGTCACCAAACAATCAAATCCTGTTCGGAAAGTAAGATGTCACACTTTCATTGTACTGTGTGTTTCAGAGGAATCAGCTGTGGCTTCCTATGTGACATAGAAGTATAATCACAAACATTATGCTTAAACACTAAGAGACAGAATGTTGAATACAAAACCGTTTTGACGTCCTGTTTTTCTTCGTGCCTCATGCACACATATCTCATTATATTCTTTAACTCCTGACGAAAAGCCTTGGATTAAGAAGTGTTTGAATCCATAAACAAGCACACATTCAGCCCCCTAAAACCAATGAGCATGTCGGTGGAGGATCATATTATGCAAATTTTCTCCGCAATATCACTCGACACAAACAAGACGAATAATCCACTGCTGGGTTACAGTCTCAGATTTGATTACTGGACCCTTAGGCCGTGGCCGTGCACTGGCCAGGAAGAACATTTAACACACTCGAGAAGACTGAACACAAGCACGGCTCATGTCGCACCCAGTGTGTGTGTGTTGTATAGTCTCCAAGGCGGAGTGTTTATGGATTTCACACTTGGCTTGTGCGAATGCTCCGCAAACTGTAAGCAACTCAATTTGAAGATCGCCTTCTGCACCGGGGCCTTGGCAGAACTAACTGCCAATTATATATCCAGCAATATAATTTGTGTCACATTAGGAAAATCACATGGCAAAGTGATTCGATAATAACTTAACATAAATGAACGAGCCGGGGTTCAAATTATTTCCTGTCATGGATGCTGAAAGCTAAATCCAGTGAGTGGAAATTACAGGCATGAAAACTCCTCACCTTTCGGCGAAATTCGCCGTTTTTAAACCTAAAAGGGTCACCTATGTGATTTGTGCAGATCCGATGAGAAAATATTTATGGGGGGGGGGGGGGGTGTCGTGGTCGAGGCCGAGGCCAGCATTTATCCCATATAAAGTCACCATAAACTTCGCAGCTTTAAAAAAC
Organism: Rutilus rutilus; assembly: GCF_951802725.1. Lineage (NCBI taxonomy): Eukaryota > Metazoa > Chordata > Actinopteri > Cypriniformes > Leuciscidae > Rutilus > Rutilus rutilus. The sequence continues at coordinate 13,124,485 of NC_140211.1, forward strand.
AATCATCATTCCTAATGCCGAAACATGACAGCCAATACGAGTCAGAGTAACGTTAGGCCAGAAATGTTTTCAAAGTCTTACCGCGAGTCTGACAACTGGACTGCCGAACAAACCGCACGTCGGAAAGCAAGCCTGAGGTAAGTTAGCTTACAATGTTAACTGTCCTGTCAGATACAGACAGCGATGTTGCCAATGTCATTATTTTTATATTTTGATATAGAAGTGGGCGAGATAATATCGCGAGCGGGCGCGGGCGCCGTGAGCGCTGAGTGAGCATGAACAAGTAGCAGTGTTATTCATTGCGCGGCTCGCGAGCCTCATGTGGCTCACCAAGCTTTAATTTTTGGCTCGCATGGCGGTAAATAATACGGTGATATGATAATGCATTAACTAGAGATATTTCATAAAAACATTTATAACAAGTAGGGCTTTAACATAACCCATTAAAAACTCAAAGTGTCAGCTCTATTACAAATATTTTCGATCGGATTGAAAGGGGTGGTTTATCGAGAGAACGTGAAAAAACTTGATCGATTGAAAACCGAAACTGAAAGGACGACGTATGACGCGCTGAACGAGCTGTTCTCCTGATGAATAAAGTGCCATATAAATGAATGAGTATCCTTTCATTCTATAATTCTCCTTTCACTCAGCATCTGTGAAGTGAAGCAGGACAACGGCTCACCAGTCCTTGTTTCAGATTATCATACAGACAAGACTTGTTTGGGGCATTTTTAATGCGTGATAAATAGTAGTAGTAGTAAATCGTTTTTTTTTTCTCTGACATCCGATGAAACACATAGTTCAGCGGCCCACTGGTTCTTTTCTTGATTGACATTGGGCTAGCCCAATCACATCTTTAATGGGAAGTATAGAAATATACTCTTCCAAGTATAGAAATTAGTACAAAACTAATTATGAAAGTTTCCTTTATTTTTCAGTGCATTATGGCTATTACTATCATGGGATTAATATTATAACTATTCTTGTAGTAGTAATGTAGACAGACACTGTAACTAAAAGAGTTTTGAATTTTTCTTTGTTTAATTTGCACCAGATTGATGAATTTAACATTAAAAAGCATAACATTTTCTTACGGGGGACCATGCCCCCGAACCCCCCTAGAGTGGCAGAGGTCCACTCATCACAGTGATCCAAAAATCCTGTGAGAAACACTGTAATACTATGCCAATGCAGCTTACAGGTTTTTTGGGGGGATTCATCACTGTGGAGTATGGTTCAATTCTATTAATAAGTGAGAATTTTGTACTTATTTCATCTGTTCGTGTTAATATTCACGCGTTCCTACTCACTCATTACATTTTTTTTTGGGGGGGGGGGAATATGCCGCATCCTTCTCACCTTTTTTACCCCTGACCTGTTTTCATGCCTGAAATTAAGTCAACCAAAGTGTGAACATTTCTCCAGCTTTCCATACGGCACAACTCTCCGATGTTATAGGCAGTAAGGAGGACGCAGTTGTTATGTGCAAATGAAGAACACGCCGCTGGAATGGAGTTCAACGTGATTTTTCCCATGCGAGAAGTGAAGGAGCAGCCATTACGTCTCCAAATTACTGTGAAAGTCGGATCGAGCATTTCCAGAGCATGTGAATTTATCCAGCGTTAATATAGCAGTGCACGGTTTTGTCAAATCTGTAATTCAAACCCTGTGGTACAGGGAGTTTGTCCACTAAGGGCGATCAGATGTGTCCAGTGGGCCTTTTTACGAAACACCATTGTGTGCAGATAGATCAGTCATTCATCAGAGTTCCTGTTCGAAAAGAAAAAGAAAGAAAAAAAGTTTAAGGAAGACATAGTTTAGGAACAATTAAAAGTATTGAAAGTGGTAACAGAAAAGAAGTCTTAAAGAGATAGTTCACCCCAAAAAAATATTAAATTATGTCATAATTTACTCACCCTAATGTCATTCTTTAAACCTATATGACTTTCTTTCTTCAGAGGAACAAAAAAGAAGATATTCTGAGGAATGTTGGCAACCAAACAGTTTTCATAATTGACTTTGATTGAATAAAAATAAATAATTAACTTTTTTTTTTAATGGGTTAATTATACAATTTTTGTTTTGGGGTGAACAATCCATTTAAGATTTAATCATAACCTTGCAATAAACCTATTTTAAAAAGATCTCAGATTTGCATTAAATATTTAGTTTTGCATTGGTATATGTGTTTTATTTTTTTAAATAACAGTACTGAAGTCAAAGTGGTTATGGATTTATTTGAAGTCATTTACAGTCATTTAAAAAAGGATTGGCTAAAGGTAAAATTACATCTTTATTGAATTTATCAACATTTTTTAATTATCTTTTCTGTCAAAGGTTATGAACTCAACACTAAACATTGCACTTTAACATTTTAAATATTTATATTTTACAATCTCAATTTACAATTCATACAGATGTATTATGCTTTAATTATGTTTTGTTTCCCACTATATACTATATAGTAAATATATATATATATATATATATATATATATATATATATATATATATATATATATATATATATATATATATAGGATAGTTCTCTCAAAAACTGAAATTCATCATTTCTGTCATTATTAATTCATAATTTATTCCAAACCTGCATTACTTTCTTTCTTCCAAATATATATATTTTTTGTTGTTGTTGTTGTTGTTGTTGTTGTTGTTTTTTGTCCCTGAAATGGAAAGTCATTTAGTTTTGGATTATATTCGTTTATGTTCCACAGAAGAAAGTCATACAGATTTGGAACGACATGAGGGTGAGTAAATGTAGATAATGACAGAAGTTTCATTTTTCATCCCTTTAAACTTAAACAGGTGGCATGACATTCATCTATGCCAAAAATGCAATAACATTTTTAAATATAATTTTTAATTTTAACATTTTAACATTTTAACATTATATGTATAAAAAAAAGAAACTAGCATAAAGTTTCCTAAAGTTTTTACCTGATGGTATGAATCAGTTTCCTCCAAACATCAGCAAATACATCCACAGAACCAGTCTGTAAAACATCGCTAGACTATATCAAACACAGTTCCACAGGTCAGGCCTAGTTATACCCCGACTGTTTGCACTACACTGATTACTGATATTAACCCCCAACGCACAATCATCAAACACACACATTCAATATCCACACAGACACGGCACCTTCACTGCAGGGGACGTGTAAACTCACCATGTGGAAGCAGGTTGGAGCGTTAAACGCAGGCATATGCACCAGTGAGGAGTCTTGCCCTGATCTCACACAGTCGACTACACTAGAGTAGGCCACTCAATGGGCTGAGAGAACTCCCATAATCACGGTTCACACCCGGCCTGCTAATGCTAATGACTGATCTTCCATTCACGCTGACTGTTGATTGCACAGGGACAGTTTGAGTTAGTGCTGCTAATGCCTGCGCAGTTCACCGAGAGGGTAATCAGTCAGAGATATTAACGTTAATCGCATTTGCCATGCTAACCTGCCGGTCAGACACGCCAGAGTGTTTCCCAGAGGTCCTCTGGTACAGTACCAAATATAATCTGGTACTGCAACACTAAATATTAACCATTATTTTTACCAAAACTACTCCCATGATAAAGCATAATTTGCTCATGTTTATGTTGCTCCAAACCTGTCTTGACTGTTGAAAACAAAAGAAAATTGTCAATAAATGTACTTAAAATAAATGCAGCTTTTTTTCAATTACAAAAATGGGGGACCTAAGAAAAAAATTCAAAAGCATCATAAACTATATTACATACATAATACATAATAGTGTATACATAGTCCTTATGACTCATGCACCATATTTCAAGTATAGCTTTTTCCAGATAGCTTTGAATAAGAAATAAACTAAATGTACATTTTATTCACTTATTCGAGAACTGGATGAGTCCAAATCATAATCATTAGACCATTTTTGTGAATTGAATAAACTGATTCATTAAAACGTCTGATTTACTAATCGAGTACTCAAGTAGATTTAGTTTTAAATCGTTTTCTGATTGTGCTTTTTTGATTTTGGAGCTTATTCCCAGGTAACAAAAATATGTTCTAAGAATGTTTTCTCTCAATTTTCATGAAGTAAAAATAATTTAAGGACATTCCATGAACGTTGTTCTCACAAAGTTTTCTCTTTACATTATGAGAACACTCATACAAATCACATCGTAAGTACGTTCTATGAAAGTTTTATGATAACATTATGAAAATTTTAAGCAAATAACATTAAAAGTACATTCCAAGAATGTTATTCTAAGAACGCTTTCTCTTCTCTTTATACTATTAATAACATTATAAGACTGTTCCAAAAACATGATTTTAAGAATGTTCTCCTAACATTTACATAACTTTTTAAGAACGTTAGTGAAAGTTATGCACGTTCTCTGTTAGCTGGGATCAATCCTCATTCACATTTATTGCATTGAAAAATATGACCATGCAGAATACTCTTAAAAATCCCCTTTTGTGTTCCACAAAATAAAGAAAGTCTTGTAGGTTTAAAACTGCTTTGTTGATGGGGAGTAAATGATGAGATAGGTAAACTATTCCTTTTAATATTAAATCATTTTTAAACATATTTTCTCTTTTATAGGCCTGCACATGCAGTATTCACATAGACCATAGACATGTGCCATACTGAATGAATTCAAGGTCAACAAATCTTTGCAGGAGATGTTAGGTGTCTTCAGGACACATCAGAGAAAGAGAGAGGATATAGATCTGCGTTTTCACAACACATTTTCTGACTGAGCAGACATTCTCCCTTCTTCAACTCCTTTCACTCAGGATCAGAGTCGTAGTGGAAGTCAAACCATCCTATACATGACAAGTGTCACAGATGGGTCACGGAGAACCATGTTTTCCTCTCAATACAGCCAAAAAAAAAAAAAAAAAAAAAAAAAAAAATATATATATATATATATATATATATATATATATATATATATATATATATATATATATATATATATATATGAGAATCAGAGGGACTGAATGTGAAATTTAACTTTATATGAAATAATTCTCAGGATTATACTGAAAAGAAAACAATGCTGGGAATGTTAATACAATCCATTAAAATAGGTAAGAGAGAAAATTTGTGTTTTATTCATTTTGTAAATGGCAGTTTTTTTTTTTTGTTTTTTTTTTGTTTTTTTTTGCCCTTTTGAAATTGACTATATTGCTTTGCGAGACTCAAAAGCTCTAAGTTTTAAAATAATACATTTATTTTTAATGTTTTACTATCATATTATTGGACAACCATGTACGATTCATTAAAAATATCAGACTCACAAGAGCGATTCGTTCACAAACCGGATGTTGCTACTTTTCTGATGAACGTGCAAAGGGGAGCCTCAGAATCAAGACCAAGGTTGAAGACTCAACAAACAGTAAATTCCTCTTCTCTTGTATTCTCTTCTCTCTTTTAACCGCTTAATTTCTTTTTAATTTCTTGAGTTTGACCAGCAAAGTGATGCTGCTATGACAGTGACGGTCAGTAGGCGGCGCTAGAGGACTGTTCACTGAGTAACGTGGACATGACCAATAAGCCAGTGTAAATTATACATGAATAATAATAAAAAGATTTATTTTAGTCTTTCAGTAGGTCATAACATTAATCAGTGCCACCCTTTTTTAATGTGCTTAACTTAACTAAAATAAATAAAATAGATTCAGAGAGATTGTCCCACATTAATATTTCTGCTCTCATGACTTGATTTAATTATTATAGCCTACATTTTAATGTTCCCCTCAGTGCACACACCTAGACTTTCAGACAGTTCATATATAATTAGAGGGAATCTAGGTGCACGCTGTTTAAAATAAATGCTTTCCTTCTCTGATGAGAAAAACATTTTAATAAGCCCAGAATGTTTGTAATGCCCAGAATATAACTTACCTGGAGTGAAGCCAGAGTTACTCTATTTAGTGCTGGATTTTGTTAAAAAAAAAATTAATGAGGAACATGTTAACCTAAAAGTGTGAATATAGAGACATGAGTGGTTTAAAAAAATATTTTTATACCCAATGGAACATGTTTGGATAAAAGCGTCTGCTAAATTATTAAATGTATAAATGTTAAATGAAAATGTCTTTCTTAGCTCAAGTTACAGTAATATGACATTCCAACGCATTCTCAGTTATGTTTGTCTAAAATGTTTATCATAATATTATTTTTATTCAAATTACTTTAACTGTAAATCGATAATTGTCGCATGTGTTTTTCATTTCTAGTTGATGATTTTATAAAGATTTGGTGATGGAATAATTTATGAGAAATGTTTGAGTTTATATTGTGATCTCTGATTTTTGATGACAAACTGTGGTGTCTTGGTAAATCTGAGCACAATTTGAGACATTAAGATCTCTTCTGAACTCTAAATCACATATGTGAGATTAATATTTTATAAGATACAATTTAGCAAATTATTTGATTAATCGCATCTAATATATTACATATTACACACACACGTATTATATATGATATTTATGAAGAAAAATAAAGAATATAGACCTTACAATGTGAGAACGAATCTATTTTGTGCTTGTTTGGGTGGATACGAAACGTCTTTTTCTATAGTGGCAGTGTTTATTATAGTCCACAGACCTCTGACACCCATCTGACATCTTCACAACCCATGAAATCCTTCCTCTGCTTTTGTTTGTTGTGCCTGCTATGACTCCCTGTCCACAGCCCCATGAGTGCAGCCACATAAAGCGCCCCTGACCGGTTGGGGCTCTGGCCCCGTGGGCGAAATGGCAGGGCCCAGCAGGGTGGACGCTAAAGTTGCCCAATACTTTCACTGCTGATTCTTCTGGTCCAGCAGTTCAGGCACCACTCGCTGTGAGAGCGGGTCACTTCTCTTAAAGTCAGTGTCGCGTGGACATTTATGAGGGTGACATCCACTGGACTCAGCACGGAGTGAGACTTCAGTGGATTTACCATGAATATGAGGGGCTATTCCATCAAAATGATTCAAACCAGGGCTCAGATTCTGTAGGTTAATGGGATTCAGTTTGTGTTAAATGGCATGATTTGAGGTATAATTCATGTCATTGTTTAGGAAAAGTGGGCTATTGCTTTTCTTAAAGGGATAGTTCACTTTGAAATAAATTTTTGATATGTTTTAGCTTACCTCAAGGGCATCCAAGATGTAGGTGTCTTTGTTTCCGCAGTAGTTTCAATTTTGATATTTTTAGGTCAAACCGTTCTTGTCTGTCAGTCATATAATGCAGGTCGATGGTCACTGTCTCAAAACACAAGCACAGAGTCCAAATTAAAACAATTCCCCATCGTCCAAATTAAACAATTCCCCATCGTAAGTACACATTGATGGCCTAAGACACGAAACGAGCGGTTTGTGTGAGAAAACGAACAGTATTTATATCGTTGTTATCTCTTGAACACAGCACACGTCCAAATGATCTGACGGCGCGGGCGGGTATAGATATATACATAGAAGTCGCCTTGGCTACAGTTTCGTTCCAATGAACTGCAGTAGCGAAGGCGACATCTAGTGTATACATCTATACCCGCCCGCGTATACACTAGATGTCGCTTGGCTACGGTTTCGTTCCAATGAACTGCAGTAGCCAAGGCGACTTCTATGTATATATCTATACCCGCCCGCGCCGTCAGATCATTTGGACGTGTGCTGTGTTCAAGAGATAACAACGATATAAATACTGTTCGTTTTCTCACACAAACCGCTCGTTTCGTGTCTTAGGCCATCAATGTGTACTTACGATGGGGAATTGTTTAATTTGGACAATGGGGAATTGTTTTAATTTGGACTCTGTGCATCCTCTTTGAGACAGTGACCATCGACCTGCATTATATGACTGACAGACAAGAACGGTTTGACCTAAAAATATCAAAATTGAAACTACTGCGGAAAAAAAGACACCTACATCTTGGATGCCCTTGAGGTAAGCTAAAACATACCAAAATTTTATTTCAAAGTGAACTATCCCTTTAAGTATCAGACTTTATTCACATTTGCAATACTTTTTAGATTGTCAATGTCGATTTATGCCAGTCTCCGGTACAGACCCACTTTCGAGTTTAGCTCCCAGTTTCACAGACAAGGCTTAAGCTAGTCCAAAAATGCCGTTTTATGTTAAATGTTTGAGCAGTTTTAACTGAAAGAAACTTGTACTGGCATATCTTAAAATATGTCAGTGCCTTGTTTTGTCTTAAGATGCACACCAGTAAGGTTTTTTTTTTTTTTTTTTTCATTCTAAGGCATGTTTAAAAAAGTTACTTAAATGCCTTAATTGAACTAAGTCCTAATCCTAGTCTCAAAGATGACCGTAGGCCTCTGTTCATGTTGTGTGAATGTGTTATAATGGCAAACCTTTGTACAATTTAAATAAATTTTAAGATTGTTTAAAGGAATGGTGAAAACAAAAAAAAATCCTGCTTTTTAAGGACTTTTCAGTTAATAATTTCTTCTTTCCCCCTCCAGATTCACCAAGGATCCAGTTGATTACTGGTAATTTGGTGGAGGATTTTTCTTTAGCTGCTACATTGCACTATCACTTCTGGTGCGGATTCATTGACATTTTGATTTTACTCAATTTAATAAAAATGTACTTCATTTTATTTAATTAGTACAATGTATAGTTAGGATTCTGAATTAAAACAGTGTAATGTTTCTCCACAAATATTATTAGAAATATACTGAGCCCCCAGGGGTCAGGCGAAAATTGTTGAAACAATATAAACCTGCATTGAAAGATATAAGCTAAAGAACAACAGACCACAACCCAGTTCAACACCACAATTTGTTGATTTCTTCGTCTGTTTCAAAGATGAAATCATGACCTTATGATGATATAGTTACCTTAACTGATACATGGAGTAATATCATTTTCAGTGTTTTTGCTTTTATTTATACAAGATGGTACAGACAGCGGACAAGAAGTGAAGAGAGAGCGACGGCATCAGAAAGAAGCTCGAGCTGGGAATTAAGTTTTTTAAAAAGTACATTTTTATTTTATAGGCTTTATAGACAGACAGATTGAGAGTGACTCTTGAAGGACCAGCACCACATCCTCTTCTACCACTATTTGAAGAATTCATCTTCTAGAATACGTTTTAATAAGTTTTGGGAGTTTATTTTTAGTCCATCTTCTACCCTGAAGTCCATTTTGCAGAGATGGACTAAAAATTAATTTCATTTTTTAGGATTCTTTACCTAACCTGAGTCTCTGAGACCCTGACACCTTGCACTTCTGGAGACTCCAGGTAGGTTGCAGCTCTGGAAAATGGTGGATTCACACTTTATTCTACACCTTAATTCTTAATAATTTTGCAGTTAACATGTGTCTTTTCTTCTCCACCTGTTTTTGTCTGACTCTGCTGACCCAGTGAGCATTTCACTTTCCAATGGTCATACCTTAACTGCAATTTCTAGTATTGAATTAGTATTGCATCCTTCTCATGGGGATTTAATAATTTTTGACTTTTAAGTCTTGAGTTAAATCTCTTTTTTGACTTGTTTTATCTGTAAAGGAAAACGTGCCTAATAATTATGCACACCTGAATATAAGGCGTTTTTCATTTCCAGCCTTCATGAACAATTATATATCACTTATAAATGATTAAATACAAAATGAATTGTAGTTATTAAGATTAATGTGGTTTAGAATTGGTAAAATGTGCCTGGAAAAAAAAAAATATGATCAGAAAATCAACGTGCCTAATAATTCTGCACATACTGTAGATATATTTATGGAGTTGAGAAATAAAAACCTGCCCTGTACAGCTGGTATTTATGTCATTGCACATGTGCAGTCCTTTCAGTTTCAGTTTTCAATCCGATCAAGTCTTTACATGTTCTCTCGATCGGATTAGAAAAGGAATAAACCACCCCTTTCAATCCGATCGAAATTTATTTCGGATCGAGCTCAATCGTATCGATAAAGGTATTGACCCTTCAATCCGATAATGGATTATTTGGTTGCATGTAAACGTAGCCAATGCTGTGCTGTTGGCAACTAACAACCGACTCTTGTTTGTAATTACTATTACTGTACGTTCGTTTTTTGTGTGCTTCCTTGTCATTCGAGTCACGCTGATGACTGTTGGTGAATGTGGGGTTTAGTGTCATTGTCAGAGGTGTAAAGTCCAGGGGTCAGAAAGTAAAAGTCCTGCCACATGTTTATTCCAACCATGAACTCAGACAGCTGATTTCACTAATTAGTTCTATCTCCTGGCTGAAAAACTGTGCTAATTAGCAAATCCAGGTGATTGGAACCAGCCAGCACATCACATTTGCAGTTTTGTAAGGCATACTCAAACTGTTCACCAGAATGTTCCTTTTAATTTAGTAATTTAATTTATGTTCCTTTGGATTTTGCTAAATGGCTGGAGGAGGAAGCATAATGTCAAAGTTTAGTATCTGACCAGTCAAAGGGGGCAACAAAGTTTCAAGTGAGAGAAGAGACACCTCCCAAATCTCTATTTGTGTAAATCAATGGGGAAGTTGTAACCCCCAGGATAGAATGATTCAGCCTAACAGTTTGTATAGCAAACAAGTTGACCCCAAACCCTTCTGTGGTCATTTAGCCCATCACCTAAGTCGGTGTGCAAAGTTCCAAAAGTTTGATGTAGATGCTAAGAGAAAATGGATACTGGATAAATGATCATTGTTGGAGATGTGGTCGGACACATCGTTCATCTAATTGTGATCTGAAGAGGTATTGTCCATTCTGCAAAGGTCACCATCTAGGAGTCCTGCATGAAGTCACTGTTCGTAAACCTGTTTCTGGGATATTCTACTTGAGTAGACTAAGTGGTCTTAATGTGTTTTTGAAGGTGGTGAAAGTTATTCTGAGTTATCAGGGAAGGACTTTGGAGACCTATGCCATTCTTGATGATGGTTCAGAAAGAACTATACTGCTTTCCCCTGCTGTGGAGATGCTGGGCCTGAATGGGGTAGCTGAATCCCTGAAGTTGTGAACAATTTGACAGGATTCTGAGGAGATTGAGGGCAGTAACGTAACATTTTCAATCTCTCCAGCATCTTTTAAGCAAAAGAAATGTCAGATTAGGGCAGCATTCACATCTAATAAGTTGGACTTACCTGAACAGACCTACCCTGTCCTTACTCTCCAAACGATGTTATCAGCATGTTAGAGGTATTCCTCTTGAAGAATTCCATCAGGTTATTCCTCTGTTGTTAGTGGGAGCATTCCTACTTGCTATTCTCTACTGAACAAGTAGTATTCGGTCCTCCTGGAAGCACAGCCGCACTGCAGACTCATCTAGGATGGGCACTGCAGGGTCCCTTGATACCAGAGACTAATTCTACCTCTCATTGCCACTTTTTTTTAGCTGTTTCAACCAAAGATCAGTTACAGAGGGATGTAGAAAGATTGTGGCAGGTTGATGTCCTTCCCTATTCCCAGACATCAAAGGCTGATTTTCGGTCAAAGCAAGACCAAGAGGCTCTGGAGTGCCTGGAGCAGAGAACAGAAGGTCTAGAAAGCAATGGTGTTGCAAGATATTCTCCCTTACTTCGAGCCAAACATGCACCTAAATTGAATACTCCCCAGCAATCAGTAATGGCAGCAATGTATCGCACAAAATCCCAGCTTGCAAAGAATCCAGTGTGTGCAGCAATATATGATCAGGAAATTAAAAAGCTTGTGGAATCTGGCTATGTGAAGAAACTGCACTGTAAAAAAATTTAACGGTAATTTTTTTTTTTTTTAAGCAACGGAAAAGACATGTTAATTGCTATAGCGGCTACTCAATCAAATAATCAAACCGCTGAGAGACTAAGACAGGGACTTTATGCACTTGTGATGCATAAATAAAACATCGTTGAAGAATAAACTTTTACTAGCTTTTCTTTATTGCACAGACCGATGTTTCTTGATGGTACAAAGTTTTTAGTGGTCAACAAAGAATACTTCGTCCCTGCTCACCCCCTCCTCCTATCTCAATCAGTGAACAGGTGACTAATATTCACATTCCTACGAAATCCCGTGACCCCCTACCATGATCATGTGACAATCAAAAACATTACCTCTTTCATGTCTACTACATTCCAGCCCCTAATTATGCATTAATGTGCATTATGCATTAATGTGCATTAACAACATCATATAAATGTCCATTTCTTCTTCTAAAAATGTTTTTGGAAAAAAGTCAAGCTAAAAAAGTGTTCATACTCAAAGTATTCCTTCCAGTTTATCTTTGTCAAGCTCATAGGCCAATGTCAAAGTAAAAAAAAAAAAGTCAGGTAACAAGTGAAGTTATCCATCTTCTGCTTCTTGTAGAAGACAGACCTTGGTTATCGGCCTGTCCAGACAGCTGCTTTTAGTCTTAATTTGCACATGACGCACAAATCCTCTTGTGTCTGGAAAACTTTGAATTATGCGTCCCATAAGCCAATAGTTTCGAGGTGCTGTGTTATCCACAGTAAGCACTATGTCTCCTGATTTAAAGTTGCGTTTGAGTCTGGACCATTTCTGACGTTCTTGAAGCTGCGGTAAGTACTCCTGAACCCATCTCTTCCAGAACAAATCTGACATGTACTGGACTTGTTTCCATCGTTTACGAGCATAAACATCATCCTTTTTGAATTCTCCTGGTGGTAAAGATGGTGAAGTTCTTAAAAGCAACAGGTGGTTTGGAGTTAATGCTTCCAAGTCACTGGTGTCTGTGGATAATAAGGTAAATTGGACGACCATTAATAATAGCTTCCACTTCACAAAGAATGGTGTGTAGGCCTTCTTCATCTAGATTCTGTACCTTTAAGATAGAATTCAGAACTTTCCGCACAGATCTAATTAACCTCTCCCAAGCCCCTCCATAATGTGATCCAGTTGGGGGATTAAACATCCATTTAATTCCTTTCTGAAGAAGTACATCATTGATTTTACACTGATTCCATTCCTTTATGGCAACTCTTAGCTCACGTTCTGCTCCAACAAAGTTCTTTCCATTATCAGATCGAAGTTCCTTGACTTGTCCACGTCTTGCAGTGAAACGTCTCAGTGCATTTATGAAAGAATCCGTGTCCAACCAGGGTGCCACTTCAATATGTATGGCTCGTATGGCTAAACAGGTGAAAATTACTCCATACCTTTTCACAACGCTTCTTCTGCTCTTTACCTCAAAAGGTCCAAAATAATCTACCCCAACACTGGTAAATGGAGGCTCATTCAGAGTGACTCTTTCTGATGGCAAATCTGCCATTTTTTGGCATCCTGGAAGTGAATTTAGTCTTCGACAGATGATGCATTTGGACAAGACTCTTCTTATTGCTGTACTTACACCAGTAATCCAATACTTCTGTCGTAATTTGGACAACATATGATTACAACCAGCATGTCCTACCTCCTGGTGTATGTGTCTTAGGAGGATATCCGAGATGTGAGAATTCTTGGCCAAAATGACTGGATGTTTGGATTCTTTAGGCATTGATGCCCTACTCAATTGTCCACCAACCCTCAAAACATCTTCAAGAACAGGGCAAAGTCCATGAATGTGGCTACTTGGCTTTACGGCTTTAAGCTCATCAGGAAACATTTTCTTGTGAGAGTCTAATAATCTCCAATTCAGCAGTCTCAAGTTCTTCTGTTGAGAGGTGAGATTGTTCAATTTGACCTTTGAAAATCAACATTTCTCTTTCCACAGAGATTCTTTGTTGTTCATTTAAATCAGAATGAGCAAAAGCTAGTCTCAGTTGTTTCCTCTTCTGACTAAAAGACAAGAGCAGATTCTTAAATCTCAAAATCCAAGCAAATGCTTTCTTTAAACGGAACCAAGAAGAAAAGTTATGGATTAAACGTGAACGCACATCATCCTCTTCTTTGAGCTGTACAGAGTTAACCTCAATGCTTTTCTTGACCTCAGGGTCATCCACTTCAAGCTTCTCCAGTTCAGTGAGATTAGCAGGCCACTTACTTTCATGAAGAAGAAGAAGAAAGGCAGGACCTGATGTCCATGTCTTGTTCTTAAGAAACCCGCTGACAGTTGATCCTCTGGAAGCAACATCAGCTGGATTGCTTGCTGTGTCTACATATCTCCACTGTGAAGCTTGAGAGCCCTTGAGGATTTCTGTCACTCTATTGGCTACAAATATTCAAAATCGTGAGGTCTCATTCTTAATGTATTTGAGAACAGAAGCACTTTCCGTCCAAAAGACGGAATCTTGAAGCTTCAGAAGCAGTTCTTTCTTCCATAACGCATCCATTCGGCTTGCCATGGTAGCAGCAATGAGCTCCATACGAGGGATGGTAACAGACTTAATTGGTGATACTCTTGATTTTCCCATGATAAAAGCACAATGTACTTGAGAATGCATGTTGTGTAAAAGCAAGTATGTCACAGTTCCATATCCATCCTGGCTCACATCAGAAAAATGACGCAACTGTGCATTTGTGATGTCACCAAAGTTGGGAGGTTTTAAACATCTGGCAAGAACAAAACTTTCCAGATGGTGAAGTTCTTGCAGCCATGTGGTCCATTTTTTTAACAACCAATTCAGGCAAGACATCATCCCATCCTGAATCTCCTTTGCAGATATCTTGCAAGATTTTTTTTGCAAACAACACTACAGGACTCACAATTCCCAATGGATCGTAGATGGAACTAATCATGGATAGGATTCCTCTTCTGGTCAGGGGTCTGTCTTTGATTACAATCTTGAACTTGAATACATCAGACTGAATGCACCACTGCACTCCCAACACTCTCTCAACTTATGGAGAATCCCAATCCATGCTCAAGTCTTTCACTGTCTTTGCTCTTTGATCCTCCGGTATTACGTCTAGCACTTGACGCCTGTTGCTCATCCATTTTGTGAGCCTAAATCCACCTTTGGCACATATGGATACAAGCTCCTGGTATAAAGTTATCGCTTGTTCAACTGAAGTGACTGAAACCAAACAATCATCAACATAAAAGGAATGTAAGATTTTATCCACTGTTTTCCTGTTGAACTGCTCTTTATGATCTTGTGCACATTTCCTAAGTGCAAAGTTTGCGCAGCTAGGAGACGATGTTGCTCCAAAGAGGTGTACCCGCATCCTAAAGTCAACTGGATCTTGACTTAAGTCCCCATTGGGCCACCAAAGAAACCTTAACAAATCAACATCATCAGCTGGTACTCTTACTTGATGGAACATTGATTCTACATCTGCCATGATCACTACTGGTTCTTTTCTAAATCTTATCACTCCAGTGAGTGAACTGGTCCTTGCAAGAGTTGAGCATTAAGTGATGTTCGCCGAAAACTTGCTCCACAATCAAATACTACACAGATTTTTTTTTCTCAGTAGGATGGTAGACACCATGATGTGGAATGTACCAGATCTTTCCATCACTACGTGTCATATCCTCTGATTGCATAGGGTCCATAATTTACGCTGCGGATTACCTCCAATGGTTCCAATGCTTTAGGAACATTTGTCCCTATCAACAGTTCAATCCCTGCCTCAATCTCAGGTAAATGAACACTCTTTAAATGGGGCCACCTTTGAAGATCTCTTACTCTGGGTATATTCCCTTAATGAACAGGCATACTTTCCTGTGTATAGACTCGATGTAATTCAGAAAAGTTGAGGTCATTCAAGCCAGCTACCTCCAGTCCAGATAGAACATGGCTACTTACAACCTTTTCTTGCCCCATTGTTCGTAGAAGTATCCGCACTTTGGTTCCTGTGAGGTTGAGTCTTGAGTGACAATTTTGCTGCCTTTCTTGGCCTTGATCTGTACAGGCACAATCGGGAGTTTACATTCATGATCACCATCCCCAGTAAGACCACTAGATACTAAGACATCATCCACTGCCATTTTTGATTTCTTCTCAGTTATATCGGTTCCTTTTACTTTGGGAAAGATATGCAGCAAAGTAGGATGTCTAAGACCACAAACATCACAACAAAGACGTTTTTTGCACTCTTTGCTGATGTGCCCAATACACAAACACCCAAAACAAATTCCACTTTCTTTCAAGAATCCAATCTTCTCTTTGTGGGATTGTTTTCCCAACTGAGGACACATACCCAATGTGTGTGTACCTCTACAGCAGAAACATTCTTTTCTATCAAATCCAACCTTTTTCTTTGCTGTATTTTCGGATTCACTTTCTTTGCTCGCAACGACCACCGTGGTAGCAAAGCTGGTTCCTTTTATTCCAGGCCGATATTGTGGTTTTGGTCTCTTTACATCTTTATTAGTTATTACAGGAACATCCTGTATGTTTCCAAATACTGGGTTTGTTACAACTTTGACTTGATGTTCTAAAAAGTGAACAATATCAATGAAGGAAACTCTGCGTCTGTGTCTTTCTTGTAGTTCACAAGCTGCTGCTCTCCATTTACCCTGGAGTCTGTAGGGCAATTTCTTTATAATTATCATCATATTGGCAGGCATGTCCAAATCATACATATATTGCACTTCCTCCATGACATTACTACAGCCTCTAAGAAAAGTACTGTATTCTTGCAAAGCTTTCACATCTTCAGCATTAATTTGAGGCCATGAGAGAGCTTTATTCAAGCAGATGCAATTATCTGTTCATTGCCAAAATGTTCCTGCAACAAAGTTTTGGCTCTAATGTATCCCCTTTGTGGATCCATATGCTGACCAACTCTGTATCAAATTCCTTGGAAAACCAACAGTATACCGTTCAAGGTAATACAGGCAATCACTGTTGTTATCGGTCTTACTTTCAACGCTATTTTTGAAAGCTCTCATGAATGCATGATACTGTAATGCAAGGGTGCCCAACCCTGCTCCTGCCGATCGACTGTCCTGCACAGTTCATCTCCAACCCTAATCAAACACACCTGCCTTTAATTTTCAAGCGATCTTGAAGACGTTAATTGGTTGCTTCAGGTGTGTTTGATTAGGGTTGGAGATAAACTGTGCAGGACAGTCGATCGGCAGGAGCAGGGTTGGGCACCATCAAACACGTTAAGATCTTTTTTGGGCAAGGATGATGAACATTGCTGTTTTAACAATAGTGTTGTTATTTCATTTTGCTTTCTCATTATTCCCAATATTTTATTTTGCTCTTCATCGTTGGATTCATCATGGGAATTGAATACACTTCCTTGTGATCTCCGTTCCCTGTTTGGCATCTAGATGGACGTTGTTCCACTGAGAATACCCATTGTTGTACCATTGTCTCTTTAGGCCTTGCTCCTGATTCCAAACGCTCATGCACTGATCCTTTTTCTCTTAAAGGCATTGGAAGAACAAATGATTTAGCACTGGCATTTCTTCATGCAACTTAAGTTGTTCCTTTTTTTTTCTGTAGCTGTTCCTCTTGATCCTCCAAGCTCATCCTTCAAAAACTTTTGTTGTGCCATTAATGCGGCCAACTAGGGCTGGGCGATATATCGCATGACATTGTTAGGTGCATCTCGTCAGTAAAGCTGGTTCCTTGACTAGTAGTAAATCGCCATCACCTGCTTTCAGATGGAGCGGCATTTACAACACAGAGCCGTAGTTAACTGACAAGCTGAGCCATATCGCATTAATTATCGCGGACGTATCGGTCCGTAGCGGACGCGGACGACCTACTGCCAACTCAGCCTCTGCTTTGAGACGAACAGAAGTAGTAGATGATGCCATTGATTTTTATTCCACTGTTGAACTTTGGATGGATGATCTACTCCCCACATTTGATACACTGTCACTTGGTTTGATGCCATCTTGTAAGTTATCTGATGTAATGATGGATGAAGCATAAACTAGCACTTGAGGATTGGGTGGCTCTTCCTGCACTGCACCAGGACAAGACTGAACAGCCATAACATCCTCCAATGATCCTTCTGGTTCACTCAACCAATGTTGAACCGCATTAAATGTGTTGCTGTATTTCATAATACATTTACATTTACATTTACATTTAGTCATTTAGCAGACGCTTTTATCCAAAGCGACTTACAAATTAGGACTAAATAAAGCGAGTCATCATGAAGAGGCAAAAACAACAACAACGCAAGAAGTGCTCAGAATACAAAGTTCAGGCATTATTCAGAGTAGCATAAGTCTGATAAGTGATGTTTCAAAGGATTTTTTTTTTTTTTTTTATGAGGTTAAGTGCTCACGGAAGAGATGGGTTTTCAGCTGTTTTTTGAATGTTGCCAGTGATTCTGCATTCCGGATGAGGCCGGGGAGAGCGTTCCACCAGCATGGAGCTGTGAATGAGAATGTTCTGGAAAGTGATTTTGTGGCTCTCTGTGATGGAACCACGAGACGTCGCTCGTTGATCGATCGTAGGCGTCTGGTAGGGATGTAGACTCGTAGGAGTGAGTGAAAATAGTAGGGAGCTGAGCCTGTGATAGATCTGTAAGCAAGCGTCAATGCCTTGAATTTGATGCGAGCAGCGAGAGGTAGCCAGTGCAGAGAGATGAACAGAGGAGTGACGTGGGCCCTCTTGGGCTCGTTGAAGACAAGACGAGCTGCAGCATTTTGGATCATCTGTAGAGGTTTTGTTGCACATGCTGGAAGTCCGGCCAAAAGAGCATTACAGTAGTCAAGCCTAGAAATGACCAGGGCCTGGACCAGAAGTTACTCCAAAACCATTCATTTTGTTTTTCCTGTTCATCTTCAGGAAGTAAAGGAATCTCCATGTCGTGTATCTTACTGGCATTTTCACAAAGCTGAACAATAGTTTTAAACTGGATTTGCATCTGGGAGGCATTTTCCTTTCCTTTCATCTCTGGTATCTGGCTCTTAATTTTGTTTACATTTGATTTTCGTTGCATTTGCAAACTTTCAATTTTGTTCGCCAAGGCATTTGCAGTGAGTTTAGTTTCTCTTTTACCGCAATCCATTTCAAAGCCATGCAGTGACGTCATCAACATTCACTTCACTCATGTTTGTTTTCTCACAAGTCAACCATGTTCGTATGTTCATTCAAATCCTTAAACATCACAGCGTTGGCGACACGTAAACAAACACCGTCAACATCGCGCTATTATTTTTCCACACAAAACGGATCGCCAACGATAAGCTTTAAACACCAGAGCTCTGTGCAAAATCAATCGAAGCCAAACAACAAACCATAACACAACCACGCGATCATCCCCAATGGATAAACAGCGATCACAATTCAATCTGCGCGCAATCCAATAGGCCTAACTACTGGACAGTTACTGCACAGCTGGTTAGAACAAAGCCCAGCAGGCTTACCTATGCAGTGATTGTTTGCTTGCTTCTCTTCGGAGCCTTGCTGAAGTTTCGCTGGCGTTTCAACTTCTGCGGCTGTAGAATTTCTTTCTTTTTAGTTGAGCAGAATCCTAATACTCTGTGGTGCCATGTGGGCTTAATCCGTTTGGCGCGTCCGCTGAGAATGCTCTTTGTTGACATAATATACTCAATCAAATAATCAAACCGCTGAGAGACTAAGACAGGGACTTTATGCACTTGTGACGCATAAATAAAACATCGTTGAAGAATAAACTTTTACTAGCTTTTCTTTATTGGACAGACCGATGTTTTTAGTGGTCAAAGAATACATCGTCCCTTCTCAATTAAAGGTGATCAGAGTGATTATTAGAGAAATACAGGCCTAGGTGAGATCACTATAGTGACATCACAGCTAAGAAAAATTAGAATGTTGACAATCGCTATAGCGAACACTCAGTCTGTTTGTCTATCTGCATTACTCTGTACTGCTTACTTTACTACAATAGTTTGTTTGCTTTATTGCAAGATTTGTTCTGCCTGAAAATATTTATTCTGCAAGTTTCATTCTGCTCGGTTGCATACAATGCAGTCGATATATTAAATCTGCAAGACCAAGTTTTGAACTGTTGTCTGGAAGCTTGAGCTAGCTCTCAAAGAACATCAAGCCATGTTGATCATTGCGAGTCTTGTGCTGGTGCGTTACTTCTTCACCAAGGTGAACAAACATGCATCTAATACAATGCAGTCTGAACGAACCACACAAGAAAAACGTATCGTAAAGACAACGAAGGGACAACTGGAATGGCATTTCACAAAATATCAAGGTAAGTGCATTGTCATTGTACCATCTCCATCTGAGCATATATTCAAGTAAATCAAGTAAATTATCATTTATGCAGTAAATGATCTCCATCAACTGTGTTTTGATGAGTGCACAATTGAAATGTTTTGTTTTATTTGCTGCTCAAGGACTAGCCTAGGCCTTAAAGGGTTAGTTCACCCAAAAATGAAAATTCTGTCAGTAATTACTCACCCTCATGTTGTTCCAACCATGTAAGTCTTTCGTTCATCTTCGGATCACAAATTAAGATATTTTTGATGAAATCTGACAGTTGTCTCACTCCTTCAGAGGCTTTCAGAGGGACCGAAACTCGCCGGCCCAGAATAGTTATTAAAAACATCGTTAAAATAGTCCAAGTGACTACAGTGGCTATACATTAAGTTTATCATGCGACGACAATACTTTTTGTGCGGAAAAACAAGAAAAATAACGACTTTATCCAACTATTAGTGTTCTTCAATGTGGGCCTCTGACGAGAGTTCACGGGGAGCGCCAGGACGCATGCGCGAGAACTGAGATTACAGCGTTCTTCTACTACTACTTGTTACTGGCTGCTCACTCCTTGGGAGTATTACCGCCATCTACTGTACAAGATGACGTCCCGAAATTGCCGGAAGCGCAAAACGGTCTGTTTATAAGCAGAGGAAGACGCTTTAATACGTATGTAAGCTATTGAATTCGACACTTATTGTGATTTAGGTCTCGATGATGTCGGGACGTCATCGTCTACAGTAGATGGCGGTAATTCTCCCAAGGAGTGAGCAGCCAGTAACAAGTAGTAGTAGAAGAAGAACGCCGTAATCTCAGTTCTCGCGCATGCGTCCTGGCGCTCCCGTGAACTCTCGTCAGAGGCCCACATTGAAGAACACTAATAGTTGGATAAAGTTGTTATTTTTGTTGTTTTTCCGCACAAAAAAGTACTGCTGGTTTTTTACTGTAAATTTCACAGGGTTTTTTTTACAGTGTGACCCAAAGAGAAATAGCTCTCACTGATGAATCCTGGTATGTACCTCATCAATGGCCTAAGTATCCAAGCATTTCTCCTGATGATATGGCAATGGAATTGGAAAGACATTTGTTTTGTGGCCATTGTTTCAGTAAGCCTTTCCAAATTACCTTTCCAATTAAACACTTGGTCAGAGCTGGTTGCATATACCATTAAGAACTTTTCCCCTGATTCAACTCCAGAAAACAGACTCTCTGAGAACAGTGCTCCTCCTTCGTCATGCACAAGAAGAGTATTCTCCCGAGGAGTGTGAGTTACTCCAACTAGGTCAATACATTTCTGCATGGAGTACACTTGTTGAATTGGCCTCAAGAGCAGTCCATTCCTGTTGACCAAAATGGGGGCTTATAAAGGCAAAGGCTATTTTTCGTTTCGTTTCGTTTCTATTATTTTATTTTATTTTAATTTAAGTTCACAACACAATGTATTGGGTGGACACAAATCTCCTTACTTCTCTGGGTTCAAGCAACATGGCAGACCAAGAGAAATGTAATTTCTTATGCTTTTTCTTGCCCTCGCTCTCGCCCACCACATTCTTTCTCTTCTTCGACCCTGCAGCTCTCTCGGTTAGCGTAGTGTTAGCGCGGCACCGGTCCAGGTGTTTCTTCAAGTTACTCGTGCTCTTTCTCGATGTAGAGAGTTCCCTCTGTGTCGCACATAGATTGCACTTGAATATTACGTTCTTGTCCTTTTCCCTAATGAATTGAAAATAATGGGAGAAGACTATGTCCACCTCACAGAAGTAGAATCCGTCTCTACAGTCATCGAAACCACTGAAAAAACAAACAAACACTAGGCCTACTTAATTTCGGATTAAAATGCGTTGTTGTAACGTGCGTTACTGAGATTGTAACGAAGTGTAATATTACCAACATTTTATTAGTAATGCGTTATATTACTGCATTACAGCAAAAACTAGGCTAATATATTACTGTAATATAATTAGCCTACTTACTCCAACATCTCCAACATACTCCAACAAGATCTTATACATAATGCAAAGTACATGTCAACTACCAAAAGGTAGAATATTTTCCATTGACTTAAAGATCTCTTACCTACAGGACAATCGTAAAGCTGTTAAGACATATAGGCTGCTGAAAAACTGTACTTCATTTAAATAGGCATCCATGCAACCGAGAATTTGGTGTTAGGGTGAAAGCATTATGCAAATTCACGCAAAATTGCCATGTTGACCAACAGAGAGCTTCATTTGAAAATAATTGTCACGTAAGCCATGCTTCAAACATCTACACAACTGACTTTTGCTGCTTGCAAGATTTGTCTGGCGAAGTGAAAAAAAAATAAAAAATAACAGACTTAAATCAAAAGTTTTAAATTGAAACACTTTAGCAACCAAAGTCCTATCAATCACCCATGACATATTAACCACATGGAAACATGTTAAAAACTAGAGATACACTGATGGTGCCTTCACGTGCTATGGTAATTATGGTAAATACCAAAAGCCGACATGGAAAATGCACATGAACACCCCCTCATGTGGTATTTTCCACTGGGCAACTCGTAGAATATTTTGATGCACGAGTTGCCGAGATGAGATAACCTTTGACCTTTTCAAAATGGCGGAGAGCAACGCAAGAGTTGTGAATACTGTTAGCGGATAGTTTTTGTAGCCTATACAATGTTGTGTAATTAACGATTGTAATATAATGCGTTAACACTCAATTTTCAACTTCGCCGCAATTTCCTTGGTTCATATTTAATCATTTTATGTCATGTTTTATTTTTTTTAATTATTAATTATGTTTTAATCATCAGAAAGCACCACATTTACGTTTTTTTTTTTTTTTTTTTTTTTTTTAAAGATAAAAAAAGATACTCTACTGACACAGACCTTTACGACAACAAAAGCACTTGAACACAACACACTGGTAAATACCAGTTCACAAGTGGAAAATATAATCTTTTCCATAGCACGTGAAGCAGCGGCGGTTTCTTCATTAGGGCGATCGGGCGACGCACCACCAAAGTGTGAAAGGGACTTTCTATCACTATCTCATTCAACCACAGAGTTACGCTAGCAGTCACTCACTGTTGTTCTGCCTCTGGATATAGTCCAATCAGCGCCGAGTCACGTTCTGTGGAGTACCGCCTCTTTTTGGGCGATTTCACTCTGGCTGAGAATCGCCCAGAGTCTTCCCATAGACTTACATTCAAAGATTTTTTTTTTCGGACTGCAGGCACTGCAATGCATTCTCTATGGGTTCCGGGAGGGCTCGCACTAACGTGCTTTCGTCATCATACGTAACCTTAACTTGTGCAGCGATTGGTGGAAACAAATGTACCTCTATTAGTATTTAGCCATAAGCTGAAGTGACATCCAATAATTTCCTCAGTGCATAACTTACATTTCACGGACATATTCTCAATCTGTAAATGTTAGAAAGTCCAGTTTGCTGTCATGAGTGGGCGAGCTTTCTGCAAGCTATACTTCCGTGAACGAGCGCCCCCGCGTGCATGCGCGCCGAACAGACGGAGCGCAATAGAATAGGAGCGCAATTATTCTGACTAAAATATACATTAGCAATAAATTATAAATATATTTAGCTAAAACATTTGTTGTTGAATATTTGTTGTTGTTGGTGAACATAAATGTGCTAGAGAATTTCAAACCTACATGTGTATTTTTATGATATTAGCTTTTTTTTTTTTTTTTTTGGTTTAGTAAATTTAACTACTTCTTTAAAAAGCATTATTTTGTTTTTAGATTGTAATGTTGCAATGTTAGAATGTAATGTGATTTGACCCCTTTTTTGGATAGACTGCAGATAGACAGCAAGGTTACACTATGTTTGTTTTTATAACCTTCAATATAAACATTGTTTGTAGGACAATATCGATCAGGATATTAAATATTTTAAAAAAAAATTTAAATACAGGTTTTTTTTTTATTCAAATAGAAAAATAATAATTAAATACTCAGATTATACCATACATCGCCATTTAGCCCAAAAATTCTGATTTATTTGGCAATTGGCTATTTCCCAACCCTACCGGCTGAAGTTTTAGCTAAAATTTAGGCTAATGATAGCTACATTATTATCACTGTTAAATTGTTATTTAACAATAAGCCTACATTCAGTCCTGAATTAAAAATTCAGTTTGTTGTGCCCCCCCAAAAAATTTTAGCACCAGCCGCCACTGACGTGAAGGCAGCATGATAATCAATCTCAGGACAACTATAATATTATTGTTATTATTGAAGTATTCATAATGAAAGCTTTTTATTAATAATTTTAATACGTTTAAAAAATTTCCTTAATCATTTAATTGTAGTTTAATTTTATTCTTTGTAAATTATTTTGATTTGATCATTTTTATTAGTTTTTATTGTGCTACAAAGAAGAAAAATAGCTCTGGTTATTGGACATGAAACACAAAAACTGTGAAAGCTGTAAATAATAATAATAATAATAATTGAATGATTAATTTTATAATAATTTGTATACATTGTATTTTTTATTTATATAGTGCTTTTTTTACTTATACAATTTATACAATACGGATAGTTTCAAAGCAGCTTCACAGTGATAAACAGGAAAACAATCAATGATGCAGAATGCAAAGCAGCTCTAAAAAAGTGTAATTTTTCAGCTGAAGTCAGTTTAGTGTTGAATTTCAGTTCAGTTCGATAACTGTGTAAAATTCATCAATTTTCATCAAGTTAGGGTCATTATCTAGCTTGATTCAGTTCAAATTTAGTTCTCCTCTAATTAGGTCTCATCTTAGTGTCATACAGTTATGGGGAAATTTACTTGAAAGTAATGCTTTACAATATTGCGTTAAAAAGGTAACTTATGGCATTAGTTACTTTTGATAGAAAGTATGCATTTCTTAGCCTACTTTTGCGTTACCTTTTCTCACCTGGGCTGGGCTTGCTTGTTTTTTTTTTTTTTTTTTTTTTTTTTAGTTCTATATTTGGCAAATGTAAAGGTCCTTTCACACCAAAAGTGAAGCCTCGGGTGAAGCAAATGCAAATTTGCACTGTACAGTAGACGGCGCAGCTCAAACAAACCATTCAGCTGTGCTGACATTCTGGATTGCAGACACAGGAAAAGAAAGTTCAACACTCTTACTTCAGCAATAATAGCAACAATAAATAAATTAAACAAATATGACATTTATCTAAAGTCATTTTTGCTTATTAGTATGGTTGAATTGGATAATCAAAGGTCAACAGCAAAGACTTTGGCTCATTAAGTGAGATTAAATACATGAAGTTGGTTATATTTGTGTTATTTAACAAATGTAGGCTAATTATTGCAGATTTGTGTAATTTTCTGAGTTTGCATTTCACAGTTTTTATTTATTTTGAGGAAAACTGACTCTTTTTTTTTTTGTGCTAGTGAGATGAGTTAAATGCCTGCTCACATTTAGTCTGGAACTACAATAACCATGTTTATACAGCGCACACAACACCTCTGCACTTACTCCCGATTTCTCTCAACATGGGGACAGAAGAGATGTCAGCCAATAAATGGGAAAACAAAGTAACTTGCATTGCTTATGTGAAAAAGTCACAGGTATTTTGTTGTGAATATAAAAGTAATGTGTTACTTTACTAATTACTTGAAAAAAGTAATCAAATAACTCACGTGTAATAACACTGGTGTCAGTGCAATTAAATTATTAATATTAATTGTCATTTAAACCTCAACTGAGCAAGCAAAACTTTGAAATTCAGCTGGATGTTCACAGAAAATTCAATAGACTAACATCAGATCGCCTCTTCAGGCCAGAGTTTAAAAGTCATGAGGATAAAAGGAGGAACTTGACCCTTACCCAAAGGTCTCCATTTCTATCTGCACATGTCCCAAGAAATCTATTACGAAGACACATTTGATTATGAGTGATCTCTAAGGGCACAGCGCATCTCTATTCCATGACAGCTTACACCCTCTTCCCATCAACAAAATGAATTTGAATATCATTTTGACCTCAGAATCAAGAGACTCAGCAGGAGGCAAATTAATTTTAGGGCATTCAACACCTCATAGTGCATGACAGATAGCAGATATATTATGACAGCAGTGGGAAATGCAAGCATGGTGTGTGTGTGTGTGTGTGTCTTAATGAAAAAACAGTGCCGTTTTTTCCTTTCTGTGTGTGCATGCATGACCCAGTTGGCTCTGTGCCCGTTTTGCAAAATCTGGAAGCTACAATGAACCATCTGGTGTGTGTGTGTGTGTGTGTGTGTGTGTGTGTGTGTGTGTGTGTGTGTGTGTGTGTGTGTGTGAGAGAGAGAGATACAGATTTTATGTGGGAATAAACAGGGAATTTGCAGCAGCTGATTCTGTTTACCCCTCCAATGATGATGAATATCATCCAGACATGGGCATGCATTTCGTCACGACATTGACATTTTTTGGTTTATAATTTATCTTTTGTCATTTTATTGATAACGAAAGTAGAGAGATAACAGTAAATGATGGCTAGAAAAGGACAGAACAAAATCAGGGCTTTATACGGTTTTCAATCCACTTCAAAGTACAAATTCAAACCCACTTTTCCCTTAGTTCGATGTGTGTTGTGCGCATGCTAACCGCTAGGCCACAGCTTTAAACTACATGTATGATTTTAGCAGACATATACCTAAGATTTTGCCAGAATGTGTCTACTGCCTGCAGACAGCTGCGTTTTAAGGCAGAGTCCTAACTAGCATTGGACAGTATCAAAATATTTTTTACCTTGTTACTAAGTAGCCTACATTTTTCAAGTATATGTACTTTATCAGAGTACTGTTTATTTTGGAAGACTTTTACTTCACTTATTTTCAAAGCATAATATCGTACTCTACTACGTTTCATAAAAACGTCATTACTCGTTGATAATCGTCACCTGCTGCGACGACGGTGTCTGATTCGTGAGCTGATTGATTCTTTTCAATAGGCTCTATGCACGATCGCTTCCGCGTTTTGTCTCAGCCCGCCCAGTCACATCCGGTGCTGCGTCAGAAGCAGTTTTTGCATTAGGTGGAGATAATGGCAAATTACACTCGCTGTTTACAAAAACTTCCAGCGGTTAACGTGAATGAAGTTAACAATATTGTAAGGCAGTTAAACTGTCACACATGAGTAAAAAAGAGAAGTTCTTTAAATTATAAATTACGAGCTACATCAACAACTTTGAGGGTGAGTATTCTCTCATATCGCGCGAAATCCGACTAGCGAATCAGTTTCTAAAATCGTTGTCTCCGTTTCTGAGAAAATGAATTTTATTGAAGTGAATTGTCCTATAGAACGCGCTATGCGGAAGTAAAGACGCTGGCTGAGATCCTACCGGAAATACGTCAGCAGCGTTCGTGCATAGAGCCTATTGATTCAAATGATCCTGTCAGAGCGAGTCGAATTCACAAGTCTGACTCAAAATGAGCCAAATGGAGATCCTCGGAGCTTGGGTGTGCGCAAGACAGATGGCGCGAAAAGTAAGTTACTAATGGCGAATTTTAGCATTTAGTATTGTGAATTAAATGAATATTTAGGTCACGACACGTCAGTTTTTTTATGAGCTAAATCTGCTGTAAAAGGGTGAGCTGTTTAAGGCCACTGTTTATCACCAGAAACATGCAAAGATGTTTGACCAACAACGGTGTTCTAAACCACAGGCCCTCATAACCTTCTAGTCTAGTTTCTCAGCACAAATATCTAAACATTCTTAAATCGAGACACATTTAAGTTACTTGAGAAGAAAAATTACGTTAGATATAAAGTCTTGTAACCTGGAAAAAAATGACCTATATTTAGTGAGATTATGCTTAAAATAAGAAAAATCAGTGATCATTTATCAGTGAGGTAAAACAAACAAACAAAAAACCTCACTTAATTTGGATTTTTTCTTTTCTTCAGAAAACAAGACTCCATCTTATTTAATTTAGCTTCTCAAGTAAATGTATCTTGATTTGTATGTATCTGAATGTTTAGATATTTGTACTGGAAAACAAGTTTTTTTCCAGTGCATGAGGATATTTTGACTGTGAAGGCTATATGTGATCGAACGTAGCTATTTTTCTGTCTCTGTATCTGACACACACTCTATACCCACATATCCTCCCTGTAGCTCAGAGCAACTTCTCTGACTTTTGATCATGACATCTGTGTCTTGCTGAAATGTTTGCTCGTCTCCTCCAGCCTTCTGATGTAGCTCCAGGAGCTAATGGCTTGTGAAAAAGGCAGAAGGGCCCCTGTCTACATGTGTGTGTCTGTTTGTATGTCTTTGTATATGTGGAGAGGAAGAACAAGAGAAAATAATTGTTGTTTAAGGAATACAACAAACGTTAAATTCAGTAGACTAGCAAAGTAAGATTCTTTAAAAAAAAAAAGAAACGGTTCATAAAAAGTTTGTAATATGTCCAAATAAGGAATAAAATCTGGTCTCTATAGCATTACTTCCACTGACATCATTACATCTATTCAGGCATCAGGTGTTTTAAGATAATCCAATTATTCTTGACCTTCCTGCAGAGACTGTATGAATACCTCATAGAGTTATGCACTTGTCTCCAGACTTTAATCCGGCCCCAGACGAGGATAAAGCAAAACTGAACCCCTTCTGCTCATCAGTATGGAAAATGACGGACACGCTGTCTTCTCCAGGTATTGCACATGTTATTCAGTGCTGTGGAAGAGTTCACGACTCAAACTAAAAGGTCTTGGATTCACAGAATAATACATTACATTATGTATTATGTATGATGCTTGTATGTATGATGCTATGTGCATTATGTATGATGCTTGGCTTGCACATGCAAAACTTACTGTCATGATGCTATGGTGGTGGTCAGGACATTCCTAAGGTATCCTGAACAGATGTTAGTGTCTTTCTAGGTGCTTTCATTAGTAAATTCAATTTATTTTGCCTTTTAGTAAACAAGGTATTTCACGAAACTTTAGCTTTGTAAGTGTTCTCCCTTATTAGTAAGCTCAGTGCTTTAATGAAGACAATGTGGAAGGTTGACATTCCATCATTAAAAATGTAATTGAAAAACATTGTTTCAATAAAACGTCAAATCATTCCGGTGGTCACCTTGATCAAAGTTCCTATTACATTCTGCTTTATAATGGCTCTTTTTAATGAATCTACAATTTATCGGGATACCAAAGAAGTTATCATAAATAATCATCTCTTCCTGTCCTGTTTCACAAAACAATGTAGTTGTAGATGAGGGAAAACATTTTGGCAAGGTAAAATTAGCTTCAAATTATGAGCACGTAAAATCCTTGTTCGTCCAAAATATTATGCTTCATTTAATTTATATTATCGAATTGATTAAAAGAACGATAAGTGCTCGTTATGTTCCTCTTTGCATTTTCTCTTTAATATTGAGTTCAACACAATTAGGTGCATATTTGAAATGCCTTCATACCATACAAATCTTTATACTGTCTATTCTTTTGTTTTAATTTATCCCTTAATAAGAGTTAAATTCATGAATAACAAATAAATGCAAAATGAACATGATAAATAGGACAATATATCCTGAACATGGCACTTTCCAGTCTCTCTCTCAGCAGCGTTTCATGTGTAGATATGAAATGAAAGATGCCCTCTAGCAAACATCTGCTCTCAAACACCACACACACTCACACTCTGCTCTGAGTGTCATGTTAATTAATAATCCCCAGAGAATTGAATCATATTTACAGCACAGTCCTGCTGGCATTGCCCTCAGTGGCAGCCTGCTGAGTCCAGACCCGGTTTCTGGAGATCTCAGATACAGACAAGAGCTCTGATAGAAAATCACTTTGTTTCGTTTTCTGCTCCCTTAACAGTAGTGCTTGTCACTCCTACAAAGATACTTCAGTATTCTTTCAGGAGACCTAATGGCGATTCTATCAACTTTTCCTCAGATTTTAGAGCTATAAAATGAATGGGGATAACATTGCTAGAAATTTTAATGAGAAATGTTAATGTATAACACTTGATTGCAAACTAGGAACCACTGAAAAATACACAACTGTTCAGTTTTTGTTTGTTTTTTTGAAAGAAATAATACTTTTATTTAGCAATTACACAATGCAGGCTTTTTTGTTGTTGACAAAATGTCCATGTAAATGAGTCAATGCATTAATAATCCTTCTTCCAAAACGTGTTTTTGTCTTACCCTGTTTCACTATGGTAAGCCTGTTATAAGTGTTTATATTTTAGACCGGACCGGATGGTTTTCATGGGAAATTGCATATCTGAAGGATCATGTGACACTAGGGATGTAACGGTAGGCTATTACCAATATCGTGGTATCGCGATACCAAATATCAAGATATCATCGTGGTCAAAGACTGTATGAAACGATAGATCTTTGAGGCAAAAAAATGTAGGTTTTTTTTCAGCCCAGTGGACCGTGCACGAGAGAGACCGAGTGTGTCCGCGGGTGCGCTTGATAGTGCGCGAGAGAGATCTAAGGGCCCTATCATACACCACGTGCAATGCAGCGCCAGGCTTTTTTTGCTAGGTTCAGCCTGACGCAGTTATCATTTTCACGTCTTGCGCCAAATGCATTTGCACCCATTTGTGCGCGCATGGGCCTGCTGGTCTTAAAACGAAGTGTGTTCAGGTGCAATGTTGGTCCGTTGCTATTTTGAGGCAACTGAAATAGACTGCGCCATTGACCAACTGAAACCTGGTCTAAAGTCAGTGGGGCAATTTGATATTTTATTTGATAAAATAAATTAGGCCTACGTGTGCGTGTGCATCTTTATGGAAGACAGAAGAAATCGCATGCTGGAGAAGCGCATACAGACCAGAGGCGCGCAGTAACGAAAGATACGAACAAACCCAGATATTCTTTTCACACTACGCTTAACATTGGCTTTATATTTGTAGCTATTTGAAAATTATAGCGAATGCTTTTTGCAGATCCAGTAGAGCGAAAATTTCGTAATTGTGGACGCTATAAAGCGAATTTTAAATCTAAAGCGTGGAAGCATTTCGGTTTCCCCCGTGACAAGAGCCACTTGTTAAATCATCACCAGTCAAAAGTTGACTTTATTTAAAATTTTTTTATTAGAGGGTCTGATTATTTTATGAAAACTGAAAACACTACACTTGAAGTTGCTGTTTCAAACTGACTTAACTGTTTTCTTGCACTTTAAAATGAATACCTACTCTACGAGGTAGGTAGGTAATATAGAAAATGTTAGAAAAAATAATAGATGTTACCTTTTTCAAGGTCCAGCAGGTGCTGGTGCTTATTTTGTTTTATAAAAGGGAGTTTTAGGTCATTTGACCCATCTCATACTTGACCTCATACTTCTAAGCAACAGTTATCATTAGAGGATAAAGAAAAGAGGACAGGAAATTACATGGTTAATTTGTACATCATTGTAATGTTCAATCATTATTTAAGTCTTCATTTGTCTCTCTCTTTTTTTTCTTTTTTCTTTTAATATCGCAATAAATATCATACCGAGGTATTATCGTATCGTGAGATTTTGATATTGTTACATCCCTATATAGGCCGTGTGTCCACCAAAGCGTTATTAGCCAGCTGAAAACGCTAGGCGCTCTTCTATAAACGCTCAGCTGTGGGCGCTTGAGAGCGTTTTGGCAGCGCAGCGTTTTTTCAGTTGAGACGGTTGAGACCGATCCACTTTGCTTGTTATGATACGGAATATCCGCGAAAGTCTTACTAGTATCTCATTTCACACATATTTTGTTTCTGTGTTTATTCTATATTAAAATGTCAATACAATGTAATGTATTTTCTCTGGCTCTTGATTTTATTCCGTTATATGCTTGTTGTTGTCATCTGTTGACGTTGTACAAGCAGAATCATGTGGCGGACGCGGTTGGTCGGTATGGTATTAGTCCCGCCCCTCCTCCACTGTGATTGGACGGTTGGGTAAAAAGTGACAGTGATGAGCGCTGCGTTTTACCAAAAGTTGAACATTCTTCAACTCTCGGCGACCAGTAAAAAACGCCGAACGCTCAGCGCTTCAGCGTGAAAAAGACGCTCAGCGCCTCGTTACGCTCATGGCGTTTTAAAAACGCGGCGCTACCATTGAAAACAATTGAAAAAACACGCCAGCCGCGAGTAAAAACGCTTTGGTGGACACACGGCCTAAATTACATTTTAAAATATTAAAATGGAAAAAGGCTATTTTAAATTGTAATAATATTTTGAAATATTACTGTTTTTATTGTATTTTGATCAAATAAATGCAGCATAAGAGACTTCTCTCAAAACATTAAAAGATCTTACCGACCCAAAACTTTTTAGCAGTGCAGGGATCATCTGGGAAGCTGGAGACAAATAAAGCAAACGATTCTCCATTTGTTCTCCAACTCATTATTGTCTAAGATACATCTTAAAGATAAAAAAAATAAAGATTAAAGTAATCTTATTTGTGATTTTTCTCTTCTCAGATGCCATTTTTCACTGAATAAGGTTTCTGAGCAACTATATTGTGCTATAAAGTTCTTGATGTTTGATTAGGTTTTTCAAATCAGCATATTGATTTGATTTCTGGGTACTATAAAGTTCTGTACTTAAAACTTTCTCATGTGACATCAGACTATAAAACGCTATAAAACTTTTATTTTTTAAGAGTGTAATAATAGAGATCTGGTCAAAATAGAAAATTTGATTAAAAAAAAGAAAAGAAATGAAAAGAAAAATGATACAGTGGGACAGACAGGAAGAAAGACATAGAAATAGGCCTCAGTGTTGGAGCCATCAGCTTGTGTTAAGTGGATTGTGACGGGAGCCAGACGGACTTTGATTCCCTCAGGTGATTTTTCCGGTAAGTTCTCAATAACACGGAATGACAGGGGACAGAGGGTGCACATCCCCTCTCGTGTCATCCTCATTCTCCTGCTATTTTCAAAATCGCGGCCGTGACAGAACTTTTAGCCGCAGCTGTAATATGTAGCCGTGAAGGGCAGCCGAGCACAAAACTGGTGCTCGTTGTCATGAGCTGTGGTCACTGGAGTTTGTTACATTAGACTGTCAGGGGTGAGAGGCTAACAGACCGCTGTTACTTTAAAGACAATACATACAGCTGTAATATGACAGATGTTTGATTCAAGATGATCACCACCAGAGAGTATAGGTCGGCCTTCTAGCATGATAACATATCGTCTTTTTGGGTCGTGGAACCTTTAGAGGGGAGAAAATGTACACGTTGTTGTGTAAATGAATGACAAAAACGCATAAAAAGTTTCAGTTTTTAGTTGAAAAGTGTTAAGATTAAGGGTCCATTTACACGACACTGTTTTCAACAAAAAATACAACTATTTATGCATTTTGGCCATTCATTTACACGACAGCAGCGTTTTGGGGGCCAGAAAACGCACACTTTTGAAATCGGGTTCAAAGTGCAACCGTCATTGTCTCTGTGTAAACTTCAAAAACGTGAATTTGTGAAAACGGTGACATGTTACATCTTCAGTCTATAGTCGCATAATGTTTCTTTACGAAGTGACATCCGACATCTACTGGCCTGGCATGAATAATGCCACGTTTTCGGGGGTATCGGTGTGAACGGGGAATGTTTACAACGTTATTGTCTGAACGCAGATAATTAAAAGGAAAAAGTTTCCGTTTTTAGTACACCGTTGTGAAAACGTACCTTAAATCAAAAAAAAAAAAAAAAAAAAACGTGAATTAAATTCAGATTAAATCCACAATGTCAGATATTTTTTCTTGTTTAAAGCTGAAACTTAATTTTGATAATAATTATTATTATTATTATTTTTGCTTCTCAAGTAATTGTTTCTTGATTTTAAGAATGTTGAGATATTTGAATTATTAAATAAACTTAAAGTTAAATAAACAAACAAAAAATATACGTAAACGTATTATCTCTAAGTACTAATCTACACACAGACAATCAGCATGATTAATACGGTACATTGGTTGGCTTTTCGGTTTTGTAGTAGCCTACGATGCGAAGTTTTGTGGTCTTTCACTCTCTTTTGGTGCTATCTCAGGCCCTGTCCCAAATGGCACACTTCATGTGCACTTTCGGTCTTGTGGACTTACAATGGCTGCCGCGTGCGCCTATCCGTTAAGTCCGTGAGACCGCAGAGACCATTTCTCATTTTTAGATCTCAGAAGGGTGCTCGCGAGCGCCCCCATGTGGTCGATTTGTGCCCTTGATGCGCACTTTTGCCGAGCAGACTTCTTCCCGACAGTCAAAGCGGCATTACGTCACGAAAGTGCGGACTCAGAGGAAGACCGCAAGTGCTTAGGGTTCCATTTGGGACAGGGCCTTAGCCCTAATCTCTGAAATATGGAACCGAAGGCACCCTATAGATAACATGTATAGAGAACTCAAGCTATGCTTACTATAGACTGATATTACCCTGGTAATCCAGAGTTCTCGCGAGAGCACAAGTTGAATTTGCTCAGCGAGTTACTCCGGTGTCGAGTAATAATGCTCATTAAATATGCCCCTCTGTCTGAGCTGCACCAATCACATTGGGTTATCTGATATAGGCGGGCCAGAGGCAAGATGATGACAGCGCTGCGATGTCAAAGTCATTAGTAAACATTGCAAGATGGCTATGAATTTGTTTGAAACGGCTTTGGCCGCTACAATGAAAGATTTAGACTTGCCTTTTTCTCTAAAAGAGGAACAGAAGACGGCGCTCGAATCGTTCCTTTGCAAGAAGGACGTTTTTGCTGTTTTGCCGACCGGATACGGTAAGAGTCTAATCTACCAGTTAGCTCCGCTGGTAGCTAAGCGATGTTGGGATTGGTCGTAGAGTTATCCAATTGCATGCAGTGAGATTTTCAAATGCATGCTTGGTGCCGCCCCTCGAGCTGGCGATTTAAACCCTGGATCTTGTCCTTATAATATGTGTAGCCTACAGTAAATTTCTTTGAATAAAAGCATCTACTAAATCTCTCCTTACCTATAAAAAGGAAACACTCAACTATGATGTTATATTCATGACGTGTTTCTGGGAAACTAAATTCCCCAAAAATGTCTACTTTTACTTACAAAACCTGAAGTAACCTTCATTACTCGCATAAAACATGCCAATGGAGAAGACTGACATGGTCAGTCATGGAAATTAATATAATGGAATAGAATATCACAAACAGAAACTAATTTCATTTCATTTAAATTACAAATGTTACCACCTTTTTTTCTTAAGGGATACATTTGAGTTCATTTGAGTCTCATTCAAATCTTTTGACATTTTTTGTCATAAAGAAGAATTAGTACGATTCGCATATTTGTAGTTTCAAGGGTCGGTATATCCAACGCTATCTCACGACCAATTCGTACGAATTCGTACGAGTGATAAAAAGGTGGCTAATTCGTACTAATTCGTACGACCGCACTCGTACGAATTTGTACGATTTGTCTAAACCCACGTGATGGGTAGGTTTAGGGGCGGGGTCAGGGGTCAGGGGTAGGTCATTCGTATGAATTCATACGAATTTGGCAATTCGTAAAATATGTACGATTTAGCAAAAATCGTACTAATTCGTACGAGTGAGGTCATATGAATTCATACGAATTAGCCACCTCGTAGAATTTGTACGAATTGCCGTGAGATCAGGCTGGTATATCTGGCATACAAATTGAAATTCAGCATATTAATCTCTGTAAAAGTTTTTTTTTTTTTTTTTTTACTTCTAAATTAATAATCCATGTCAAATAAAAAGTCATGGATATTCATTGATCAAAGGTGTTGGTACCATCTGGTTCACAGGTGAGACACTTCTTATGTCCTAAAAAAACATTTCACTTTTAACACCAGAACCTGTGAGCGTTTTCCAGAGCATCATTGCCAGCTCGAACCCTCTGCCTTTGATCTGCTGCTCCAGCTGAGTTATTTTTGTGCCTATATTTTGATTGCCTTTCACTCCACAGTCTTTCTCTTGTCATTGTTTGTCCTGTGGGTTTTTGAATGGGTAGCATATGGAAAAATGTCTCTGTTTTTGTTTTGCGGCTGAGCTCAAAGTCAGGAACATTTGGTGATCTCAGCACATGACCACCATACGTAGCACCCCAGTACCACCAACATTATTCGGTCATGGGTAAAATTGGTTTGGCAAAGAATTTATTGCATGATCTTATATGCATTTGTTTTGCAAAATATGAAAAAATGTAACTCTGATATGTGCCGAATACATTGCTTATATTGTATGTCAGACCCAAGGTCTTGCTTTACCACACAGAGCAAAAACAAGCAGAGAGAGCACTGCAAATGACCCTTAAAATCCAAAGTCAGTCTTCAACCTCAGTTTGCATACATGCATATGGTCTCTAGGTGGCAGTGTTGTCCTGCTGGCAGCTTGTCTCATCTCACCCTGGGTCTATTTGCAGTGGTTCCAGTTCTCTCACCATCAGCCTAATGAAGTGAATTCTACAGTGTGGCTGAAACTGATGACTCTATCTGCTCTGTTACTGACGATTTTCCCTGGCTTTCTGAAGTCGTGAACACTCAAGTCCAAAGTAACTTTGACTATTATCATAAATGCGCCCTATACAGTTCTTTTATGTGCACTCATTGTCAAACCATGCACGTGTATTATGCTGGGCAGACCGGAATTTATTCATTCATTTAAATTTAATTTTATATTAATTTTATTCATTAATATTTCAAAAAAAATCTGTTATGGTCATTGTGATTGTTTGTTTCTCTCTCTCTCTCTCTCTCTCTCTCTCTCTCTCTCTCTCTCTCTCTCTCTCTCTCTCTCTCTCTCTCTCTCTCTCTCTCTCTCTCTCTCTCTCTCTCTCTCTCTCTCTCTCTCTCTCTCTCTCTCTCTCTCTCTCTCTCTCTCTCTCTCTCTCTCTCTCTCTCTCTCTCTCTCTCTCTCTCTCTCTCTCGTATATGTACCTGGGTCGTAACTACACTGTCAGGATCCCTCGATTAATGTGTCTATTAACCGGCAAAATAGGCTTAAGTGCCACATTCCACGGTCGAGAATCCATGACCGATCAGTTAAACATCATAATATAGCATATTGCTATTGTGATTCAGTTAAATAAATATATGCGCTGCAGGTTTCAGGGTGAAGCGCGACACTTTAATTATTTACATGCGTGCAGGTTACACGAGTTCCTTCCCTCAGAGCGGGAGCCGCTCTATTATTCACAGTAGCCTAAATGTTGCTCCATACGAACACAGTCTCTGCATGTGTTGTTTGTTTGGGCTTGCAAAAATGTTTCATGGGAAGTTGCAATGTTATCAGTTAAATACATGGAGCTCATCATTTGCTGCCAGTTTGGGTGGCTTATAACGTTCATCTGGGTACGCAATGCATCAATACATGTTTCTAAACGTTTTAGATACATGTTACATACAATATGATACAATACATGTTGCTAAACTGTTTAACACGATTTTAGAAGTTTAAACCCTCGCTCTGAGTTTGCGTGTTTTAATATATCCACATGTTCTTGTTTAAGAAATTACAGTGGCTGTTGCATTTCTATCGACCAAATATGAAAGATTAAGTGGATATTTTTTTTAAATGTTGTTTGGCCAATATTAACCCTCTGATGGTCTTCGTTTAGCAGCCCCATTGGGGGCCTTCCCGGTCAGAAGTGACCGGACACCTAAAAATGAAACTTCCTCCATCCCAGTAAAAACCAATGCAATTTATTTTTGTTCTATAATATTTATTCTTTTTAATTTAGTATTTTGAGACAATTTGATTGAACTTATTAATATTTATGCAATATTTATAGTCCATTTTTTGCCAATGAAAATAATGAATTTTTTTTTTACATTTTTTTTTTTACAATTTTTTTTTCTTCTATGCAGTATTTTCGGTTAAAATAGAGACTAGGTTTTCAGAAAAAAAATTAAAAAAATAAAATAAATCAATTTATTAAACATAAAATTAAAGAAATCATGTTATTGCATGGGTTTACCACTAGATGCCTGTATAGCTCTAAATGGAGATGCTTGTGAATTCTAGATGTTTTTGGACCAAATTACTTACTTTTAATATGTGGATTGAATGTATTTTTTTTTTAATTCTCAAATAATACTTTTTGCCAAGGTTTATAACATTTTATTAATTATTTTAATAATTTTAATTAATATTATATTAATTATATATATATATATATATATATATATATATATATATATATATATATATATATATATATATATATATATATGAATTATAATTATTAATTATGTTATGTTTTTCACTCTTGATGTTTTAGAGTTTCACCCCTTCATTGCTGAGCACTTTTTTTCTGCATCGTGGCCGATTTGTAGAGAATTTTTGTGTTTTTGTCAATTTCCCATTCATTTCCTATGGGGGTCATTTTTGACCGAAGACCAAAATCGTGACTAATTTTTTTACGACCACTTAGCATGCTCGGATCATGAACTCAATTTTTTTGTATGTTCACATACCTAATGCCAGAAAAGTCACCAAGTTTCGTAATATTCCGATGAAGCTGTGATTTTTAAAAATCCAAAACAAAATTATTCGCATGTTGTAGAGTGTCACCCCTTTACTGCGGTGTACTTTTTTTTTGAATCGTGGCCGATTTGTAGATTGTACAGTCAAAAGTTCAGAGAATTTTTGGGTTTTTGTAAATTTCCCATTCTTTTCCTATGGGTCGGTCATTTTTGACCGAAGACCACGAAAGGGACTATTTTTTTTTACGGCCACTTAGCATGCTCGGATCATGACCTCAATTTTTTTTTGTATTCACATACCTAATCCCAGAGAAGTCACCAAGTATCATAACCTTCCGATGAAGCTGTGATTTTTAAAAATTCAAAACAGAAAATTATTCGGTCAGAAGTGACCGAAGACCATCAGAGGGTTAAACCATGATTTGATCATGATATATGTGTAACAACAACAATCACCAGGCCGTTGGCGCCCTCTGCAGGCATTTGTTATAATTCGTAATGTACATAAGTTGATTGTTTATATTATGAATATTTCATTATGTATTTAAGTGTTGTCAATAAAGCCACGTGCTTATGACATTATTATACTAATTATTATTGACTCATTGTTATTAGATGCTACCTTTATATTTTAAGTCATTTGAATGGTTATTGTTCACTTATTACCACCAAAAATGATCTGATTACTCGATTAATTGTCAATATAATCAACCATTAGTGACAGCCCTAGTCATAACAATATGAGCAAGAGCAGTGTGCATGTATTCGTAAAGAGGTGAAAAACTACCAGCATTGTGAAAATTGAATGTCTTGTTTGTATTAGAGCTTATAATCTGACATGAGATGGAACTGTACGTTAATAGCTGATTAATCATAGCCATAAATGAGTTTGTGTCTGAGAATGCATGTAATGTTTAATTCTATATGTTTATTTAATAACGTCTAGTTTTACAAATCTTGCATGTAGTTCAAGATGTGTCATCATTACACAATTCTGCAGACTTTGCACATTCAGAATGGCGTAAATATTTTTTTTTAATGGACTTAATCATGTTCTGTTGCACCCGTGTGCATTCATGAAGCTAAGGAGAGAGAATGAAAAAGCCTGAAAGACAAGTGAAAAAGAATGAGACTATGAGATAAAAAGAGATTGTACCCGGGTCTGGTTTGCTATAATGGTTGCGTGCAAAGGGTTTCACTTCAAGGCATGAGGGAGAAAAAAAAAACAAAAGAGAGCAAAATAAATGAGGCAAAACGCATGACAGACAACTGCGAGACAGGCACAATTAGAATCATTATTGAGGCAGCAGAGATCAGAGAGGTGCAACATGGCCGTCCTGCTGGGCTCTGGCACGCGGATGAATAAGGTCATGGTCACTTCAGTGAAGGTATGCCGAACCTTCTCCTGATCATCCCTACTTAATCCCTCTAGACCTTCAGTTAATCAACCAACACACACACAAACACACTCATGCAGACTTACACACTCAAGATTTAGTCTTTCTACTGAAAGCTGCAAAGACAAATCTGACCTTGGGAGTCGTAGTTACTCTGGTTTGGAGGCTGTTTTCAGGTCTTGTTTTTTCTCTAATAACACAATGAAACTTTCCATTATGCACTCTGAAATTCATAATTTAGAAATTCATACTTGTAAAACCTCAATTAAAAAGTCTCAATGGGCGAGTTGAGCTGAGTTGATTAAGTAAATGCAGCCTTCAAAAACATTAAATCTTACTGACCCCAAACTTTGAACAGTAGAATACACATTTCTATTTATTTTTTCCTTTGTGAAAACTGACCAAAATTATTTGGGACTTTAGCATTGACAAGCATATTCAGATTGTCATTCCAATAAAATGCACTGTAGAATGAAAATGTTTTTTCTAATAATACCTGACAGCAGCTGCAAGTAGCAAATCATGATTCATGGCTGTGAAATTAAGGGAATTATATAGGTCACCCAATAATGATTTTTTTTTTTTTACAAAAGATATTTTGAAGAATATAGGTAACCAAACAGTTGATCCCCAATGGGCCCCATTGAATTCCATATTATTTTTTTCCATACTAAGTCAATGGGGTCCATCACCTGTTTGGTTACCCTCTTCAAAATATCTTCTTTTGTGTTCAGCCGCAGAAAGAAATTCATACAGGTTTGGAGACAGAATTTTCATTTTGGGGTGACCTATCACCCCAGTAGTATCACCCCTGCTGCCACTACTTGTTTTGATATAAAATATCTAAACACAAATTAAATTGGCACCCAAGAAGCGTTTTTATGGTTTTGATCTGAAATAAACCCCTAACCCTATAAATGTCAACTTTAAATATGTATTTTTTAAAATCTTGTGTCAAATAAAATGTGCAAAAAAAAGTGGATGCTACATCACCATAACAAAGCACTAAAAACTCTGAAAACCGTAGAAAGCACATACTGTACCAACACCTGCACTCTACTCATTTTTCTTTGAGAAAATGAAAATAAAAAAGTACTGTACAAATTATTTAACTGATAGCCATATGATTTGACTCCAAACAAGTGCCTATAACTTTGCAACGTTTCTCTAGGCAACATCAGTTTGCTGGTGACGTCTCCACTGTATCTGTCTTTCTCTCAACAGACGCACAGTCTCTCCTGAATTCGACCCGAACGACTCCCACATTTAGATATGCTCTGGAATCTTCTGCTCGAGCAAGTGGACTAATGCATCTCCGTGGAAACGCTCGCTCGCAGATTGATCAGGCATTACAATATCTGCTCTCCCCGCCGTCGCAGTCAGAGAGCCAAAGAATCGACTCATCTCAAGCACGGGGGAAATTGGCAGTGAAGAGCATCTTAAGTTAGTGTCAGTGTTAGGGAGATGATGCATAGTCATTTCAGTAGACAAATTTCCCTCTGCATTCAGATGAGGGTCGATTTGCAATTCCCAGTTCATTTAGTTCCTCTCAGAAGTATGCTACGGTGTTAGAAGAAAATGTTCTATTCAGAGCCTTGAAGAGTTCTGTCAGGAGCTTCATATTTAGAACCTTTTAGGGGCTCCCGCCATTT
The DNA here is from genome assembly GCF_951802725.1 of Rutilus rutilus. Taxonomy (NCBI): domain Eukaryota; kingdom Metazoa; phylum Chordata; class Actinopteri; order Cypriniformes; family Leuciscidae; genus Rutilus; species Rutilus rutilus. The sequence goes on from NC_140211.1 coordinate 13,165,915, forward strand.
TATGGATTTAGTTTTAACTCATATAGTTTTAATTAATTTTGAACTAAATTTAATGAATTAAGCATCTCATAAACATATTTAACACTAGAACAAATTGAAAAAGAAAAAAATTAAACATGAAAGTATTATTATTATTAAGACAGAACTTTTTTTGGCAAAAAGCGTTGGGGGCAAGAACCCTAGAACCACACTGATCCTTTCTAAATATACTTAAATACTGTGCCAAGTGTGCTATCACAAACAAATATCCTCGGGACAATGCTGACCTCAAACACAAAAAGTATGGGAAATGAGGGAAATTTAAATAACCCCCCCCCATCAGTAACTATTAATGTACAACAGATATTCAGAGAGGTATTACAAACACGCAGGTCAGAAGCATGTTGGAGAGCGTCTCCCATTCTGGCCCCCAGGGCTGTTTATGGAAATGCAGAATTTAATAAGCTCTTCTCGACACCTTGTCACTGACGTGTGTGTGTTTGTGTGTGTGTGTATGCGTATATGCACCTGCATTAGCAACGCTCTGTTGAATAACTCCATTATGACAGAATGGAGTGACCTGAGTGTGCACTGTCTGCATTCTTTGAATACTACAGAATTACTTGCATCTCACTAGAGTTCTGTCACAACATCTGACTGTATGTCGTGCACACAGAAAAAACACAAACCATTTTTTAACATTTGCCATCAATGCAAATAATTGTAATGGGGAAACATAATTATTCAATTGCAGTCGTGCATCTTGGAAACAAAGACTTTCTACAGTAAGTGCTGTGGATTTCTAGTTCTGACAAAGCAATGCCTGCAATGGAAAAAGCACAGTGCTTTGACTCACTGACACACATCAATAAACCTTTTAAGATGGAAATAAGTTTCTAAGCATTCTTGTAAATCGATAATCATTTAGTACCGCGTCACTTGAGAGAAATTTGGTTAAATCTTTTATTCCTTTTAAAACATGGTCTAAAATTGATACCAAGATGATGCACTGTATCATATGCCAAAAATCCTCTTTCTCCTGATCCCAACAACTTTTTCCAAAATGTAGAAGGGAGGCACTTGCGCGTCAGCCTGGTTGGTGCTCACGGAACAGGACGCAAAGATCAAAGGAGGAGACCCAAGGTCTAGCTAGGACTAAGGAGCAGGACTGGAGCACACAACGTTTCAAGTGATTTTTATTGGTGCAAAACGACTAACGTTTCGACGCCCATGAGTCGAAGAAGACGCATGGGCGTCGAAACGTTAGCTCCGGTCCTGCTCCTTGGTCCTAGCTAGACCTTGGGTCTCCTCCTTTGAACTTTTTCCAAAATGCCATGAGGTCGAAAAAGGCACCACATAAAGAACAACCAATTTGTTTGAATTTTTCCCTTGGTTTTTATGCTGCCATTTTGGCAAAGGCCTTCTTGAGAAATAAAAGATTAAAATCTCACAGGAATTCTGGGAAATATTTAATGGGTAAAAGTTACAAAAAAAATGTACAGAAACTGCCTGGACTTTTGGCTAGAATTTCAGGACATGTCCAGAAGTAAGTTAATCAACATCTTTGTTTTCATTTTCATTTCAAATCTGTTTGTTGTAATTACAGCTTTTCTTGTTCCTGACCGTCTCTTGGCTGATTCTACACTCAAACCCATCTGCTGTTCACCGTTCCGCCACATCCGAACCCAAGCAGACCCAGAAACAACCCATCATCCCCAGTGGCCCTCGTTTCATTGGCCCACCAGGCTTTTGGAAGATTGATGATCAGTCGGTAAGTTGCCACAGCACCAGATTTGCAGAAGGTCTGGATTCACTGGTCTGGTAAAGGAAGGGCAGGAATAGCTGGGTAATTTGGCATCATTTTAGCCTTTATTCGCTGGCTGGGCCAGCAGTGTTGGAAAGACAGTCATGCATGTCGGCCCAAAACAACTGCTGCCAAAGAGAACCAGATGATGATTTTATTTATGAGAAAAAACACCTTTTTGTTATAGTCACAATCAACTTGAGTCAACAAAAACGTATCATTCTGAAATCCAAAGTTTTGTGACATCTACAATTACAAGTACAATATAATATTGTAATAATATGATGCAGACCAAACAATTTTGGATGTAACAGCAAACCACAATAGATTGGAGTCATTTTGAAAGACAAAATATGAATCTGCAAAATATGAATCTGTCATTTTACACTGTTGGCTGGTTTTAAAAGGGCTGCTATTAAAATGTGTAATATAATAAAAAAAATTACGCTTTTAAATCCCCTATCGCCTTACACTAACCCTACCCCGAAACCTACCCATCACAGAAAACATTTGCCATTTTTAGAAAAAAAAAAAAACTGTTTTTTAAGCCATTTGGTTTACAAGGACACAGGATATGTCCTCGTAAACCATGTTTATGTTGTAATACCCATGTCGTTTTACACATTTGTGTTCTCATAAACCATATACAAGAATACACACACACAGAATAAAGGGAGCTGTTGAAGGGGCTACATGCAGAATTCAGAAACCCTTGTTATTAGCGACACCGGTGGCCATTAAGTGAAATGCAGCCAGCAACTTATTGCTCATGCTCACACTCGTGCAAACGTAATGTACAAGAGACTGAATGTGATTCAATGGCCCAATATACTCACATTGAAGTTTTTTTTCCGTTCTTCGCTTAGTTTGAAGTAAAAAGTTGGACCTGTCTTTGCAGCGATATACTGTTAACGAACATCCAGGTGCTGTCCATGCTGCTGAGAGTACTGCTTAAATGAATATGTAAATATGTGCTGTGCGCTTTCCTTTCAAAAAAAAATGCACAACAACAATGACAGCAGTGAGAAAACAGCAGTTAAAAAAGTATCTGAACATAGCGATATGGATATATTTGCACAAGCTCTGCAATTTAGCGGCATCATGTCGACAGATGAGGTAATTAAAATTACACAGTTTTGACAGTTTGATTATAAAGTATATTTGAGACTATAGACTATAGATCTGGCTATGTGAGACTATAGTTTAAATTAATCCTGTTTCTTAGCATGACACATAGAACGGAAGAGAGGCTCTCAAGAGAGCGCGTAATGGTCACATCCTTTTGATTTTCCCTGCAAAAACATGGGAGTCCTTCACATAAAAATCAGTTTACAGGCTTTCATAGCAAACCTAGGAATTCAGGGAAGGTCTCATTTTTAAAGTTTCGTTACAAGTTGTTAACACATCGGCAATAAAAAGGCGATTAATACACGACAATTCTTACATATAAGTGTTCTGTCAAAGTAATTTCAGCACATTATGACATACCAGTGACAAACAACAACATTCTCTTTGAAGCTCCGTAAAAGAACGACTGGTAAATAAAGTACATCTATCATCTGTCAAATGTCTGACAGCTAAGGCTGTGGGTGGCAGGTGTGGTTCAAATACATCTTAAATGATAATCGTATGTCACTTAAGTCTCTGTATAGGTTGTGGTTAGCGGCTAAAGATCAGAGGCCGTTCACAAACATTTTATCTCACCACTAAGAGTTCTCCTAAATGGCAGTACAAGTTCTTAGTTAAGAGTTTTCTCTTAAAACCTATTTACAAAGGTGCTGTCAACATGCCTACTAACTATGCCCACAGTGATTGGCTGAAAGGGGAGGGGTCTCTGTCAGTGATTTAATCATAGAAATATTGTAGAACCAGATATCATGTTGCCATATTCAAATAAAGGTTTTCAAATAAAAATGTTGCCATATTCAATAAAGATTTTAAAATGTAGGCTAAGTGTCACTATTAAACAAGTATATGTTCAGCTAATTGTCAGCCTCTTACATATCTGCATCTTGTGAGATTGGAGAATTCAAGCGACAAATGATGTTTAATAAACAAAGTTCGGGAGAGGCACGTTCAGATGGTCTATTTAAACAGCTTGAGAGGAGGCATATATACACAGCCAACTCACCTAGTTACCTCAAGTTTTCTGAATCCCTCCACCACCCTGATTCCTCTGGGGAGAAGTCTGGGTTTGGGCTAAACATTTTTTTGTGCCATTTTTGCCTTTTTATTATGATAGGACAGTGAGTAGTGGAAGAGATAGAGGGGGGACAGGATCAGGAAAGGCCCATTAGCTGGAACTCGAACTCGGGTCACTCAATGTTTCATTTTTCATCATTCAATGCATTTTGTCTCTACATAAATTAACCTTTATGATGTGTCGTCGCAGATTAAAATCTATTAATCAAAAACTGTATTGCATTTATGTAGAAAAGGCGCAGCACCCAAGTCTCTATGCCTATTACCTCAATGATGTACAGTGTATTTGGGCGGATTGCCAGCAACAGCCATTTTAGGATTTTTTGTTTATTTGGTCTTAATGACTTTTTACAGATTTAGTAGCTGGTTTTAGCGCTAAAATGCTTTGTGATACTCTTTGAACAAAAATGTAGGAGTCCTAAAATTAGCGCTGACACGCCCATTATTTTTAAGAGTTTCTCCTAAATTGGCAAGTTAGGAGCTACTTTTAGCCTTAAAATATTTTGTGAATATGGCCCCTGGGCTAGCAACCCAAAGTGGGTCTACTTGGGAAGGGTTTGTCCATTCAATTACTATTATGGCCAGCATGAGAGTTTTTGGAACAACTAAATGGCTAGTGGCCAGAGAGTTCAGCCAGAATGGCTACTATTGTGATTTCTCTTGAGTTGACACATTGTCAGAAGCTTGCCAGTGTTATCTGCACTGATCCACTCTTAAGTACACAGTTATCATGACTTAATTTTGTGCTCCTCCATGCAAAGGGAAGTTGTGGTAATTTTAGTTTTGTTGGCGCAAAGTCTAGCTTGTGGCTCTCAACAGCAGCTAGCTCATTTTGGGCTTTGTAGATTATATAGACTTCAAAAATATCAATAATATATCAATACACCCATAACTATGAGTCAACTAAAATGTCAGACTAGATTAAGTGTTTTCAAACTGGGGCACAGGGGGGCATGAAGAAAATTGAAAGGAAAAATAGTTAACAGTTACCATTTCATTCTGATTTCTAAATTTCGGTCAAAAATCATGAGATTAATCGCAAATAATTTTATTTTCTTTGAGAGATACGATACGATACAAAACAGAACAGATAACTTGGCTATACAGCTTTGATTGTGCTATACAGACTGTAGAAGCCACAAGCTTGTCGCTGGGAACTCATTTCATCACTCCTGGTTCATGACACTCAGTTAGAGACACTGGCCTTTAATACAGGAGTTGTTAACCTGGTTCCTCAGGTTTCTCTAACTTCTCAAGCAGAGTCGATGCAGTCCTCTCCATCGTCTCTGTGAAGGCGTATCGGTGCTCTGTGAGGCTTTTAAGGAAATTAAATCAATGACTGAACATCAAAGTTGTGTTAAATGTGCTAGAAGGTGGTTCTCTAATGCTGCCCTTAATTAAAGGCTGGATCGATGACCTTTTGTGAAAGGTCTGCTGGAGTCTGATAGCAGCTTCTCTCCATTAAAAGTTTAGTTTCACTAAGACTTTTGACACTCTTCAGTCTCCTGTTTTCCTGAGGGGACTTAATTATAATGGAACATTTTATTCAATAATCACTGATTTCTACAAGCAAGCAGTGAAACATTACAGTCATATATGTCAGGTGAATTATTGATTTTAAATGGTAAAATAAATAATAATTATTATTAAAAATGTACTTTTAGTTATTATTAATAATAAATTATGATTATTTATTTTTAATATTATTATTATTATTAAATGTTTATGGATGTAACTCTACACCCTTGCTTCATTTAGTATATGCGGTTCTATGAATATGCAAATTAGCCCCGCCTCCACTCACTCACAACATCTCAGAGATCCACTCGTTGACAATCAGACGTGGACAACGTAGTCAAGGTATTGGTTACTAGGTAGTTTGTGACGTCAGAAACACCAACGATTTCAAACTGCGTTTTTGAGACTGTCTTTGGTTCACTGCAGCTTTAAGGAGAAAATACTCGGCAATGGTGTTGTAAGACTAAACCGCAATGCCAGGCTGAACAGTGAGGAATATTTGGCCACTGCCAACTTTGTGATGAAACAACATCACTTGTGCCCGAAGATGCACAGAACAACCGAAGACATTATGATTAGAAATAAAACATTGACAGGAGAGTAGAATAACTATTCCTGCAGTATGCCAATCAGAGATGGAAATTGTGGTCCATTCTTTGGAAATCCCCAATGAGATATTAGAAAGTTATGTAAATGTCAGTTTTTTGGAGGGTGCTTGATTGGTGTCAGTTCTAATCAAAGAAGAAAACCACATTTGACACATTGAAATTGTAAAGTGAACTAAGTATTAAGAGGACAAAGTCTGAGGACAAAGTCTGAAGACAACATCAGAAACAACACTGTTCGGAGTCATTGTTTTAGACTCGTTTCTCAAAAAGTGTTTTCATTGAGCAAGAGTGCTTGCAGACCCACGGGGGGTATGTGGGTCAGGACTGTCAGAATCAGCCTGCCTTTACACAAAGTGATGGGTCTTTTGCCCCTTTATGCCCCCTTTTCCTTCCCACCTCACCCCCTGCACATGCATGTCTCCAGGCCTTGGGGAAAATGTGCCTTTGCCCTCCATTAAGAGTGTTCAGTGTTGCTCCCCAGAACTCTTGCCACTATTAGTCGAGGAGAGCGACAGTAATAGTGTTGAATGCCTGTGGCATGAGGACAATTCCACACAGCAATGGCAGTCCCAAACTGCAAACTCACACCACAGACCTCAGAGCGGCTCCAGATCATCAAGAAAGTTCATGTCAATCTCCACTTAGATTGACAAAGCATGCACTTTTTTTGTTCTAAAGTCTATGTTTGACCATTTCCTTGCATAAAATTGTTCCATAACCATAGTTTCAACCAAAATACCACAGTTTTTAGCATGAATCAATAGTTTTAAGAGATCTTTAAACTAGCTGGTGCTTTCCCTCACACAGCCTTTTCTATAAAGGAAATGTCACTTTCCTGTTTGGATATCATGTGTGAACAGGAGCCATTGTTACAATAACAATCAGCTCTGTTAATTTAATGAGGAGTTGCCGGAACATTGGCAGAAACATTTTGTACTGACAATTTTTTTTTTTTTTATGGATACTTTTATTCAGCAAGGAGACATTAAAATGATGAAAACAGACAGTAAAGACATTTATACTATTACAAAAGATTTTTGTATTTCAAATAAATGCTGTTCTTCAAACTTTATTCATCTGAGAATCAAAACAGCATATTAGAATCTTTTCTGAAAAATCATGAAACTGAAGTAATATAAAAATAGAAAACAGTTATTTTAAATTGGAATAATATTTGTCTTTGACTGTATTTTATTCTTTTCACTCCTCTATCAGAAATCTTGCGAGGAGCACTGGTCGAGGCAAATTTATGGTGAAATTATTGTCTTTCCACTTCCGTATTATGGCCCCAAAAGTGCTCACTGGACCATTCAGAAGCTTAGAATGGCGCCTATAACCAATGCCATCATTATGTTTTGCAACAATTAGGTTGCGAAGGTCTTGAGACAGCTCTTTGCTTTTACCCATCATGAGATGTGTCTTGTGTGACACCTTGGCAATGAGACCTTTTTGTAGGCCATCATTTGGGACTGAACCAGCTGTTATTAATTTCCACTGACAGGGGGCTGGATTGCTTTTTAATTACTGTAAGTTTTCAGCAGTTGTCTTGGCTTTCCATGCCTTTTTGCGCCTCCCTTTCTTCATGTGTTCAATACTTTTTCCCTGTGTCATTTCACATTATTACACATAACTTAATTTCTGAACTTATTTTTGTTTGTTTCTTTGTATGTATGGCTTACTTGGGTTGTTACCACCATCTGGTGAAAATTTCATGTCAATAGCACCTTTGGAAATATATTTACTGAGAAAAATTATGACGTGTTCAATACTTATTTCCCCCGCTGTAAAACTTTTCCTTCAAAAATTTTTAATTCATACTGACATTCAAGGCTTTACAAATACGCATCCTAATATTTTTCCCCATCACACTGCTTTTTCATTTACCAGTGTACTAAATAATTCTAGTTTGAAATTTGTGCAAAATTATTATTATAATTTATTTTTGGTGATGGCCAAGAAAAAAAATGCCGTAAATTTAAAATGTACGTTGTATAAGGCTGGAGTAAAAAATCATGGATCATGAAATTAAGAGGGAAACAATCCATGTGGTTTTCCAACAAATTATATCAGAACTGCATTTTAGTGCTTATGTGCTAAAAGATATGTGGATAAAAGACTGAAAACTGTTGCGTGCATGTGGTACATTTACTGGAAAAGGTCATGTTCCTGCAGTTTAATGGATTTCGTGTGTGAAAAGAAACTTTTCAAATCTTGATGACCATTGGTGGCTGTCATAATATCTGTAACTATGAATCCCAGCAACAACTTTGTTACCACAGTAAGCTTTAGTAAACATATTTTTAATTTCTTCACAGACAAAGACTCTCAATTAACACCAGGAAATGTGTTTGCATCAAAGAACCTGGCATTCTGTTTTGCTTTTATGCTTTTGACAATAATTCGGAAGCCTAGTTCACATTTTTAAACCAAAGGGTTTATCTATCGATTATCCTCACGGGTCTGATCACAACAGACATCACACTTGGTGCAGCTGGCAATAGTCTGTCTCCCCCTCAATGCCATCTGTCTGGTATGGATCCACCGGGGAGAAAATCCTATGTTGGCAGAAGTTTCCCTTTTGAACCGATCTAAGATCAAATTCCCTTTCCACAAACCTCAATCTCAACCACAACAACAGAAACCACAAATCTGACTTCAGATCAGCACACAAAAACAAGTTTCAGCCAAATTAAGAGGCTCATCCCATGCAAACGGCCACGTTACTGAAAAGAAATTGTGACCGCTGTCTCACATTTGTGTTTGATGTCACATCATCCGAAGACAGACTCATCCTGGGCTGAGATCAAATGACACTGTGAAGTTTTAATTAAAACTCTTGATTAAAGAAAGACACATTCTGCTTTGAAAGAAGGACGTCAATTTCTCATTACCTTAAATGCACACATCCAAACACACCAATAAACACTGAAAAAGAAGAAAGAGCCACTGAGGGAGTTTGTCTTTGAGGAGGGAGTGTAGAAGTCTCTCTTTGGACTTAATTATGATTAAGTTTATTAATCATTACCCTCAATAGTGAATTACATTCCAGGTGTGCTTAAACCCATACTATGATGCTTCAAACACTAAACTAAATCCTCTAGGGTAGTTACACAGAGGATATATGGTTGTGGAACAGTGAAAACAAGTATCTGTCTTAAGAAGTTTTTCGGTAACACTTACTTGTGATTGTCCATTACTAACAATAAGTAACTTTGCAACTACATGTCAACTAGCAGTCATTAGTGTTAGTAAACTGTCTACTTGATATCTGCTAACACTTTGTTTTATGCTCCCCAATAGACATTCTACTGACTATAAGTCACTTTGCAAGTATGTTTTAACTTATTCTACAAACCCAAACCCTAACAGTCTATTCCTTAAGTTAGTTGACATGTAGTTGCAAAGTTTCTTATAGTTACTAGAATGACTAAAGTGGACAATCAAAATAATAAAGTGTAGCCAGTTTTGCCCTCTCAAAAACAAACAGCAAAAATAAATGCATATAAATATGGCAAAGAACTCAAGAAGTGCAAAATGGAGCTGATTAAATTCTACTATTGTAACAGGTCAACAAAATCCAGGTCAAAGGACAATGCCAACATAGCAGATGTAATATTTATACCACACAACTGCATGCGGACTATATGAATAGAATTCGAATTTGGAAGCCTGTTTCTGGCTCACAAGAGTAAAAAAAAAAAAAAAAAAAAAGAAACTGGTAATTGTGGGTTTAAAATAAGAAATAGTCACATTCGATATTAGGTCACACTCTATGAGCTTTATTTATTTATATGTTTTTTTCTTTTTCTTTTTTTTTACTCTGAAAGTGGAAACAGGCATCATCAATCAAAAGGGAAATGTCTATATACTGTCATATGCTGTTATTTTCCAGACTATTTAAGAACCCTTACAAACAGTCCTGTCCCTCAACAAACTGTGTTACCGAAACAGGCAAATATGTCAATTTATAACGCAAAAATGAAATTTCAGTGTAACAATGAGTCAGCTCTCAGCTGCACTTTTGATGAATTTGAAATCACACAAGTCTGTAATACCCATTTGAAACATTAACCGATCTTCTTAGTATTTTCACTAACATTTTAAACCATTGATTGCAACATGATGTAGTTGATATGATGCATTTGTGTTTCTTCACTATTATAAATCCTTGTTTACCTTAAACGATGAAACAGACAAGAATTATAAATAAGAATTTATTTTAAAACATTAAAAAAAATATCATTTACATTGTGACCATGAACACAGCTTCTTCATAAAATGCGCCCGTCGTTTGGACTTTCGGCCAATACGCCAACACTGTGTGGTGGCCACAACTGCAAAATAAAAGCACAGCAAAACAAAAACAATAAATAAATCATTTAATTTCATATTAAAGGAGACATATCATGCTTTTAAATTGTTCCTTTTTACATATAAATCATACATTTGTAGTCTATATAAAGCGGAACTGCAATGCTTGGGTCTGAATTCTTCATTATTATAGCTCCACAGGCCCCTTTTCTACCCCTTTTCTGATGTGCGCCTGAGAGCAACTCGTTTTGGTGCGGTCTCTTTAAATGCAATTGAGACACTTCATACCCCGCCCCCTCTCCAGTTTGCAGAGGTTCAACTCCACCCCGTTCAGCCATTTTTGTAGTTTGATAGCAGAGATACGATTATCTAGCGGCACAGACACTTTTTATTCACACGTTATTAACAAAATGTCAACAACGGAACACTTGTCCAGCCAGCCTTACATGTTCGAGCCAGAGTCGGAGCCGGAGCGAGATGAAGATGAAGACGACGAACCTGCAGAACAACGTCTTCATATGGACACATGTATTTACATATGAAACTTTGGTCTTCCGACCTTTTACCACCGTGTCGATTTATTTCGATTAATATGTGCGAGGGAGAGAGAGCAAGACAGCGTCTAGTTTGGAGACGGTGTCTTGTTTACACTTTCGCCTGGCTCTGAAGAGAGAGAGTGAGCGCGCGCGCGACCGGGTCTCTCTCTCTCTGCTCGTTCTTTCAGTTAAACATGCGCCCTTGTCACAAGCGCGGCAGTTCATCTACATTAGACGGTGTATGAAGCGTGTGGGTTACTACATCCAACAACCGAACATTTTAACTTACCCTCTCGTAACTTCTGCATCCTTTAGCTTGGACTACAAAATTGCAGCGAGAAATAAAAATGGCGGATTGCTCGAAGTGTTGGGCCGGAAGTCAATGTCCTTATTTGGCAGTTCCGCTGCAAATACTGTGACGTAATAGTTAAAAAAACGTCATAGATAACAGAAAAATCGGAAAAGGTTGAAAAATATGACCAAAACAGAATATAAAGATATCAACGAAGCACCTGAAGAGAATAATTTCATATTTTCTGTACTTCTAAACACTCCAAATATACAACAAAATGCATTTAAGGGCTAAAAAAGTGCATTTGGCATGATATGTCCCCTTTAAATGAAACAGTGAAATGCAACAATGAAACAGTTCATATTAACTGTTAAAAATTAAATTAAATTAATTTAAATATAGCATTAATCTACTTTATATTATAGTGCAGAAACAACACCTTTTCCTTATAAGACCCTGTAAGAAGAAAACACCCCTGTATCATTTGCCTTTGAGTTTCCAATCAAGGGCTGACAGAAGGTGAGGAGACCTGTTTACAGGGTCACGGGCACATGACGCTATACGAGACGACAGCTGAAAACAGTTTCAAATGAAGACGGCACACTATTTTTTAGCTAGTTACAGGATAACCTTAGTATGAAATACTTTATTTGAATTTACAATAAAAGTAAAATTGAGTATTTCTTGTTTGAGGAAAAACAATACCTCACATGAAGAAGAAAAGAACAACATAAAATGGCAACAGTTCAAACTCAAAAAGCTTGAGGTTTGGCCTTTGGGGAAGCGTATAGGTCAAGAAACGAGACTGTATCCTCATTACCTTTAAGCAAACACGTCCTCGGATCAAGGCATAGGGAATTGGGCCATAGCTTCGGGAATCTGTGGAATTCCGAAGGTTATCGCCTTCCAGCCACACATGCCCTCTTGGTACCTAGATTACAGTACGATGGGAAGAGCAAAATGTTAAATCACAAATCTAACTGAAAATTAATGTGATTTATTTCGGATTGCAGGCACACCAAAACTGAGGTCTAAAATGATCCTTTGACAACACACAATATTGGTTCTCCTGGATTAGAGGATAAAGAAGAAGTTCCTAACAGTGAGAAAGTTCACATGACTTAACTGCTCATCTCAGATGGGAATGGGATCATTTTTACTGACCGCTGGGGCCCCACACCCCCCCCTCCCTTTATCCTCTCGGTGAGGGGTGAAGCCACGCCTCCATGAGCTGCTCCATGGGTCTAGACCACGGACAGACCTGCCAGGCTGGGCTGGCAACCGAGCGAATCCTGATCCACACTGACATCAATTAGGAATAATCTCATCACACAGGGAGAGTGGGGCTGTCAAGCCCCTAATTAAGTCCCCTCCACCCCCTCTATATGTGAGGCGAGGGTGAACAACACATCACGTTGTCATTATAAACATAAGAGTATGGAGATGCCTATCTGGCACTGACCAAACTTTAATAATCATTTTTATAGCCCCCCACCCCCCCTGCAGAGTTCTGAAAATTCCAAATAATCATATGAAGATTTCCACACAGTAGGATTTAATGTGCTCTACTGTTAAGAAAGCATACTTACGGTCGCACCAGATATCTAAGAAAGCCGTTTCATGCTTCAAATGTGTGAAAAACAAAAACAAACATGACTTGCAAAATGATTTGCTGACCTTCTGTATTGCAAACAAAACTCATCATTGACAAATGCGAAAAGAACCGTGATTATAAACATATGTCAGCATGTATTCGTCTTGCAGTCGACTCTCATTAGCATGAAAACATATGTTTGATCCCATCCACAAGAAATCTCAGCCCGTCGTCATCTGCTGTTCAGAAGCGAAGCTTTTGTCCTATCTGTCAGCCAAGCATGCGAGACTTCACACCATACTGTGACCAGACACAAATGTTGACAATCCTGCATTCGATCTTACAAATGGGAGGCATGTTAGAAACATCTTGATTCTGGTCAACAAAACACCTCTACAACTAATGTAAATTAGTATAGGGCTTGTCTTATCTTTGACTTGCTTTCCTAACTTTGTTTTACCCTACAACTTTGAATAAACATTTTTTTTTGGTAACTGAATAGAGTCCTACAAGGATTATGTCATGTTGTAGCCCAAACCAGAAGTTCGCATCACCCTTGTTCCCTTGATAAAATACCAAAGGGGCTGATTTTGCCAGGATCGGACGAACCATCGGTTCGCCATGTAGAATTTTGTCAGAAATTGCAGTATCTTTTAAACGATTTGACATACAGTATCGCCACAAAATTAGATACGGATCGTCGACAGCATGTCCTGAAGGTACCTGAGAAGTTCAGCTCCACTTAGTGTTCCTGAGATATAAGGATTTTTGCAAAAACACTTATAACTTTTGAAAACATTGTCCAAAATGTGTCCTTTTGTTCCCCTGCTTATGCCAATTCCGACAAGATCGACATTTTTCATCAATGTGCCTGTCCGCCATATTAAAGTAAACGAAATTAGTTAGTTAGCTTGGCATGCTAATTGGTTGCTAACTGCATGCTAACTTTTAGGACTCATTCCTGCAGCTCTCTACTGAACACTATCACACATTTTCTCCTGTTTATACTGTAGGTCTTGTCCATTAACATATTGTGGTTTGGAGACATGCAGTGAAAAACAGCTGCCTAAGATCACACAGCCAAATCGGTAATTAGCCTTCTATCTTTGATTGACAAATCCTTTACTTTCCCGAAGGCATTTTATATAGAGAAACAAACAAATCATCCTGTCATACTGAAGGTAGTATTTACTTGCCAAGATTGTTTTTTTTTACTAAAACGTTTATAAAGTATTGATATTTCCGTGTTGTTAGATACCACAAAGTCACAGATTTGACTTATTATATTAGCATTAGTTGTGTTTTCTGTCAACTATAAATAAGAATCAACATGAAACAACAACTGTGACCTTGCAACTAAAAAGCAGCAAAACAAAATGGCCATTAGGCTATTCTGCAATCAGAATGAAATCAGAATGCAAATAAATGCAAGAAAGAAGACAATCGCAATTCAATATGTAAATAATCGCTGTTAATTTTGAAACTTTCAAACTTTAATCTTAGATTTTAAAAGGAGAAGAAAAAGTATCAGAACATTGATGCCTAGTAATTGGTCTGCAATTCACTAAATTGTCATTGTGATCGGTTTGGGTTTGACTAGTACTGAGAGACTGAGCAAACTTCTACAATCTTTTTTTAGCTGAGGGTTTGTATCTCTTTACCTTAAAGGACTCCAGTGACAGGCCTTTCTTTCTCTCCTTTCTCTTCATCACTTGCTCTACTCATCTGTCACTAACACTAACAGCTTCGGGAAAAATTACAGGTCAGAACCGCACACAGGCAAGGTGAAAAAAAAGAAAGAAAAACAAGTGATACCAAAAAGCAATAACAGCTAGGCCTATTTCAGTGAAAGCTATGCTCTCTCTGGACCAATAATAACTGAGAAACAAGCATTTGTTTCTTCCATAAGGTAAACGTTTTACCCAAAGGATGTGAATGCATGTGAAATTTAAATGCATACACCTTAAGAGTAAACACAGTGGTTCATACTAAAAGAAGAAAAAAACGTAGTTGAAGACTTCAGAAAGTGTCTATGCATTATGAAGGCAGAGCTCGTGTCAGTGCACTACAGTAGATACTCACGTAAGTGTGTGTTTTAAACATATCAGATGGTCCACTGGTGCAGACTTTGTCCCCCTCCAGTCCGATCACTCTTTTACAGATGTTCATCTTCGGGTCAAAAGGACTTTTGGCTATTACAATATCCCCTCTGGAAGAATGTAACAGGTGAGGTCAAAAATAAAGCCAATAGTTTGGCATGAAAGTATGATCAAAATATCACTTTAGTAAACATTTCATACACACTCACTTTTGTATTCGACAGAGGTGACGGCTTACTCGTTCTGAGAAAACCACATCGTGGTTAGTGATGGTGGGTTCCATGGAAGGTCCTGAACACTGTTGTACAGTAGGTGCATTGTGGGTAGCATTAAGAATTTATATGTATTTCTTTGTCTGTTTCACCAAATGAGTTGACTAAACATCTCCAAGAAACTTACCGACACAAATTCACCAATATACTCAAAGGCACAGTGGGCGATGCAGCCATACTGGACGGTGTAACCACCAAAGCTAACTGTCTTCACAAAGAAACCACGAAACATCCTGCCACTCCTCAGAAATGCTGAAATAAATAAAAATAGTCTATATTTAAAAATAATCATTCACAACCAGCATTAATATTGTCATGCAGGAGAGATTTGAGCACATTTACTGATTTCCTTCGAGTTCTAAACCAGGTTGATGAAAATTAAAGTCTGAGATTAAAACTTTAATTTCGTTTTCAGGAATAGTGACAAGAAATTACCAGAGTGGAAATGGAAAAGGGAAGTCGACTCGGCATGAAATGTACAGTTATTTTCTAAATGCATCTTATTGTGAACGATTCATCCATGCAAATATTAATTTTTTAGTTTGTAATTTTCAATTATAATATCATCACCTACATAAGAATGAAGCATGTGCAAATTTTTGCATTTTCAAAATGTCTGAACGGCTAGTTGAACTGGTTTGTTCACTCGGTTTTATTATATCTTATTAAATAGCACATGCTTGTGTATAGCAGTGTTGTTAGTTATTGTTAACTTTAAATTATTTTCAGAGTAATTGAAATAAAGCTGTAAAATAAAACGGTAACACTTTACAATAAAGTTCAATACAATTGTTAGCTAGCTGCTTAGTTGATATAACGAACTATGAAAAATTCTTAAAGCATTTATTAATTTTAGTTAATGTAGCCTACATTTCAAAATGTACTAATACATTAATAAAATCAAAAATTGTATGTTTATACTATTTAATGGATTTGAGCTAACATGATTTGTTTTAACATATTTTTATTACCCAATGTCAACAAAGAGTAATACATAAGTTAACAAATGCATAGCTCATTTTTAGGTAATGCATTAACTAATGTTAACTAATAGGACCTAATTGTAAAGTGTTACCAATAAAACATTACTTGAAAAACACAAACTAATAAAAAAATATTTGAAGGAATAGATGAAAATCAAAAAATAGGAAAATTGTCATTACTTACCCTCAAGTTGTTCCAAACCTGTATTCATTTTTTTTTATTCTGTTTAAAGAATGTTGGTAACCAAACAGTTGACAGAACCCATCGACTTCCATGGTAGGAAAACAAAAAATACTACGGAAGTCAATGGCTACCGTCAACTGTTTGGTTACCAACATTTTTTTAAATATCATCTTTTATATCTCATACAACTTGACTTGAGGGTGAGTAAATGATGACAACATTTTCATTTTTGGGTGAACTATACCTTTAAAATGTTTTTTTTTATTTTTTTTGTTGAAAATATCTAAATAAATGCTAATTAAAATTATTAATAAATACTATGATAGTATAGAAATAAAACTAAAATAATATGTATGGCGCTTTCAAGACACATTAATTAAATCCCACATTTAGATTGTAACATCATAAATTAATATTTGTATTAATTATCAAATGATTAGTAGACTATATAAAGAGCACCACAGCTCTGGAGCTTTAACCGCTACACCGTGACTCCAAATGAAAATTTGCATGGCAATTCTCAATTGGAAATCTCACTCAGTGCCAAAAACTGACGACACATGCCTGTGCCAGAGGGTCGAAAGTGGCTTTTAAACACTTTGTCACTGAGGTGGTGTTGGTGGGGAAATGCACCTCACACATTTAATGCTAACGGTTAAAACTGTGAAACCAAAGTGATCATTAGAGATGGTGTTTCATTCTCAGTAGCCTCTACAACCCATCAACAAGGCACAAAGGTCGCTCTTTGTGCCTTGTTGATGGGTTGGGCATCTGACCCTGTCTGAGACAACCCAATCTACACCTGTGGGAGCAGGTGACAGCGCTTGCAGGCACAGGTTCATCTCCTCGAACTCAAAAAAAAAAAAAAAAAGAGTTACGCTATGGCCATAGCAACAGAACACAAGGTCCTTTGTTTGTCCTCGCACCCCGGCTCTTTAACTGATAAAACTGTGGTGCATTGTCTGAATAAACAGTCCATCCTCACTCAAACTATTGACTTTTCCTTGGCCATCAAGCTAGCAGGGTGAGTGAGTCAATAAAGGTCATGTTTGGATGTTTGTACACATCCATGAAACCTCGCTTGGCAGATAAACAGCTCAAAAGATAAACCAACACTTCAATAGCGTGCCGTTTGTCGGTTTACAGGCTGGTTCATAACAAGAAACTCTAAAAATCGAGCTCTTGCGCAATTAGAAAACGAATCTTCAGAAGAACAACCGCGCTGGATGTCCAATGAAGGATAAACCTCAATCTTTTCTCCTGAAACAAACCAAAGGAATTAAGGCGACCCGGCCGAGCAGAAACTAAACGAAACCGAGCCCTATCCCAAAAGCCCCTATTGCCACGGGAATGACATCTCCAATATGGGGCGGAATTAATCCCCCTGTCCCCTACTTCCTCCATCTCAGTCCCAGGCCAAGTGTCAGGTGTCTGTCTCCGTGTGTCATGGAAAGTGCTACACCTAATCCCATTACCCACCAGCCATCTCTTCGCCCCATACCTCCGTCCCCGACACCCCTTTCAATCCATTCCGGTCAGACATTGAATCCACACCTTTGAATCCTCATAATTACGTCTGATACCCCCAACACAAACACGGTGTACGAGAGTTAGCTCTTCTACCCAAAGGCCCCCTCCGTCCAGGGATGTTTCTGCCTGACTGGATGTAGTCGTATCTCAGGGAGGCAGTGAAAGGGCCAGCTGTTGTTTTGCTTATCAAACTCCAGGGTGGGGCGAACAAACTATTGTTTCTGGGCCGTTTTCCCTGCCAATTGATAGTGTGCACAGATACTCTGCCTAAACTATAACACATACTGTGTGCTTTCCTTTTAAATCGCTATGCTCGTTATAAAGTGCATCTTTTGGGACAAAACAATTATCATCATTTTAATAGTAAATTCTAGGGTAAATATGGGTAGTTGGTAACCCGTAAGTTACTCTATACGGTGAAAAACTGTAATAAATCTAATGGGACATTTCATGTAGTTTTACAGTAATTTTCCAGGGGTGTTTTAAAAGAGGTGAATTTAAAGACGCAACTTTTCTGAGGATATTGCTGTGCAAACTGTCTAAAAACTAAAGCAAATAAAGTATTTTAAATTGTAATAATTTTTCACAATATTACTGTTTTAACTTAGTGAGCATATGGGTCTTCTTTCAAAAATATTTAAAATCGTACCCACCCCAAACATTATATATACGCGTATATACAAACTATTAAACAATAGACAACAAGTCGACTCGACTCGACATGATTCAGATTCTGTTAACAACAAAGCATGTTGATCCAGAAATATTCCTTTAGTTCTCTCCATCATTTTACTTTAATCTGATTGGCTCTATCTTTCATTCTCATCCTGACCCTAAGAGACTGTCAAGGCTCATAGACCAGCTCGGCAGAATGTGTTGCGGAGAACACAGCATCCCCAACTACCGTCTAGTCGTCCAATCACCAGCACGTTACTGTTGTGGGCGTCCAGCATAGGTGAGGATTAAGGATTTAGCATAATAAGATTACACGGCCAGTGAATGATATCAAGAGACAGTCCATATGCGGCCGCCTGGTTTTCCACTGGCACCCTGTGTGTGTGTGCGAGAGACTGGGTGAGTCAGCTGCTTGAAATCAAATGGAGTTTAGCCAAAATCAAACAGACCTTCAGACAATTGAGATTAAATCTCTATTTCTGAACATTCCCCTGTGTGTTCGGAACAAGCACTATCTGCCACATGATTCCCTAGACGGGGAAGTGACGGACCAAAATGAATTTTATCTAACAATTGGATAATTAACTCCAAGTCTCCCCTTAATCCAGGATTACACAGTACAATGTATATATATATATTTGCAACACAGAGTCACATAGAGCATCTCTGGAGAGCCATCTGTGGCCCCGGACCCCCAAAACCCATAATGCAACAGAAGGGAGAAAGGGTTCCCAGAGAGCGGAGAAGCAGGTGGCATCAAAATGCCCTTTTAATCCTATAAATCTGTTGTAAAAACAAACTTCTGAAATTGAACAAATCTCTTGAGAGTGAGCGGTCATCGATGTTGGTTTAGCAGCATTTAATCTGATAAACTGCTCTAAAAAATTTGATAATTTGTCTTGGCAACAAGTATGACAATAACTAAAAAAATAAGAGTTAAAAAAACCCGTTGCATCATGTCTTGAACTCATGGCATGAGTGTTGCCTTAATATGGCAGCTCAAGTAAAAACAAAAAGTTCAAATATATGAAACAGTTTAATAGACCCTGCATATAGACACTCATATCCATTCAGTTGCACATCTGTTTTAGCAAAAAAATGCACTTATTTATTAAAACACACCTTATAGATCGGATTATCATGCACCGAAATTATTATTTTTTTACCAAAACCTAAATTAAAACAGTCAAAGCGCTATTTAAACATTTTGGCCTACAAAACTATTTCGGAGGAAACCAAAATATTTGCCTAAGTTTGCCTATTCTGGTTCATCACTACAATACTGAACAGTAGAGTTAAGACATTTGATTTTCCAAAATAATACAATTACACCATCAGTACACAATAAATGTATAACTTTGGAAAATCAACTGCGTTTTTAAAACCCTCTCAGCTGATATCATTTGGAGGCACACGTTTCAAATATTGCAGTAAAAATCTGAGATTTCCCTTTAAGAGTCAATTACAGTGCAGTATATATAAAAGCAAAGTGTGCAAACACCAATTCAGGCATTGAGACTGATGTCACACTTGTGTAAAGGTCACTATGACTCCGTGCCACCATCTAATGTGCTTACACTCCGCTGACCTCCTGAAATGGCAAAGAAAATAAACAGCAGCCCAGGTGACAGTGGAAACGATGCAGTGCTGTATTTCTGAGCGCCATTGTTCATGATTGCCGGACATTCAGAACTAAAATTATTACAAGAAAATTTGGTACAGAAATAGTCATTTACTAGTGCATTGACAGAAAATAGCTCCTCTCTGATACAGAGCAAAAAACAATTAATATAGCCTATAAGTTTACATTTACAAGCATTCCTATTGCCATTAAAGGGTTAGTTCACCCAATTCTGTCAGTAATTACTCAACCTCATGTTGTTCCGACCCCATAAGACTTTCGTTCATCTTCGGAACTCAAATTAAGATATTTTTGATGAAATCTGAGAGCTGGCTCACTCCTACAGTACATAGGATGCTAGGTAATTGCATCTGCCATCCCAGAAAAGTTAGTAAAGACATTGTTAAAATAGTCCAAGTGACTACAGTGGCCCAAAAATACCCCCCAAAAAAGAACTACTTTATTCAACTATTCATTTTCTTCCATGTGGGCCTCTGACGTGAGTTCACGAGAGCGCCACGACGCATGCGCGAGAACTGAGAAGATGATGCTACCGATCATACGATGGGAAAGTGTGAAAGGTAAGCCATTCATTTTTTGGCAATTGTAAGGCACTTTTAAGTTTTCTCGTTGGTTTCTCACAATTCGGACATCCAGGAAATGCACACTTTAGAACCTTTTTAAACACTACATCGAGACCCATCTGCGTCATCTTCTCAGTTCTCGCGCATGCGTCGTGGCGCTCTCGTGAACTCACATCACAGGCCCACATGGAAGAAAACTAATAGTTGAATAAAGTCGTTATTTTGGGGGGGGGGTTTGCGCACAAAAAGTATTCTCTTCGCTTGATAAACTTAAGGTTGAGCCACTGTAGTCACTTGGACTATTTTAACGATGTCTTTACTAACTTTTCTGGGCCGGCAGATGAAATTACCCAGCAGCCTATGGAGGAGTGAGCCAGCTAAAAATATCTTAATTTGAGCTCCGAAGATGAACGAAAGTTTGGAACAACTTGGGGGTGAGTAACTACTGACAGAATTTTCATTTTTGGGTGAACTAACCCTTTAATTGTAATAATCCAGTGAGATTTTTGTATGCACAAGGAATCGGACAACAGCCGGTGCTCCACACGGAGATCTGATCTCACCATCATCGAGTCCATCTGGGATTACATGAAGAATCAGAAAACTGAGGCAGACTAAATCCAGAAGAACTTCCAACAACTCCAAGATGCTTGAAGAAACCTACCTGCAAAGCTACAGTATACTGTGAAAAAGTTTTAGGCACTTGTGTATTAGGCCTACTTCTATTAGCTAAATCAAATTAATGTGTGACCACCCATTGCGTTTAAAACAGCTTTTGTCCAGGTACACTTGCTTTTGTACACATAGTTTTTCAGGTATCTTTGTTGGTAGGTTTCTTCAAGCGTCTTGCAGATGGTGAGATCAGATCTCCATGTGGAGCACCGGCTGTTGTCAGACTCCTTGTGCGTACAAAAATCTCACTGGATTATTACATTTAATGGAAAAATGAATGTTTGGAAATGTAAACTGATATTTCCTTCAGACACACTACAGCAAAAGATACAAACAACTGGCTTAAAACCTTTTTTTTTGGTGAAGATACTAACATGCCTAAGATAGATTTTCAAATGAATTGTTTAATGTTTAATATCTTAAAACTTTAAAATATTATTTGGAAGGACAGCGGATGGTGTGAAATTAGTAGAAAAAAAAGTGAGGAATCCAATCGCAAGGCTTGCTTCACAGCTTCTTATCACAGCACATCTGAATTTAGACATACATGAGGAGCTCGACTTTGGGAGCTTCTGTGGGACTTAAGAAGATTACATAGATTCGAATAGTGTTAACTAAGATGGCGTTCCCCCGAGAACCCAGATGGAAGGAAGATGAGGAGGGGGGAACACTCTGATGTTCTCGATCTGTGTGGCAGAAGGCAGCTGAGGGTGGCCTGTCTCGCACTGCTCTTCTTTGTTCTCAATGGATCGGAGAACTTTGAGATTTGGCAATCGGGAGGCTATCGGTGCAACTATCAAAAAGAGGCTGGTGGATTGAGCTGGGATGGTGACACCTGGTTGCTGGTTGATGGAGGACAGATGTCAGCACGCATGACAGAAAGGAAACCTCCCTCAATCACATCATTTTTACAACAGTCCAATGGAAATCAAATGAATTTTAAAAGGAAGATAATGAATAAAGCCAATTACAGAGTCAATCCCCGTAAATATGAACAAAAGCGAAGCAATTTCAAAGGATGCTGAGCTAGTTCTGTAACAATGACGTGACATAAAGAGACTAATCTTTATTAAAATGACCTTTGACTGCAGCCTGAACCCAAGATGGAGCTGAAAGGCAAACAGATCTTATCAGATGTGCCAAGTTAGGCCTTCTGTTATGGGTGAAAGAGAAACCTTACAATTCTCTATTCATTTAAATGCCCATCCCTACCAATTAGCCTGCTTTGTTTTTACAGGATAGATATCCTTTATTTCGTATTGGAAAAAATTCAGATTGATGCAGTTTTTGGAGGAGAGAATAAAATGACCTTCCTGTGGGTCACAAATAATAGTTACCACAACACTATAATTGTCCTGGCATCCAAGATTATTGCTTTCCTTTCAACACTAACGCATACAATCCCTCCGCAGATGACAATCTGACTTCCCTTCTGAGCAATGCCACTATATTCTTAACCTCAGATTGTAGTAGCAAAGAGAATCACGTTGGGGAAACCCAAACAAGCTGCTCAGGAAACATTTGACATGTTATGACTGTTAGCATTAGCACTGTGTGGAACAATCAGATATGAGTTGATAAAGCTGACATAATAAAAATAACATAAGCGATACCAGCATCTGGACAAACTAAAAAGAGTACCGTAACACTGAATGGTCCTGTCTAGTGGAGATGTAGCATTTTCATGTACAGAAATTAGCAAAAAAGGAACCAAAACTATCAATGATAAGACACCCACTTTTATGATGGATAACATCACCGTTATTCTATATGGATGTTATTATGTAAGAAACTACCACAGCAATGCAGGGAATAGTGTATTGTGTGTGAGTGTGTGTATTGGGTGTGTGTGTAATGTACATTTAATGTGTATATGTGTGTATAAATATAAAAAATGTTTGGGGTCAGTAAGATGTATTTTCTCACCAAGGCTGAATTTATTTGATGAGAAATACAGTAAAACAGCAATATTGTGAAATATTACAATTGAAAAAAAAAAAAATGAAAAAAATTTTTTTTTATATATATATATATATATATATATATATATATATATATATATATATATATTATTTATTTATTTTTTATTGATGTTTTAAAATGTAATGTATTCCTTTATCAGCATCATTACTGCAGTCTTCAGTGTCACATGATCCTTCAGAAATCATTCTAATATGATGATTTGCTGCACAAGAAACATTTCTTATTATGATCAATGTTGAAAACAGTTGTGGTATTGAATAGAAGGTTCAGAAGAACAGTATTTATTTCAGAACCATTTTTACTATTATATTTTTAATAGTAGGCTATATATATTTGCGATTACATACTATTAAAAATATAATAGTAAAAATAGTTCTGATTCTTTATTCTGATTCTGACACGTATGCAAGCTTGCATCTTGATTCATTGTGCAATTAATTAATCAATAAATATACCGTTACAATGGCAGCTTCATCTTTTACAGTCACCGGTGATGAATCTGCTTACAACATTTTATAAGTCTTGGCTAAAGTACAAGGGCAGCAAGGTTTTGTGTAGCTGTCGGGTAGCTGTCAGTTTTGAAACATCGATGGCATAAATATGATCTACAGCAGTAAAGTCATGTTTGATGGAATTATAATAAACACTATAGTAATTTGTACAGTAATCCTACCTGATTCGTGCACATTGACAGCGTGCTGTTTGTATTCCTTGATCATATGTTCACTACGCAGCTGCAGTCAACCTTGAACTCCATTGCGTCATCGTCGCTAACCAAGTCTCTTTCTGATTGGCTAAGAACACCACAATTCATTCGCTGATTGGCTGTAGAGTCATCGGCGTTACTGTCAACAGAAAAAACATGGCGGCTCCCGTTAGATGCATGGCTGGATCCTCCAGCATAGGCAACACAACTAGTTTTCAGAAAAAAACCCGCAGCAAACTCGTTTCTATCCCTGGGACCAGACCGTCTGTACAGAACGGACAACTCTTACTGTCATCTGGCGTCAGCTCGCTTGACTACGTTATTGGTTAGTATAATTCACTCGGTTTGAGCTCACTGTCAAGTGGATGTGTACTAAATTCATTTTTGACAAGCCTCTCTATCGTCTTCATATATATAACTTATTCTTAATAAATCCAGAAATAATTCAGCATTAATACACTTTTGTTTGCACTGTTTGTTTTAAACGAGAAATGCCCTAATCCCATCAATCAAAATATCAGGGTAGTTTATTACGCGTATAATCTGTGTTGATTATGATTACCGTATCTTGGCATGCATAATAAACGACAGAAAATCCCGATTAAAAAGAAGGGTTATATATATATATATATGTGTGTGTGTGTGTGTGTGTGTGTGTGTGTATATATATATATATATATATATATATATATATATATACAGTACCAGTCAAAAGTTTGGAAACACTACTATTTTTAATGCTTTTGCAAGAAGTCTCTTATGCTCATCAAGCCTGCAGTAAAAAAAAAAAAAGAAAAAAAAAAAAGAAAACAGTAATATTATGAAATATTATTACAATTTAAAATAATGGTTCTCTTTTTTAATATACTTTAAAATGTGATTTATTTTTGTGATGCAAAGCTGAATTTTCATCAGCAAGTACTCCAGTCTTTGGTGTCTTATGATCCTTCAGAAATCATTCTAATATGATAATTTGATACTCAGTTATTATCAATGATGGAAACAGTTGTGCTGTTTAATATATTTTTTTGGAATACTTTTTTCAGGATTCATTGATGAGTAAAACGTTAACAGTATTTATTCATAAAAACAGCATTTATTCAAAATAAAAACATTTCTAACAATATAAATCGTTACCATCACCTTTTATCAATTTAACGCATTCTTGTTGAATTAAAGTACTAATTTCTTAAAAAAAAAATAGTTATTGTTCCCAAACTTTTGAACGGTAGTGTATATTGTTACAAAAGATTTCTATTCTAAATAAATACAGTTCTTTTTAACTTTTTATTCATCAAATAATCCTGAAAAAAGTATCTCAGGTTATAAAAAAATATTAAGCAGCACAACTGTTTCCAACATTGATCATAAATCAGCATATTAGAATGATTTCTGAAGGATCATCAAAAGCATTAAAAATAGTAGTGTTTCCAAACTTTTGACTGGTACTGTATATATATATATATATATGTATGTATGTATGTATGTATGTATATGTGTGTGTGTGTGTGTGTGTGTAAACATACAGAAGAAACAGTAATATTGTGAAATATTATTACGATTTAAAATAATGGTTTTCTATTTTAATATACTTTAAAATATAATTTATTTCTGTGATGCAAAGCTGCATTTTCTAAAATCATTCTAATATGCTGAGTTTATTATCAATGTTGTAAAAGTTGTGGTGCTTAATATTTTTTTATAATCCTGATTCTTTGATGAATAAAAAGACCAAATGTCCCCACAAGGATAGTAAAACCTAAGATCACCTACACTGTGGGGACCAGCCAGCGGTCCCCACAAGAGAAATGGGTTAATAAACATACTAAATTATATATTTTTTGAAAATGTAAAAATGCAGAAAGTTTTGTGTGATGGTAGGTTTAGGGGTAGGGTTAGTGTGTGAAGGGACAGAATATACACTTTGAACAGTATTAAAACTATTATTGTACGTCTATCTAGAGTCCCCACAAAGATAGCGAACCAGGCTTGTGTGTGTGTGTGTGTGTGTCTGTCTGTGTGTGTGGATGCACGTAATAATGCTAAATACTAGCTGGTATAATATGCAAAAGAATACATTTATTTCAATGTAGGTGTATTTAAGCCTTTCTGATTAAGTTATGGATATAAAAACACATTATTATTTTATGTCATTAAAATGTACACTTTTTTTTTTTCCCATAGGTGGTGGTCTGGCAGTTGGAACTCTGCTACTTGTAGGTAAGCAATGAATCACTTTATTTATATATATTCTTATTTCTGGCTATATTTTTTCACTTAGCCACTGCTTTGCATGTCATAATGGCTAATGGACAGGGATTATTAAAAATAATGTTTTCATTAGATGTAGATTAATCTTTTCATGTTGCAGAGTACAGTACAAAGCCAATGGAATTTAACAAAAATGTGTGTTTAGTTGCTTATGAAACTACAAATCTAAGGATCAGAGGGCTGATAGCTCATTAGATATGATGATACCTCTGATTGCAGACACTTTTTTTTTCGGCATGAAACCTTGCGATAGAAGTTGTAAGTCTTTTCTTCCCTATTTGGATGTATATCCTGGATTCTTGAACGAGAAAAAAATGTAGGGCGGGACTTGATTTTGTCCATTTGTAACTGATTGGATGGTGGTTTGCTATTGGATCTCGTGAGTGACAGGTTGTCCTGCATTCATGCCGGTAAACACGTCATCAAAGAAGAGAAGAGATGTCGCTTCAAGAGGGAGGGGAAGTTATTTTGAGTAAAGATTATGAGGGCACATGAATTAAAAAAAATAAATAATGATGTGCACAGATAAATAATTTATAATAAACCCCATAAAAAAATAACAATTTTGATTCATGGTGACTTTAACAGCAGTTTAGAGTAGTTTGACAGATTCAAAATTGAGGGTCTTTCTGTTGCTCCTCATCAGTATTATTCATTTATTTATTTTGACATAAGGTTAAGAAAGTTGCCATTATTTGCTTTGCACTCTAGTATATGACCAGCATATCGTTTTTTTCCATTGAATAATTATTTCTTTTGATGTAGCTTATTATTTTCAAAACATATATTCATGAGGATCTTATATCTTTACATCCTAATTTCTATTCTTTGCATTCTTTTGTCCTTTTTTCACTTCATTGGAAGTGGATTGGTCATGGTCCTTTATGATCTATCGAGTCCTGTCTAGGTCACTTGCGTCCTTAACATGTGACTCACATGAAAGATACCACTGTTGTGTGTGTGTGTGTGTGTGTGTGTGTGTGTGTGTGTGTGTGTGTGTGTGTGTGTGTGTGTGTGTGTGTGAGAGAGAGAGAGAGAGAGATGTTTATTCTTTCTGTAATAGAAGGAAATGATCTGCCTAAATGGTATGGTCTACTTTATCTATTATACAACAAATTATGTAAAAGAAGTTTATTTCATTTTCTTTCTTTCTTTCAGATGTCAACAAAAGGTGAAGTAATGTAATTTTTGCATTATAAGTTGCATCAAACTAAATGGTAAAAAATAATTTAATTTGAACACTCCTGCGACCTGCCATTGGTTGGTTGAATAGATAGTTCTGCTCCAAAATTACACAATTGGTTTAGCCAGTGTTGCTGTGTTGGGATGCAGAAATAAAAAAACAGAAATATTTCAGTGTATATATACAGTGCTATGCATAAGTTTAGACACCCATGCTAAAGTTGACTAAAAAGAGAATAAAACATCATCTTTTGTAAAATGAACTTAATGCCTTAATTAATAAAATTAGGAAAAATCCAACCTTTAAGGACACCAATTTTCTTTGTAAATGAATAATGTATCGTAAATAAATAAATGTTCTTCCTTAGAATACAGGGTGCATAAGGTGCATTATACTATGCATCCTGATAAAGTTCCCTTGACCTTTGGAATTAAAATAGCCCCACATCATCACATAGCCTTCACTATACCTAGAGATTGGCATGGTTTTATTTCAGTTAGCCTAATAGCTGGTTTGATTTGCATTGAGAGATGATCTTATGGAAAGTACCCCATGCCAATCTCTAGGTATGGTGAAGGCTATGTGATGATGTGGGGCTATTTTAATTCCAAAGGCCAAGGGAACTTTATCAGGATGCATAGTATCCTGGATCCATGAAGTAACTGGCCTTTAAAAATAGAAATCTGCCTGCCTCTATGGAAATTTAACATAGGGGTGTCCAGACTTATGCACCCTGTATTTTAAGGAAGAACTTTTAATTATTTACGATACATTATTCATTCACAAAGAAAATTGGTGTCCCTAAAGGTTGGATTTTTCAAAAAAAAAATTAATTAAGGCATTAAGTTCAATTTCCAAAAGAAGATTTTTTATTCCTCTTTTTAGTCAACTTTAGCATGGGTGTCTAAACTTATGCATAGCACTGTATGCCTTATTATTGTCTCAGCATGCGTATTAAAGGGATAGTTCACCCAAAAATTTATATTCTGTCATTAACACACCCTCAAGTTATTCCAAACCTGTATGAGTTTCTTTCTTCTGTTGAACACAGAAGATATTTTGAAGAATGTTGGTAACCAAACAGACGGCACCCATTGACTTCCAGAGTAGGAAAAAAAATACTATGGAAGTCAATGGCTACCGTCAACTGTCTGGTTATCAACATTCTTTAAAACATCTTTTGTGTTCAACAGAAGAAAGAAACTCATACAGGTTTGGAACAACATGAGGGTGAGTAAATGATGACACATTTTATTCTGGGGGGAACTATCCCTTTAAGAAAGTATTTTAATACTGAAATATACACACTTCACCTTTCAGATTAAGATCCAATTTGTAAGCTATTTATGTAGAGTCAAATTGAGCTGTTATTATTTGATGCAACAGTAAATAAATAGATGGTAGATGTGTCCCCAGAGGTTGCGCATTTAATCTAGATTTGTACCGGTTCCACTGTGAATCAGTGGGACTCAGACGGCAAACATATGGAGGCAGGAGGGCAGAAGTGTTGACCCAAATTTCCCCTGCAGCTTTGAGTGACTGACTCACACTCGCTGCACTCACAGACTCCCACTGCCTTACACACATGCTTAAAGCACGACTTGCATTATTCTTTCAGCAAAAGAGGCGGCTTCCCTCTGCATCAGAAAAGATAGGAAGTCTGTAGATGCCCCACCTTTTGGGTGACGGATATGTGCCAGAGTCTCTACAGCAGAGATATGCACCCCCAACACATCTCATTCTGCCCCCGAAACACCCCCGCTAGGCTAATAGCACCCGCAGGTTTCAGTTGTAAGGCGCCATAGAAACGCCACCACAATAGGCCCCATCTCGAGTGGGCCCATCTGGGTGTCTTTGTCGGGGCCGCTGAAAGCCACAAAGGCCTGCTGACCTAGAAACACATCAATAAGAAAGAGGGGAGTTCTTCCGATGACAAATTGAAGAGCTGAGGAATTTTTTTTTTTCTTCCGTTGGTGATGGAATATGAGAGGCATCCCGGTTTGTAGGAAGAGTCGGGAAGAGGACAGGAAACCCCTCATTCTCTCCTGCTGTTGGAGGAATCCTCCAGAGGTCACACAGAGGCTTTGGATCTGTGTGGGTTTGAGGGTGTTTGTTAGAGAGAATGGAAGGTTGAAACTGGAAGTGTGAGTTGGAGAGGAAGAAGCCAACTGTCAGTGTTTCTGAGATGACCATTGCCGAACGCTATTACAGGAAGTCAGATTGACGGGGGTAGTGCGAAGTGATGCGAAATGTCTAATTAAAAAGAAATGTTGTAAAATATATACTGTATAAGCCAATAATTTGTTGACCAGTCAGATATGGTCAAATCCATTTTGCCACCAGATTTTTCTGTTATAAACAAAACTTTATTTTTTATGTCAGCACTAAACAAATTGGGAAGGTGATTTGAAAGTTAATTTACAATAAATAAATAAAATAAAATAAAAACATACACTCCGCTGATCAGAGGTCCAGGGTCAGTAAAACCTTTTTAAAACAGATTATTACTTTTTTTTTCAGCACGGATACATTAAGTTGATCAAATGGGACAGTAACGATTTTTTTGTGACAATTTCAAATAAATGCTGTTCTTTGCCATGATTTAATTCATTCAAAATCATGGCCCAAATTTTTTTTTTTCTGTTTCCACAAAATAGGCTCCACAACTGTTTTAAACATGGGAAACAAAATAAATGTTTCTTGAGCATCAAATCAGCATATTAGAATGATTTCTGAAGGATCATGTGACACTGAAAACTGGGGTAACGATGCTTAAAATTCAGCTTTACATTACAGGAATAAATTACATTTTAAAATATAATGAATGAAAATGAAATTGAAGTTTTTCATTTAATTTGTTATTTTAAATTGTAATACTACTTCATAATATTAAAGGTTTTACTGCATTTTGATCAAATGAATTCAGCCTGGCTGAGCATGATAGAGTTCTTTAAAAACAAAACAAATTGTTTAGATTCTTAGACAAACTTCAAACTTTTGAATGGTAGTTTAACAGATAAGGTTTATGTAATTTACCTAATATAATATTTTTATTTTCAGTTGGAGCAGATACATTTTTTTCTGACATATTTATTTTTCTATTACTTATATAATATTCTATTATGCTATTTATATAGTATTTTATTTTAGATTATTTTTATAGTATTATAGTATATTATACAGCATATTGCTTTGCTATGAAAAATATTTACATAAAATCCCAGTGAATAATTTTTGAACTGTTTAATTTTGAACCGTCCAAACAAACCAGCTTGCTTAAATTTAATTGGACTTTACAATGATTCAGTTGAGACAGAATAGATATTTTAGATGAGATTGATTGATTATTGCCCCCCAAGAAACTGCCACTGAAAGAAATTGGAAATGCTAACAAATAACTTTCAGCTATTATAGACCTTCTTGGTGCTTTCAGGGTACTATGTACACATGTAATCATGTAAATGTAACAGTAATAGATCTTCTGACTAAGAAAATAAAACATGTCTGCAGCTATGAAAATGTTCATCTCAGTACCTCAGAAGAACTAGTATCAACAGAATCTAATTTAGCAAATGTTTGTCTGTATAACTGAATCTGATAGTGTTGTATGAGTGTATAGTGTTGAAGTGCTTGTAGATAGATCAAGACAGCTGTTCCCTTCTCTTTTCCTCAGTTCTGTTTTGTAACAGAGTATAAGTAACAGTATAAGTACGTTTCAGCTACAGGAGATATAACATGTCATATTCATACCTTTCATGTATGGTGTAGGTGCTGATGGACTGACCATTAAGTCCATTACAATCATACTGGGCTCTGATCCTATGTCAGACGTCCCATTTGCCCTCTATGATAAAGTGGCTAGTGTGTTTGCCATCAATAGCAACCAGAATAAACAGTTGTTCTATTATTTCAACCAAGTTTATTGTTGTTTTTGTTCTCCATGTTGGAATATTTGCAGTGTCTGATCCGATGGTGACTCTCTGGCCATTCTTTTGTCATGACGCACGTCAAGAGGCTCACCGCTCTATGTTTTGGTGCAGTTTGGGTTGATGTATGTGGCATTGATGCTGATTTCTGTTCACAGAAGAGGACCGCTATGACAGCTACTCCCGCATGCTGCTCAAGTACTTCCTGGCGGAGGGAGTTGTGTGCGGACATGAACTCTTCCTGGCATCCGCCCGAGATCACCCTGATGAGATCATGCAGGTAAGAATCAAATCATATCAAGTGTTCACACTCGGCCCCTTTGACACTTTGGTCAAGTTTTTTGGTTGTGTGAAGTCTAAGTACATCAAAATGCATTATTTACAATCGTATTCTCCTTGTATAACTAGTACCTGGCGTCTTTAGCAGTAAAATATTATTCTCAGCTTTGGCCGGGAACAGTTTGACTGAACATGACACAATGTCTGTATGTGTTATTATGACTCTGGCATAGGCTAATTTATGTATCTACTTTTGGTCTATGGACTCTTTGTAACTGCTGCCTCTCTGTGTTGTATACTTTTGTTGGGTGTGTTTGGAATAGAATATCAGACTTGTTATTTTTGCTGTGTATATTGGATGTATAGTATATACATTTACATTTATGCATTTGGCAGACACTTTTATCCAAAGCGACTTATATTGCATTTCAAGGTACACATTTACATTCTTATCAGTTCTTGCTTTCCCTGGGAATCGAACCCATGACCTTGGCGTTGCAAGCGCCAACGCTCTACTGTTTGAGCTACGGGAAAGCTTGTATGCAGGTTTCAATGCAAAATGCATATTTTCTTAAAGTAGAGGATATGCTTGTACGTTACTGTGTGCTTTGAACATTCCAAGTCTATCCCACAATGCATGCAAATTGAGCTTGCATTGCCAATGTGTCAAATGATACATTTTGAACATTGCTTCATTGTTTGAGCAGACATTATTTTTTATTTTATTTTATTTATTCTGACATCATTTGCATCTTTTGTTGTTACATTTGATAAAAAAATATTTTATTTTACCATCATTCACATCTTTCCTTCATTCTTTTATCAGACTTTTTTTTTTTTGACATCTTGTCTTGCTTCATTATTTGATCAGACATTTAATTCACTGTTTTTTTTTTATTCTGATGTAATTCACATCTTTTCTTGATTCAATGATCAGACATTTTTATTATTTTTTTATTTTTTTATTTTTTTGCCATAATTCACTCCTTTTCTTGCTTTATAATTTGATCACGTTTTATTCATTTTAGTTTTTATTTTATCTTATTTTAACATTATTTGCATCTTTTCTTGCTTCACTATTTGATCAGACTTTTATTTGTTGCCACATAGTCTTACTATGTGCATGTCAGTGTATTTTTTAAATGTATATAGTTGTCTTTGGCATACTGTTTCAAGTATTGCATTTAAAAAAAACATGCTAGGCTGTTCTCAATGTGTAGTGTACTTTGTGCTTTAGGCAGTACACTAATATTCCATTCCAAGCATAGGCAGTGTTTTCTCTCTCATCTCCTTCCCCATGTAAGCTTTCCCAGACTGATACATTAATGTTTTTGTGTGGGAGCTCAGGGAGTTACCTGTGAACGTTAACGAGTCTCACCTTAATGACAGTGGACAGGAGTTCCTCTCTCGCTGGCCCCTGATTGGCCCCCAGTTAACACAAGCTTAATGAGGGCCTGTTGTTGCCCTTCAGACCGTTCCTGCATTGAGCTGTTATTTGTGAAACAGTCTCTGTTTTTTGTTATTGCAGTGTCTGTATGAATTTTCCCCTAAGGGAGACAGTTCCCACCTTCATTTTGGCATTTTTTGGCATTAACGTCAGTATCAACCCTGTTGTTTAAACAACAGCTTCTGCTTGCACAATTTTGATGTGTTTGTTCATACTTTTGGCCTTGTTAAAACGGGTCACTTGACATTTATTTCCCTTTTCACAGGTGAGCTCTGGCCAAGACAGTGGCTTAAACGAGCTTTAGTCTATCTAGATACAGTGTAAAATAGATCAAATATTTGATTTGTCATATATAAAAATATGTAGCAATTTAGTTAATGAATTTTTATTTTTGGTTTCAAAAATGGGATAACATTTTTTCCAGTTTTGAATCCTTCTATAAAGCTTTTAAGGTCAGGAACAAGATGTCTTGCCATATTCAGATTGCATTTGTCAAATGTAAAATAGGATAAACATTTTAGAAGTCCGCTATAGTGGATTTTTATTTTTTGCTTTTTCATGTTCTTCTGTGTCTAAAATATATACTTTTTCAAAGAGAGAAATAAAATGTTGGGCAGGACTCAATTCTGTCCATTAGGAATTGATTGGATGATTGTGGTTTCACTGGTTTGCTATTGGTCGATCTCATGTGAGTGACAGGTTGTCCCGCCCTCGCGCCAGTAATATCATGTCGCTGCAAGAGGGACGGGAAGTTATTTCAATTAAAGATTACGAGGACACAAATGATGATGTGCACGGATAAATAATTAATAATAAATACTGCAATGTTCCATAATGAAATAAGAATTGTCTATTTTCATTTCATGGTGACTTTAACTAATGTTGTTTTTTTACTTGTTGTTGTTTCTTAAATAGGAACTCCCTTCTCCAATTATGGATGAAGTTGCCAGCCTGAAAAACAATGAGGGTCAACCTCAACCGAGTGACCCAGAGAATCCAGACACAATGAAAATCGCCTGGCGCTACCAGAACCAACCCAGAGTTCAGGTAAAAGATCTGTTGAGAAGTGCTTTTATTCAGTAAAACATTGAGAAATCAACCACACACACATTGACATAAACGTATTAGATGGCATTTGCTAAAATTGTGTTTTATATTGACAGCCCTATTTATAAAGAAGAGGTTCTCAACTGGTTTCGCTTCAGGTTCACATTAGATGTCTAATGTAAAATAAAATTATAATACATGCAAATGCATTATAATTTTCAAAATGTACAAATGCATTATGGTTGGCACAATGTTATTCTTCATTGCTAATTTGGATTTAAAGAAGTCTCGTTTCTTTTACTTTGCATAGTTTTCTTAATGTTTTTGTTTTTTTTGAGAATGAATGCATGTCACACAACCTGTCCATATAACATCTGTCTTATTTGTCTAGCTTTTATGCCAAAATGCCATATAGTTTGATTGGACACACAACTTTCGATATCAACAACCAAAGCAATGTGAATAATTTTGTCTTTCCTTTTAAAAATTGGCAAGCCTCTTTAATTTTACTACTCTGCCAATGCAAGATTTTATGGTTAGTTGCATTTTCCTATTTGCATTTACCATTTAGCATTGTTTTATCCCTGCTTTCTGCAACCCTATCAGAACATGTATGAACCTGTGACTCATTTTTGGGTTGCGACCAACTACTCTTATACCGGCTAAGGAAAGGGGGGTTGGGAAAAATAGTGTCCTATAATAAATATATCAATTCCTACCCACCCAGCACTGTGAATGGGCTTTCGCTGTTCTCATTCACAGTTTAGGTGGATTACTCACGCTTAACTGGTTATAGGTGGACTTAAAACCCGAGGAGACAGGAGGACATGGAGGTTCTATTCAGCCTCAAGCCTTTTACAATGGAACAGCAGCTTCCAGCACCCCCAAATCCCTTCACAGCCCTCGCCGTGGCGTCCCCGTGCGCCTCTTTCTTCCGTTCGGAGAAAAGACCCCTCCCGCCAGCCCATAATCCAGATTGCTATGGAGATTAGGGGGACACCAGTGAGTCCCCAAAGATTTAACTCTTTCTGTCTGTGTTTTCTGACAACTTTTGCTTTTTCTCTTCCATGTCTCTCCCCCACCCCCCCTCCTTCTCTTTGGATATTCTTTCCATTCATCAAAGAATCCTGAAAAAAAAACTACCACTGTTTCCTCAGAAAAATTAAATAGCTGAACTGTTTTCACCATTGATAGCAAATCAGCATATTAGAATGATTTCTGGAGGATCATGTGACTGAAGACTGGAGTAATGATGCTGAAAATTCAGCTTTGACATCACATGAATAAATGACATTTTAAAGTAACTGTTTGCTATTGCAATATACATTTAAATTGTAATAACATTTCGCAGTATTAGTGCTTTTGCCTTGATGAGCATAAGAGACTTCTTTGAAAAACATTTAAAAAATCGTCCTGACCCCAAACTTTTAAGAATAAGGTACAACTATCGCTCTTTCTCTTCCCTGACTTTCTTCCCTCTGCTTCTCATTGGATTTTTCCAGTCTTATTTTCTTATTTCGTCCTCTCCTTCCTCTTCCCCCCCCATCACCCTTTCTTCCTCCTTGTCTCAGAGGGGATACTTACCCTCCTTAACCTTTATCATACCTCTGTCCTCTTCACAAAGCTCCAGTAAATCTAGTAAGGGATTTGCATCCTAAACATAGAGCGTCCCCCTCGTTTCGCGTTCTCAATGGAGACACCAGATCAAAGTTCAGTCAGTCAAAACCCATCCCGTAACATTAAAGGGGTCGACCCGACCTGCCCACTAAACGAGGTTGAGCGCCAAGCCGTCAATTTCCGAAGGTGGTGCTGGAACACATAAGAGTTGCTGATCCAGATCAGGAGAAGATTAGGGGCTCACCTCACTGCTCGTTAGACACTCCAAAAAATCCAGACCCCCTCACAACCTCAGGAATACGTCTGCCTGCGTACAACTGTGTTTTTCTAAGCCTAAGTGTCATTATGTTCTCAATGGCTTAACGAATCATCTGGGTTTCTTACAGTTCAACCATCGTTAAATGTATGAATGGTTAAATAGCACTTTATTATGTACTATTGTACACCTAAAATGCTTTACAATCATTTCAGGGTCACTTACATCAGTGAGGGTTCCTACACTGCAAAAACTGTTCAGTTCACTTACTTAAAAAAATGAAGTAAACCCGTTGCCTTTAAAATTATTAAGTAAATAAACTTAATGCTTAATTGAAAAAATTAAGTTATGCGAACTTGACAATTCCATATTACTTAATTTTTTCGATTAAGCATGAAGTTTACTTAATTTTAAGGCAACGGATTTCCTCAAAAAGTTGATCACTTTTTACAGTGTAATAAAATTGCAAGTCAACATGTTTACTAATCAATAGCAATTTTAAAGTATTTTAAAATAAACCACTAGAAAATAAAGTTTTTCTTTCTTTTTTTACAGACTGCATTGGCGTCCTCATTGAGGTTTGGTCATTACTATGACGTGTCCAAGACCATGGAGCCTGAGCTACGGCAAACAGCCAAATGCCACAGTTTTTATCAGCTACAGGAAACACCAGTAACCACAGGATCAAGGTAACTAAGGCCACGTTCACACACCAGAAGAAGATGGCTGTCAGTCCTAGGTGTTTTAGTCCTTAATACTGTTACATTCACACACAGCTACGGTTATTTATGGGAGTGACAACCACATCCTGTGACCAAACTCACACCTGCAAATTTTCAGGACTCACAACCGCATTCTCGGAAAACCTGAGCTGTGTGAACGGAGCTGTGTATTTTCGGTAGCCTCGATGGAGATATGAGCTGTGTGTCATCTGAAGGTTTTAGATCCAGTCACTGTTCTCCACTGGAGATGCTCACATCAGTTTTGTGTTCTACGTATGATTTTATGGGGCAAATTCTAAAATGCATTTTTGCACCCTTGAAAGGGTACTTTGGGAAGGGGACGCCATTTGTAGGGCTTTCCAAATGAAAATGAGTAGCTGAATCTCTTCGTGAAGGGCCCTTCCACAAGTGCATTAGCGAAGGGATCATGCGATGGTCACTTCAAGGAAGTCATTTAAGGAAGTCATTTAATCGTTCATGGTCATGTGACCCAAGGAGACAAGTCCTCGCGATTCATTTTAAATCTAGATACTGTATGTTGGTAGACTCAAAGTTGTTTTGTTGTGATATATTACACTCATTTTCGTCATGCAGTTCATATTAAAGGGATAGTTTCTAAATTTCTAAATTCTGTCATTAATCACTCACTCTCGTGTCATGACACGTTTGAGCTTCAGAAAGAACCAATGAGGTTCATTCTCATGTTACGCAGCACGTTTGAGCTTCAGCAAGAACCAATGAGGTTCATTCTCGTGTTACCCAGCACGTTTGATCGTCCACAAGGACCAATGAGGTTTGTTCTCACTCGTCAAGCAGGCTCGGTTGAGCTTCTGTTTATGTTCGCTGATCAATATTTAAATGTGAATAAAAGCCAAAATTAAATCTGTTCATCATATAAAGCAATTGAGTCTGTTCAGAAAATTTGGACTAACCGCTTAATTCATATGGATTTAGTTTTATGATCTCTTTATTAACTTTTTGAAGCTTTAAAGTGGTAGTTGCGTAGCTGTCAATGGAGGGTCAGGAAGCTCTCAGATTTCATCAAAAATATCTTCATTGGTGTTCTGAAGATGAACGGAAGTCTTGCAGGTTTGGAACGACATCGGGGTGAGTATTTAATGACAGAACTTTCATTTTTGGGTGAGCTAGTAAAAAAGTTTAATAGCTAAGAAATGTTTAATGCTTATAAAGTTAAGAGCAGATCTGGAAACACACATAAAGCATTTTTAAAATTTTCTTCACATATTTTATAATTTTCATTATTATTTGTATCATCATAACAGCAATAAGTTATTCCTATTATCGCTGCCTAGCTTTGTCGTGGTAACATTCCATGGGAAGCTAATGAGGAAATTACATGTTCTTTCATTGCTTCCTTCGCCAAGTGCGTTCCAAATGGCTTCATTATGACAGACAAGTGCCCTGCTCCCTTCAAAGTCCCCACTTCAAGGGCTCGGACCTTCGTCAATAGGGCATAGGGATGCTCACATGGACGTCACCATCTTTGAGATTATAATCTAATACTAGTCTGCTTGAATATCTATGTTGAGTATCAAAATGTATGTTTAGTTATGGCCAATGTTCAAAATAAGAGAACCTGAAATGTGATTTATTCCAGGAATATACCAGCTTTGAAAAGCATTGACATTGTGTTTGCCAAGATGTAGACTGCCGTTTAAGAGCTTGTGGACCACAAGATTTGTTTATGAATTTTATTTTTAAAGAAGTTTTTTATGCTTACCAAGGCTGCATTTATTGATCAAGAATACAGAAATGTTGTGAAAAATTATTGCAATTTTAAAATAACTATTTTCTATTGTATTGACCCCAAACTTTTTAATGGGAGTGTATATATATGTCATCTTCAGAGCATCAGACAACAGAGAGCTATGTGGTCCGAAGTTTAAAAGGATCAAGTAGGAATATTCAACATTCAACTTTAAATGGATCTGCCTGTCTTGCGTAAATATCTAAATTGCTCTGACAGTGCTTTTATTATTACTCATGAAAGTTCATAAAAGAATGCTTATGATTAGGGACAGCTTAACCAAACATTATACCTGAACACACACACAGCCTTTTGCACTTATCTTTCATATATGTCCTTACGTCTAGTATGATAAGTGCGCTAAGTATCGTCACATATCTCCAAGAAGAAAATGCTTTCTCAATGCTGATGTCATGTTTCTGAGGAACACGTCTGCAATTTCATTTTATGATGGGTGTTCAGCCTAATAAAAGTTTTCGTAAAAACGTCTCTGTACTTCCAGGTCTTTGCGAGCGCTGCTAGAGACAGGGTTGAGTCTTCAATGGTGTTTGCAATGTGGTTGTTTTATGGTTGCGAGGGGTGCCCGTGTAGAGGAGGCAGGAGCTTTGGTTGCATTAAAGTCTACGGCATGGCCACAGAGCAAACAAATCAATCTGGAGCCCCTGCTTCATGGAGCCTCTCTCTGCTTTTTATGTCCGCAAACAGAGAGGTCTTCTAATTGTTTATCTGCATAACAGCACCATAGTGAAGGGGCCGTGTTCCCAAGCCTATGTTTACTCGCATCCGTAAATGTGTTCCTGTGTGGCGATACTGTGTCCGCAGAACAGCTTGTGCCGTGGTAGCAACATGATGGATGCCGTGGCCTGCGTAGGTGTTGCTTTTGGAATTTTGCTGTCATTCCTTCCTCCATGTTCAGTTTATTACGATTTTATGACGTGTTATAATGCAATCATAAAGCTTTTAGCCATTAGCTCTTTTAGAACGCCTTTTAGATGTGTTTTCGTACCATAGGAACACCAATAGACGTTATTCCTACATATATTTGATGAAGAGTTTCTATTCGTCATGTAATTTCCAACCCAGGCTCATTGGAAAAACGTGCCAGTGGCTACATTTCCGCAAAATTATATTAAGTTGCATGTTTTGTGTGAATGTTGAAAATGTTATTACGTTGGTCGCTGTCTGTATTGCGGCAGCTTGGAAATTAAATGAAGGTTAATCGCATTTGAAAATGACGTGCCACCTACACTAAATACTAAAAAATGCATACAAATATATAAAAATGCTGAAGCAACAATGTCATTTTAGCTTGTGTCTTTGAACTCTTTTATCGTGACCGGTGTTTCACGGGACTCGTACCAGAGCGTTTGCAATGCTGTACCAGGTAAGTTAATGAGCAAGTTTACTATGTCAGAAAAGCCGTACATATGGAGCTGATTATGTGTTGCAAATGTCAAATGTGTTAGCTTATAAATAATGCATAACCATGTAATAACCAGGGCTCGACATTAACACCTGCCAACCCACCAAATGCAGGTGGGTGTCAGCAGTGGCGTGTAACAGTCACTCCGACTTGCCACTTTGGCGGGTTGAATTTTATATATAATATATACATTTTTCAATTGTAGTCTTTAAAAAATGCATCTGAAATAATAAAATAAGTGCAATGTAATGTACATATCAATACTGAAACGCTTATAATAAAAATTTTCTGAAGAATAGATAGACGATACCAGCTGTGCTTTCTCGTTCTCTCATCTCTCCGACCGTGAGTTGAAACACAAACCCACCTCTCCTTACTCACTTGTTTCATTTGCTCCAAATGAATGTTGTTGGTGTTACAGGGCTTGAATTTCGGTGGGGATTGTGTGTATTGTGAATAATTTTACTCATTCCTGCAGATTTTTGTGCTCACACTCAAAGTGCACGCCCATAAAGCCATCTTGTGTTCGTTTTCGCTGCCTTATTGCACTTAAACGGTCAAGTACACGCAAAATAATGTGAAAATGCCGGTCTTGGTGAGTATTCACGTAAACGCAGTTATGTTTTAAGTGAATGTAATCAGAGTTGAGAAAGAAAATGCATACAGCATAATGGATCCATGCATCTTAAAGTGACAGCAGCTTAATATACCTGCTGCAAAATGATGAGATGATAGAAAAAAAATATCTAAATGGCAGTTTTTCCCCATGCAATTGATGTCAAAATCGGGCCCAGTGAAAATACTAAGTGGCTAGCAACTTTGGAAAACCACTAGCCACAGTGGCTAGCAACACAAAAGTTAATGTCAAGCCCT
Organism: Rutilus rutilus; assembly: GCF_951802725.1. Taxonomy (NCBI): domain Eukaryota; kingdom Metazoa; phylum Chordata; class Actinopteri; order Cypriniformes; family Leuciscidae; genus Rutilus; species Rutilus rutilus. The sequence goes on from NC_140211.1 coordinate 13,206,880, forward strand.
GGTCATAACTGTATTGTGCAAGGAACTGCATGAAAATTCTTAATGGATCGATAATCTACCCCGTAATCATAATTTGTGTGAAAAGGGATAAGCATTGTTTTACTGCCTCTAATGTTTATTTCAGAAGGAAACTGTTGTGAATTGTATGTATAGGTACGTTTTTGGAGTTTGTCTGAAAATTATGCAATGAGCCTATGTTGGTAATTTTGCTATAACGCACCAATTGGGACTGATGTCGAAAACTGCTTCATATCCATTTCGGAGAAATCAATTAATCAGCAAGCTTAAACGACTACTAAATGTCTTGAGATACAAAAAAAACCCTCATTGTCTTTCTGCGTTTCACAGCTCATAGAATAAAAAGCCCCATGCCGTTTCCAGACTGTTAAATCGCTCCGTTTCACTACGTGCCGTAATTGGCACAAATTGCTCTCCAGGTGAAAGCGGAGCCTGTTGTTTAAGACGGATGCTACCTCTGGTCCCCCTCGCGCTCACATCACTGTGATCTTAATTAGCTCACCTGTCGGCCTTTATCCTCCACGGACGGCACCTTAAGCGATCACGCTCCGCTGGGCTGCTGTGGTCTCTGTGTCTCAGACACAATGGGGGCGGGTCTTCTTTTGATTACCACCACCCCCACATCTCCAGGTCTTAATCAAAAGAGGGAAACACGTGTTTCACCCCATTAAGGAGCAAATCAGTCAGTTGGGATCAGAGCGTGAAATTATACACTATTGTTCAAAAGTTTGGGTTCAGTACGATTTTTTTTCTAAAAGAAATTAAATTGATCAAAAGTTACAAAAGATTTCCATTTCAAATAAATGCTATTCTTTTGAACTTTCTATTTATCATAGTGTGTGACGTTTTTTCAGGATTCTAAGCATGATAAATACTAAGCAGAACAACTATTTTAAGCATTGATAATAATAATGCATGTTTCTTGAGCAGAAAATCATCATATTAGAATGATTTCTGAAGGATCATGTGACACTGAAGACTGGAGTAACGATGCTGAAAATTCAGCTTTGACATCACAGAAATAATTGACATGTTAAAATCTATTAAAATATAGAACAGTTATTTTAAATTGTAATAATATTTCACATATGGGTTTTATTGTATTTTTACTGAATAAAATGCAGCTTTAGTGAGCATAATAGATTTATTTTAAAAACATAAAAAAATGACCAAACCCAAACTTTTGAACTGTAGTGTATGTGCGAGGATGGAAGACTAAACGCGTAACATGATGTTTTAGGTTTATCATCAACTCTATCAACAGCATTTGTGGCCCAATGTTGATTACCACAGAAAATAGTTTTGAAACTTTTAGACTTAAATGTAAGGAGTTAGCATGAGACTGTCATAAAACTGCTTTTTTTCTGTGCAGTTATAATCCAGCATTTCTAGTCATATCTTAGCCATGTAAAGCCGATAAACCCTGTAACTTTCACATGATATTTCACAGATGCAAAATTTTGAAGTTACTAGAACGGTAGGCCCACTTCTAAAATCACGATAAACATCTTTACTGAACAAAGAACTCACAATATTTCATTCAAGTGCTTTTATCAAATGTAAAAAGAGCTTCATTTTTGCTTTTAAAAGGAACTGAAGTGAAGGACTCAATTCAATTTCAGAATGAGTTTGGACATTTGTTGGCATTATGCAATAGATGTGTTTGAGTGAGTCCTTTTAAACAACTGAAAGGCAGTGACGTGGTGGTGGAGGTGGCTGTTTTAGATCCTGTTCTCAATCTTTGAGTAATTGATGGCTATCATAGCTTCATGCAGAGTGGCACAGTGTGGTCATTACAACATGTCGTGAGCCAGAATGAGAGGGAAAGTCTGAAATGATTGACTGAAGTGACAGAATGAAAGCGTTTTGCGTGTGTTGTTAGTATACATACAGTATATGTACTGTATGTAAGTTCACACAGAGAAAAGACATTTTAACATTTAGTCAAACAACAAACAAGTGTCCAAATACGTTTGTCTTCATTTTGAACCGTATGCACTACTGTTCAAAGGCTTGGGGATGGTAATGGTTAATGTCTTTACTGAATAAGTGTTAAAAAAAGTGTTTTTTTGTGTGTGTTTTTTTATCTTAATGACCCCAAACTAATCTTTACTTTCAACAGTGTCGTGTGTCTATTGTTGAATCATTTTAAACTTAATATACCTATTTTTGTAACATGTTTTGCTTGAAAGATGTGCCAATATGCTAACCTTCCTTCAAATAAATGCCACCTGGTTTGGTGACATCTAATGCATTTTCATTCTTGCAATTTAAAGTGTAACTAGAGGGTCTAAAAAGTAAAGACAGAATGTGCAACTTAGAGCAGGTCAACTGTTTTGACCTTCCTTGTTTGGAGTTGCACATCTCACCCCTGATTTAACATAGAAGCGCTGTGTCACTGGGATCAGAAGCACTGTCCCGTTAACACCGCACACTCAGACTCACCGCAGACCTCAGGGGGAGCGCCCCGAGCTGACGGAGGTGCCAAAGTGTTAATTAATTTCATTTCATTTCATTTGATTTAATTAGTGATGTATTTCCTTGCATCTACATGTACCGGTTGGTTGCCAGGGTTACTGCCGATGTCAACAGGCTTTTGTTATACCGAAGCAAATCCCGCTTTACGTTGGCAGCATATGCCACAGCCGTGAGTGGTTTTAATTGAAGTGTACACAAGTGTCATCAACTTTCGACCTGAAGCCATAATCATAATCATTAACATTAAAGCACTTTGCTAAAAAACATAAACCCTTGCATGAAAATAAGTCAAATAACAGATAGATTGAAGCACTCTTTTGCTTGCACGTGCACCGTTGCAACTTTTAAACTTTTCTTATGATAATGGGATTGCATTTTACACTTACACTTCCTTTCTAAATGTTTTGGTCGGTAAGTGTTTTTAAAATAAGTCTCTTATGCTTAACAAAGCTGCATTTATTGGATCAAAAATACAATAAATAATTCTGAATATTCTGAAATATTTTTGCAATTTAAAATAAAACAGTTTTCTATTTGAATATATTTTAAAACATTGATTAAAAAGCTGAATTTTCAGCATCATTCCTCCAGTCTTCAGTGTCACATGATTCTTCAGAAATCATTCTAATATGATGATTTGCAGCTCAAGAAACATTTATTATTATTATCAATGTTGAAAAAAGCTTTATATTTTTGTGGAAACTGTGATTTTTTTTTTCAGGATTCTTTGATGAATAGAATTCCAACATTTATTTAAATGGATATTTTTTTGTAACATTATAAATGTCTTTATGGTAATGTACACATTGATGATGGAGATTTTATAATAATTATTTGATCTGCTAAATTGCATTCATGCCAAAGTCTCCATGAATCTATAGGTTTTCTGGGTGATTGCTATAGTGTTTTTTTGGGTGGTTACTTTGACTAGCTTTAGGTCTCTCTAACATCTAAAGTTTTGTTCTTCTCTCATGTTCTCATAGTCCGTTACCATCACCCTATCATGCTCTCCTGAAGTCCATCCAGACGGTCATCCGTAAGGAAGGGTTTGATGGATCCGCACCCCAGGTTGGTTACAATTTGTTTAGCTATTTGTTATTCTCTCTCTGTTGTGCTTATGATCATGAACGTTTTAATGATTATGAACGTTTATCCAATATTTATGACTTTAAAGTGCTCCTATTATGTTTTTTTATATATTATTACCTTTGACATAAGCCCCTTTCACATTCATCCCAGAAAATTGCCATAAAATTTCTAGGGATCATTCTGTGTGACCTCAAACACGTCCCGGAAACTTAGTAACATTGCTGAGATCAGTCCTGGAACGTGCCCTGTGTGAACAAAAGGCAGGACCAATGCCGTAAGGGGTGTGTCGTAGGGCTTAGTGGAACTGTACGCAATGCGCTAGTTTATGATCAAATCAGAAAAAAAATGCACAAGCGTGGTTTCTCGACTTAGTCTTTACTGGATATTTACGGGATGTGTTTGAACATACCCACATATTCCATAAAATCGCTGGCGGTGTGAATGAACCAAAAGCAAACAATCCAAGGACAAATCCCGGGACATGTTATCAGTGTATTATCCGGAATCTCTGTGCGAAAGGGGCTATAGTGTGTTATGTAGCTGTTTGTGAATGTAAAAGGTCTGCATATTTCAAAGATCAAAGTGCAGGATAAATTGAGTTATTGTCTCCCAAAAGAAAGAAACCATCCAGACCTGCCTGAAACAAGTCGTCAGTAATTCCAGCTTTACTTCCTGCTCGAACCTACCGTTTGTAAAAAAATTCGCATTATGGCAGCCTATTGTCTTCATTGGCTGCCCGTGAACAGTCGACGCCATCGTAAGTGTTTGCATTACTCTATATGCAAGTGTAGTAAGGAAGCTTCTAGAACTGAAATTCAGTCATTTACGACACATGATGCAAGCGGTAGACCAATCATTACAGACTTGTCCATCTGACCAATCAGAACAGAGTATCTCTCTGAAAGCAGGTGTTTAGAGGAACTGAATCCTTGATCGAACAATTTCAGACACTGAGAAAAGAGGTCATGCTGCAATGTATATTATAAGAAAATTAAAGCGTTTTTGACCTTGAATGCATGTAAACCTATGGCAGGAGACCTTCAAAACAAAATTAGGAACCTTTAAAATAGCATAATAGAGGCACTAAAGGAATAGTACCCACAAAAATGAAAAAAAAAAAAAACTTTCAGTCATAAGGCTTCAGAAGACATGGAATATAGTGTCAAAAGGACTACTTTCATCATACTCATGGTGATTTTTTTTTTTTTTTTTTAAACAGAATAATCTAAACTAAGTACAGGTTAGAAACAACATGAGGGTGAATAAATGATGGCACAATTGTAATTTTTGGGTGAACTGTCCCTTTAAATTGAGCAAAGGCCATAATGTAATGCACAGTTAACAGGCTTTCTGTCATTCACACCTCTGGAACAATGAAAGCGTTTTGTTGCAGGCAATGTTTTTACAAGACCTTTAATTTGTTGTTTCATTGATTGGTCTCGGTTGGCTAATTGTTGCCCGATTTTGTCTGTGCTTTCACTTCCTTTGTAACGTGGCTTTCGTAAGCTTGTGATAATTAGGAAGCAGAAAAGAACTTCAAATATAAAGGCTGTATGTTTAATTTTATTTTCCACCTTTATTCCTCTTTTTCTCATATCATCCTTAGTTCTCAGTTTCTATATGTTGTGCTTGAATCACTCTCAGGAGGGAGATGGGGTTCCCTTGGGTTCCTCTTCCTTAAAGCTGAGTCCTATTAGTTTTGTGGTAAACAGGCCAAGACAGACACTGGGCAATATGCCCTCTGTCTGTTCATATTCATTAGCTCCTACTGAGAAGCAGGGGAGCTCGGCCCCTCTGGGGGCCCCTCTCAGAAACGGCCCCATGATAGCCCCTGTCTTGACTTCCGCATCAGCACTGCATCTGCCGAGCCGCTCTTGGGACCAGGCCGCTTGAGGATACACTCGCAATTTTTAATCAGTTTCCAACTTTATGTGGCTCTAATGTGACTTCTGTCATGTGGTGAACTCCAGAGATGGTCTAGTGACCAAAGTAAGAAAAAAAAAAAGTTTTAAAATACGTGAGCAGGCTATACTGTTTGCGAATATCCTGATGCCGTCCACGCTAGTGAGAGCAGCATTTATATGAATATGTACATATGTGCTGCGCGCTCTTTCCTTTCAATAAAATAAACAACTAAAATGACAGAGATGAGAAAACAGTAAAGAAAGCATCTGATCATAGCGATGTGGATATTTGCTCAAGCTCTGCAATTCAGCACTCCAGTAAAGTCACGTCACGTTCATTTATATAGCACTTTATACAATAGATTGTTTAAACTGCAAGCAGCTTTACAGTATTAAACATGAAAAACAGTGTTAGCGTCTCTTTCGATTATAATTACAACTTCAATTTCTACTATAAAACGGCTCCACTGTGTTTCCGTGTTTTTACTCGCAGATGTCCGACCTTGACGGACTGAAAAGATTTCCACGTCAAAGAAGGCGGAGCCTCAGAACCACACCTACCTATTATGTCATCGCCACGAACCAATGTTAGTTTGCAGGTGTTTGCCAGGAAAGTTCGGTTTGGCAAGCTGTTTCGAACTCCTGAAACGAACACAAAACAAACTTAGTTTTTGCCTAATTTTGTTCGAAATGACGTCACACCAGATCGTTCTTCGATTTTGCTTGAAGAATATCGGGACCTTTAAAGTAAACAAAGTAAACGTTTATTACATGAAGTTAGTATACTAGTTTCCTATACAAAGACTCTCAAATCCCATTCAAATTTACCACAGAGTCTTTTAAAACCACTTTTATTTTATATTTTAGAGTTTTAATTTAAATTTTTTAGAAACACCCCATTTACATAAATTGGAGTTAGGCTTATGTGACCCCAACAAGCTATTAATTAAGAAGAGAAATTGCTTGTTGTGCTAAATACTACGAAAGCTTGTTTCCACCATGGAATAAGAACATAAAAAAAAGGTATTTGCAACTTTTTATCTCAATTCAAGCATATCTTCTCGCAATTCAGATTTATATATATTTTTTTTGCAATTGTGTTTATATCTCGCAATTTTGACATTCTCAATGTTCTGAGTTTCATGCAACTGCAAGTTTATATCTTGCAATTGCAAGGTATAAACTTGTAATTGAGTTTACATCTGACATATCTGAAATTTTTATCACATTTAGTTTACATCTCGCAATTCTTTTTTCTTTTTTTAGAACTAAATTAAGTGTAGTTCCAATTCAATTAAAGACAATATAATCTTGTCTGTGTACAGTTTAGTTAGATTGCATGAAGACATTTAAACATTCTGTGTATTACTCTTTATTTATACATTTTTGTCTTACCAGCTGAGCGAACTTACCAACAAAAAGCTCATGTCATGCAATTTTCATTTGTTGAGCACCTCTAAATTTAGACTTGTAAACAATCTTATTCCTGCTTTTTTTTTTTTTTTTTTGAATAAATCAAGTTCCTAATCAGTCTTATTCTGTTTAGTAGTTGATGTCTTGTTTGTGCTAGCTCTTTCTTGTTGATATTTGCACATAGTTTTTCTTTGAATCCGTGGCACTGACGGACACCTCGGGCTCCTCACCCTGGAAGTCCTCGATCCCCGTCAGTCAAACGACAGATTAAGCGCTTACATCATCAAACAGTGCCGTTCTGTTGGCAGAGGTCGCGGAATGTGATGAGGTTGAGAGAACATGGGCACAAAGGCAAGAATGCTCAGAATGAGAGCAAACAGGGCAACAGTGAGACTGACTAAAACGTTTGTCAGATTGGTGACTCAATTCTAGAATTGTTGCAATGACCTTTAAAGTTTGAAATAAACTTAAAATAAAACATTGTGTACAGGTTGTGTTAGATTATTATATTATCTTTCTTTATTGTTAGTGAAGAATAGCGGTTATGTTTATGTTACCATCAGAATTGGTTTGAAGCATATCATCTTTCGCGAGGGAAAGAGTGTGAGTGATAAAAAAGCTGGAGTGTGGCCGAAGGGAAGGAGGAAGCAAGTGAGTCAGGAACACCCTCTCTGTTGAAATGTCAAGCTCAACCCTCAAGAAGCTTTGGAAACAGAGTCAAACAATGAGGTTTATTTAACTTAAGATGCGTCTGATTGCTGGACGGCGTGGAGGGTGTTAACTTCACCGTTTATTGTCAGTGGACGAATGCTGATAATTCAACACCACGACTATTTTCGGCTGGTTTGTTTAAGATATCTAGCCCTCCTTTTCTCTATTTCAAAGATACAAGCAGATTATTCAGTTTTTCACAATACAACAGTTTCATTGAATGAAGCCATATGTACAATAATATCAAAGCAAAAGGACAATTCTTGCATTGGGAACTTTTCTGTCCTATATACACTCTTAAAAATAAAGGTTCCAAATGGAAGTTTTTGCAGCAATGCTAAAGATGCTGCAAAATGCCCCATAGATGCCCCATAGAAACTTTCAGTGATCAGTTCTTAAAAAAAAAAAAAAAAAAAAAAAATCTTTGTGTGAAGCACATTTTAATGATCTAAAGAACCCTTTTCCGCTGTAAAGAACCTTATATTGAATCCAAAGGTTCCATGGATGTTAAAGGTTCTTCAACCATCAATGCTAATAAAGAACCTTTATTTTTATTTGTAGAATGATGTAAAAAAAAAAAAAAATTTAAATTAAGTTTAAGCATTTTTATTGTCTTTTTAAGGACTATTTCTAAATTTTGTTTTCTACAGTTACATTATTTTTTATCTTTCCCTTTAATTAGGAAAGGATTCTAAATTCAATTCAATTCACATTTATTGTATAGCGCTTTTCACCATACATAGTTTCGAAGCAGCTTTACAGAAAATGCATGCGTGTACATTACAGTTTAGGTGACTGTGTCCAAGTAATGTACTTCAGAAATGTGCATATATACGTATATATGTACGTAATTATTAACATAATGATTACAATATATTGAAAATTTAGCATTGGTGCATGTTGATTCAGAGTTTGCATCAAAATAATATTTATATAGCCTGTAAAAATCATGGAAATATTATTTTGCACCTATTCGTGATTGGCAGGTCAAGATCAGAAATGTACGATTTTTACAGTATGATCTGAAAGTAGCTTTATTAGGTGTCATTCATTACCTGTATTTTGATTACATTTTTCAATTTATTTTTATTTGCATGTTCAAAGTTAATTTGACTGATACAGTAGCTAACTTATTGTGTTTGCAGTCCACAGCTTGTCCAAAAAGTGATAGAATCCCTTACTAAAGACTACAAAGCTATTAGGTCTGAACTAAAAGTATGGTCTGTGACCATCTTCTACCTTTTACATCTTCATAAATATGCAAATATTACGTTTTTCCGGCTTTTTCGAGACATCTGAAACGTGTGTCTCACAAATTCCCTGAGGCCAGTATTGTAGATGTTCTGGGTCTGTCCTCTCTATCCTTATTTAGCAGGTTCAGAATCAGCTCTTTGGTCTTTGATGGTTTGTGAATAAGGTTCAATTCTCTGGCATTATTTCTCAGACTTTGTACACTGCAGAGGGCACATCTCTCACCCATGGCCCCTTAGCTTGGCTGATGTTGGTGAATAACGTGCCAAGAATTTCCTGGCACTTGTTGGAAGCAGACATTTTGGCTCTTAGGTTGACAGCCACATTGTGGTCATGTCAGGCAACTGTCCTGATTGGAAGATGTCATCCAATCACTTTTGACCATCGTGTTCCGTTTGACCGTGCTGTTGAGTGGTCTTGGCTGGACTATTTGCTTCATTGATTCAAGTTGTTTGAGAGGTACATGACCCTCACTCCAACAAACAAAAGGCTTTTCACTACAGACAGGACTCCACTACTGACTTAGTTACACAAGTCATTGCACACTTATGTATGACATACTATTTGGACACTGTTTTGTTTGCCTTTCACCATTTTCTCTCTCTTTCTTTCATTCATTATAGAGAGAGTATAAATGTGAAATTGTACAATAGCTAATCGTGTCCTGTTGAGAGTCTCTAATTGAAGTAAATTAAGTGTCGTCCTGTGATTTTAACATGCTTTTATTAGAAAAGCAATACAAGACAGAAGCACAGAATGAGCTTAAACAGTGTAAACTTACTAATGATAAAAAATAATTGCTCATTTTATGCATATTCACTAGATTTTATAGCGTTGTTTATAGTTAAGGAAATCCGTAATTGAAGTCTTTCTCTTTCTCTTTTTTTATTCTACAGCGTAAACTGCACATGCTCACACCCCAAACGTTCTCATCTACTTATTATAAACATACGTTTTTTAAAATACAAATAGCCGCTTCAAAATTCACATATGGGTGTGGGTAATTTACGTGTTCAAGTATCGTCAAGTTATGTTTACCTCAAACCTTATTTTACTCATAAATTTAAGAACATTATAAAACCTCATAGGAAAATCTCGAAGAAACTATTAGCAAACTAGTCTTGGTTTTTGATTTATAATAAAATACTGCAATATTCCATAAAAAATAAGAATAGTTCATTTTGATTTCATGGTGACTCTAAAAGGTTTACGATTTAAAGTTTCTCATAAGTTTCTCAAAATCTCATTGATATACATTTTGTCATTCAAAATCTAACCAACATTGACAACGTTGGTATTCAGTATTTGTATACTGAATTGTAATAATGGGTTGTCTTTCTTTTCTTTTCTTTTCTTTTCTTTTCTTTTCTTTCATTTATTTACATATTGATTTTTTTTTTTGTGCAAAATGTATCCATTCATAGCTATCTTTGCAGTACATAATTCATGTTGTTTGTTGATTCTCATGCACAGCAGACAGAAAAAACAAAGAATCCAGAGTGTCATGACAACGGCAAAAAATGGTATATGAATTAAAGTGGTTCTGATGTAGTATTATACACAGAATTAAATCCTTTAAACTTATCTAAAACTTGAACATTATTTTTTTGCTGTGTTGCATGCACTGACATTTTGAGCACAGTAAATGCACATCTTGCTCATACAAATTTTCACTTGTTTTACAAAAGTCTTATTTGGCCACAGAATTTCTTGTTATAGAGTTGTAAACACTGTAGGTAAAAATGAAGTATAATTTGATATATTACTGTAAATTAGTTTCATGCACTTCAGGTTTCTCCTTGTTTCTTTTGTAAATTAAGGTGCACTTATTAAAATGCGGTAAGATATTCATTCATGCATTATTGAACACTAAGTTCCCCAAAGTTTTCCCTACGGTGCTTTAATGAAATATTCATTGCAAAAGCCAGATGTGGATTTGTTCACATGAATTGTACATATCCTGACCGTCGCAGAGAGAATGCATTGTTGTTTTAAATTCAAATGTTTTTATGTTCATCTTCTTATGTCTTATGTTCATGTTTTTCACTTCTGTAGTCTAAGACTCGGAATGTCCTGCGGCTGGGTCTTCATTCTCTGGGATCTGCGTTGTGGGGGGATGATGTGTGCTGTAAGGATAACCCCGCCCACTGCCACGCCCTCTCCACCTTTCTCTATGCCCTCCGAGGCCTGTTACGCACTTCACTCTCGGTCGCTATGGTGACTGTACCCTCCCACCTCATACAGGTATGATTAATCAAATGGTTTCTCGGTTTGTTTGTTCACATATACTGTATATCCTTTGCTCAGGTTTCTAATCAAAACTGATGGTTGAAAAGGCCATTAAGTGGTAATATTAAACACTTTTCTGAGCTTTAGGGTTACGGTTATTATAATATACACCTCTGGGCAAAAAAATGGACCAAGGCCAAAATGGCTAAACACTACATTTTTAATTGTCTTAAGCACAAATTATTGGTCAAGAAATTTGCTCAATTTAAGCAAATACACTACTTAAAAAGCCATCGTTGTCTCAGAAAATTATCAAAGGCTGAATCAAGTATTTGTCCGAATATGGGAAGTTGTGTGCGAAGTGATGAATCACTATGAAACACGTGTTGCATGGTGAGAAATATAATAATAAATGCATCTCTACCACAGTGAAGCATGGAGGAACGTAATTATATAGTGTTTGCTCATCTCAAACAAAACCGTTATCTATGTGGAAAAAACGGTCTGTTTTGTTTTGTTTGAGATAAGCTATTACTTTACTAAGCAAACAGATTCTCAATTTTTCACAATCAAACCTGCAAAAATGTCCCATAGATTTACACTTAAAGTCCCCCTGTAGTCAATAATTTTATCTGTTAGAAGAACTCATCTTTGATCACCAAAATGACACATTAAAATTCCTCATGTAGTATAAGCGGTTCTATGAATATGCAAATTAGCCCCGCCTCCACTCACTCACACCAGCTCAGAGATCCACTCGTTGATGTGATTGGTTACAAGGTAGTTTGTGACGTCAGAAACACCAGCGATATCAAACTGTGTTTTTGGGATGCTCTTTGGTTCACTGCAGTTTAAAGGAGAAAATTCTCAGCAATGGTGTTGACTTATGAATTTGCACGTGATTTGTCTTAAAGCATATTAAAAACACCATATAGACATAAACAACATTAAAAGCTTGATTTTCATTGCCATATTGCCATATTGAGGCACCAGAATATCATAGAGACTTCGGGGTGGGCTAAAATGACCAGAACGCAACGCCCTAGCAACTTCTCACTACACTCTGGTTGCGTCCGAAATCGCATACTTCCCTACTATACAGTAGGTGAAAAACGGTATGTGATAAAAAAAAAAAAAAATTTTATCTGAATTCACAGTACTTATAAAAGAGTAGGCAAAAAGTACCCGGATGACCTACTACTTCTGGCGAGATTCTGAAGTGTGAATACAATGGACACTTTGCTAGTCCACAGGAGAGGAATGGCAGTGAAGCTGACACAGTAGGTCACGTGATGATGACAGCATGGCCAATGTACAGTTGTACGTCCGGATTACATTCATACTACACACACTCAGAGAACATAGCGGTTGTGAAGTAATTACTTATTCAGAATAAGTACCTACTCAAGAGAGTATGCGATTTTGGACGCAGCCGTTATCTTTGTGCAACCCTTGGCTGGCAAGCTCCACTCACATTTTCCTCAGACAATATATCTGTTTTGCTGTCTTTTTAAACTTTTGAACTTATGGTACCATCAGTACTTGCCATAGAGTAATCACACAGGACACATGCAAGATGAACATTTCCGACATCAACTTCCAGAAGTAATCTTGCAAAACGTTCTTTTTAGCCTTTGTTTTTGTTTTTGAACTTGACTGTCATTCACATGGACCAGCATTGAGGTCACCATAAGTTTGTCAACCCTGGCACACCATAACCGCCCCATGAGCCGGAGTCAAAGAGTCGACCCCCCTCTGTTGCGTGAATGAGGTTCCGCTTGGCTGGGGTTCAGGGGGCCTGTGTGTGTATCTGTTTGAGTACATGTATGTTTGGCCTTCAGAGGAGCTTCTTTATTGGCGCGTGAAGCCACATTTCTTTGTCTGAGGCCCTCAACTTTGCATTCAGCCAGCCAATGGTCAGTCTCGAGTCTTTCTGGGCGCTTCTCTCTTTCAGCGTCTTTGGGTTCCTGAGAGGCCCTTTTCTTTGTGCCTCCATTAGCCAACGAGAGTCAGGCCACAGCCGCTGTGCTCTTAGAGCGCTTCAAAAGACAAGATCTCACTGTTCTTTGTCCGTTTGGAGACAAAGTGCTAAAACCCCTCTTAGGGAGGCTGGGGGGCACACAGCGGTTTTCTGCGGTGGAGGTGATGGCGTAAACGCTGTGATTGGTTTGAAAGTGGTTTTGTGGAACGGATGTGATGTAAACATGTTGACCTTTCAGTAACTACAGTATTTTGAGGCGGTGAGGCCTTAACTAGTCACAAACAGACTTTGTCTAATAAATATATTCGGTCACACTTTAGTTTAGGGTCCAGTTTTCACTATTAACTAACTATTAACTATGATTTTGCATTTTGGGTAGGATTAAGGGAGGTAGAATATGGTCATGCAGAATAAGGCATTCATATGTGCTTTATAAGTACTAATAAACAGCCAATATCCTAGTAATATGCATGCTAATATAGTTAATAGTGAGAGTTGGAATCTTAAACTTAAACGTAAACCTATAATAACTTAAATTCTAATTCTTTCTATTTATCAAATAATCCTTTATAATCCTGATCTCTATAGGATCATGTGACACTGAAGACTGGGGTAATGATGCTGTAAATTCAGCTTTGCCATCACAAGAATAAATTACATTTTGAAATATATTCAAATACAAAATGGTTATTTTACATTGTAAACTTTTATTGTACATTGTAAACTTTTGAATGTTTGTCCTTTTTTTCTTCTTCTTTTGAACCATTGTTTATTATTATTACATAACATTATTATTATTAATATTATTATTTATTCATATTATTTTACATTTAATATTATTATTAATAATAATATTACAATTGCTTTTGATTAATAAAATACACACTTTACATTTAAAAAAAAAAGCAATGTAGCCATTGAATATTCAATACAGTAATTAAGCCTTTGTTTCATTTAAGATTCAACATTCTATTTTTTGTTTCAAAGCGTTGTCATGCAAGTTGTTTTTGGACTTCAGTTTAAATCTCTGAAGCTTTTGGATCAATATATCTGCTCCTATGTGGAGCTTGAATAGATTTCCTTAATGTACAGTAACATTACTAGTGTACAGTATCATGAATCAATATTTTTGCTCTAGCTACTAAATGTAGGGTCAACTCCTAGAGATGTTGTGTTAATCCTCCATAATTTGCATTAGCACCCTTATCTAAAATCCATCTGATGTGGCTTGTAATGAAAAGTCCTGTCATGTATTTTTAATGTCGATGTGAAAGGGTCGGGCGTTGAAAGCCTCCTCTGACAAGATTAAAGCCACAGTCCATCTGAATCTTTAATCAATCTCTGCTCAAATAGCCATAGTCCACTAGCACCTAGCACACACACCTACAGATCCAGCCTCTGTTGGGTCCAGGACCCTGGAGACCCAGTCTTTCAGTCTAAAGAGGAGACTGAAAGAAGGAGTTTAAGGAAGAGCTGGACCGCTATGACTAGAATTTGTTATGTTTTTATGTGACTTGTATAGCAGGTCAATCTCAGATGTGTAAAGTTTCTGAAACCAATTAGTAGGCCTGCAAGGAATCTGTTCAGTTGGGCAGAAAGCAAACACTCATTATTCACACTTTTACAAATTCATTGTGTGTTTCTTTATTAAAGGGATAGTTCACCCAAAAATGAAAATTCTGTCATTATTACTCACCCTCATGTCATTTCAAACCCATACGACTTTTGTTAATCTTCAGTAGACAAATGAAGATATTTTTGATGAAATCTGAGAGCTTCCTGTCTCTCCATTGACTGCTACGCAACTACCACTATGACGCTTCAAAAAGTTTATAAAGAGATTGTAAAACGAATCCGTATGAATTGAGTGGTTTAGTCCGAATTTTCTGAAGAGACTCGATCGCTTTATATGATGAACAGATTGAATTTAGTATTTTATTCACAAATAAACATTGATCAGCGAACATAATCAGAAGCTCAACCGAACCTTCTTGACGCCAAGAACAAACCTCTTGCAGAAGCTCAAACGCGCTGCGTAACACAAAAGTCATTATGAGCATTATAATGTTTAAAATGAGCGGTTCATTCATAAATCCATAAGATCTTACCTTCATGCTGTGGAAATACAAACCGGATGACAGAACACAACGAACGCAGCGCTGAAAAGGGGCGGGGCTACATAAGGTCTATATTTAACACTGTTTGCCATTTTAAAATCTATTAATTGCACAGATTTCCCCACAAAAATGGGCAGATTCCAACTGTGGCGGCAACTGGGCGTCATTCATTAAACAAACATTTGTGTAAATGTTCATAAAACTTACCTACTTCATTAAGTTGAATGATAATTTATGTAAAACCAATGTATATAGAAATTTGTTCTAACTGTGTCATTAAAATGCTCTTGAGATTTAAAATCTAATGCTTAAATCTATTTGAAATGAGCTATGTGTATATTAGTGGTCTCGTGATGAACGGTGTGCTGATATAAAAAAATTACAAAGTTGAACAAAATGCCTAAATATCTTTAAAAATAATGGGTTATATGAAGTATAAATTGCTTTATATTTTAGTTGTGTACTTGAGACTTTTGCATGTGCTTCACATCACTTGTCACTTCTGTTTAATTACATATGCATCTTATTTCGTGCATAATATTCTACTCTGTTTTTAATCATCAGCAGTTTTATTTTTTTTCTTTGCCATGTCCATAAAAACATCTTTATTTTAGGTGCTTCGAGAAGTTTAATCAGTTCATCTACACAATGTTTTCTAATATCATTATTCCATCCTGTACTTCAGTCTTCAATATGTTGGCCCAACTATTGTGTAGTTGCATTGCATTTTTAGCTGTATTGTTAACTTGAATTGGTGTGATGGTGTTGAGTTGACAGCGACTGTCACTAACACAGTTGCTTGGGTTAAATTTTTTATGCTAGATTTGGGAAAAGGGTCAAGGCTGCGTACACAAACACGCATGCTCTCAAAGTCTGCTGTAGAAGGAATGAAAAGAGAAAGGAGGAAAGAAAAAAGGACACGGATGCATGAAAACTGCATTAGGCCACGTCAGCTGCTACAGAGAGGGAGCGCATGAAATATTCAGGAGTGGCGTAGAGATAAATTTTTCACTACAGCCTGATATCTCTGTCTGTCTTTGGAGTGCTCCCGCCTTTCTGAATGGTCTCTGTGTTAGTTTTTGGCCAGGAGGAGGCGCTCTCAGCAGATTTGCTGCTCGTATTTGATCTGCATTTGTGCTTTTTTCGCTCTAGAACGCTTTAAACTTGCTTATTTTCTCTTTGCAGCTGTTGACTTGTGTTTGTTCAATCTAACTTATGACAGGATCTTCATATCAGTACGGTCAAGGTCAGAGGCTTTCATAACTTATTTAAGTTATACATTCTGGCCCATTTCTATCATACGTTTATCTCTCTTTGACATGTTTTACCACGTTTGAATCTGTTTTGCAAATGTTTCCCATGAAAATCATCGTCGGAAATGCATTATGAGCTAGTCCATTTCAAAGTGTAAATGTGAGCTTGTGTAATTCTTGCGTTACACAAAACCTCGATGAGCTGAAAGGCATTTTTACACCATTTAACAGCAGATATTTTTGGAATGGAAGCATTAATGGGTGAGAAGTCTTTGCTCTGAAGCGGACGGGATCTTTGGATCTTTCTCTGAGTTGATGTGGCTTCGTGCTTGCGTTCATCCAGATTTGTGCCGTATGGCGACACTGCATGAGTTGTGCGATCCGAGTAAGAGAGACAGACAGATTTGGAGAGCATGTGTTTGAGGGAATCAGAGCACTCAATGTGTTCGAGCACCAAACGTATGTTCTGCTCTGATCTGATGGATTTAATGTTACATGACGCACACAAAGGCAGCATTTTACAGTGGTGGCATTATACAGCTGATATCCTTACCAAAGATAACCTTATAATACCGGTTTGGATGCCATGATGAATGCAAGTGCTGATATGTTACAACGTAATTTGATGCATTGAATGGTGTATTGAATTTTACACCCGTTCAAACTTGGAAGGGTGTTCTGGGAGGTCGCCAGGCTGTTGCTATGTCATTCCTAAGTTGTGGATGGTTTCTAGGTGGTTACTTACAGCAAAGTCTCTGGCCCAATTCTGGCCTGTTTATCACCATGTGTGAAAAGTAATACTTTCTTACTTTCCTTTACTAAACAGATGCACAGTTGTTGGATGGGTTGCACTTTATTTAAATCTGTTAACCTAAGTATTATCAGTGCAGTTATCAAGCATACTAGCTACACTGCTTATGATCAGTAATTAAATAAACTGCATACATTTCTGTTGCTATAAGCACATACACTACCATTCAAAAATTTGCTCACCTAGGCTGCATTTATTTGGTGAAATATACAATTCGAAATACAAATACAATTCGATTTGAATATACTATAAAATGTCATTTATTCCTGTGATGCAAAGTTGAATTTTCAGCATCCTTACTCCAGTCTTAGTGTCACATGATCCTTCAGAAATCATTCTAATATGATGATTTGCTGCTCAATAAACATTTCTCATTATTATCAATGTTGGAAACAGTTGTGCTGCTTAATATTTTTCTGGAAACCGTGAAACATTTCTTTTTACAAAAGAACAGCATTTATTTGAAATAGAAATCTTTTGTAACATTGTCATTTCTAATCAATTTAATGCATCCTTGCTGAATAACAGCATTCATTTCTTTCCAAAGAAATCATACTGAACCCCCACATTTTTAATTGTAGTGTATTTTTAGGAAAAAAAAAAATGTTTACCTCAAATGGACATCAATGATACCTCAAATGTGAACAATCATCAATCATCATAGAGAGTGGTGTTGGTAAAATGGATATATTTCTTTTTAAATCTCTGCTGACTGAGGTGGTTTTAGATCTGTAAGCTCAGGCTTTGTTGTAAGTTCATGAATTCCGCCTCCGGAATACCCTGCTCCATTTTTCCGAGAGATAATGATGACCTAATTCAGTTCTCAGAGTAAAGGGAGTGAAACCCCTGCTTGTTAGGATGGGTTTAATTAGCAAGAGATGCTCTCAGCTTCACTCTAGATGTTTCTACATTTGTTTGTACACTTTTAATTGGACTCTTCTCATGTATATATCTTGTCTTTCTCATCTATTCCCACTCTCTCTTTCTGTCTCGCACTCTCAGAACAGAGCCGTAATGGGACGAATAATCAGACTGAGTGACACAGCCATCGCTCTGGAATCATTCAGAGGCTCAGAGGAGACGACCAACCCACTTTACAAAGACTATCACGGTGAGAAGAAACATACATTCAAGAGTTCAAATACACTGACAGAAAATCTCCAAAGCCTAAGTATTAATTCTTGGCTTGTAACTCATTCTGCACCGATTGATACCTAATTTAAGCAATGGGATTTCGAATGATAAAACTGATGGACATATCTAGAGACCAGATACCAAAAGAGACTAGAGACCAAAAATCAACGTATCTAGAGATCAGAATGTTACAAGGACCAGGGTTATTATTGTTAATTAAAACTAAAACCATTAAAAAATATATTTGTTAAACTTATTTTATTTTAGGTATTTTATTTCTCATTTCCGTTTAGGTTAAGTTGAAGTACTAAAATAACTCAAATTAAATCAACTAAAATGAATAAATAACAATTTAAAAATGCTATATAGACATATTAAAAATGACAAAACTTAAAAAAAAAAATATTAAAAGTGAAAACATAAATAATTAACATTTAAAATATAGTTCAAATAATAATAAAAGCAATAATCGTTTATCAATGACATGAGGGTGATATTGTTAACTAAAAATATTGTTAAATAAAAATATACAGTAAAAAAAAAAAGCTGAAGTACTACTGAAACTAAAACTAAATAAAAAAAAATATTTTAAAAAAACTACTAAAAAGGACAAAAGCACAAAGCAAAATTAAAGGAAACCACGAAAATTGAATATATAGAGAAATAAAAGTGAATTCAGATCATTAATAAATACTATAGTGGTATATAAATAATACTTAAATAACACTGCATAGAAGACCTCAGCTACTGCATAACAACACCCTGGCAACTATCCACACCAGTCTAGAATCATGACGGACACCGCTCGCATTTCTTCAGAAAATCTATTTTCAAAAGATCTTTCATTGGTCCCTCGTCTTATTCATGCCTTTTGCATCATCCTATCTTTCTGGCTCTCACAAACACACACACACACACACACACACACTCGCTCAGTAAAGTGCATTAGTAGAAAGGGGCAGGCAGGGTGGACCTCTCTCTAGCTGTCAGCTCCTGTTAGTGTGGCCGTGTTCAATCAGACGTGCTCCTTGGCAGACAGGCCAGGGGGAGATTCAGCTGCCACGGAAAACACACACACACACACACACACACACACACACACACACACACACACACACACACACACACACACACACACACACACACACACACACACACACACACAGAGAGAGAGAGAGAGAGAGAGAGCCCCCACCGCCCCATCACAAGCACCCAGCACAGCCCTCAGGGGCCGCAGAGTTGCAGAATCAATATTTTCATACTGGCTAAAACCTCTCTGTGGCCACACTGCAGATGAGGAAGATCTTTTGGGCTCACGCTCTTTCCGCTCTATCCTTTTTCCTCTCGTTGTGCCTCTTCATATCCTCCCTTGTTTTCATCGTACACTCCCGCCATCTCTTAATGTTGCATGCTTTATCTTTTCATCTTTTTTTTTGTTTTTTTGTCCATCTCTCTGTAAAGGTCAGTTTGTTTACAGTTCTCTCTCCTTGTTTCCGCCCCCTGCCCTGTTTCTTTCTTGCATTCATTTGCAAGTACGGAATGGCCAGAGGGGGTGTGGTTTACAAACACTAATGACCTCAGATGATTGTTTATGTACTTAGTTATTTACTTATTTTATTATTTTGTTTTGTTTCTTTAAGGTATTTATAATCAAATTACACTCTAATGTTTTCAATTTTATGAATTAGTACTTTTATTTATTATGTTACATTGTTTTCATATTTATTGTTATTTTATCATTTTATATAATAATATATAATAATATAATATTCAAAATATAAAATAATAATAATAATATAATATAATACATTATTAAAAAAAATGTTAGGTCATTCACTTTTGTCAATGTTATTAATTTAGTTTTTAGTTATTTGATTAGATAATACATGGATTCTGTGATAGCACACGTGCAATGTCAATGCGTATTGGATGGGTGGTAAATATAATTGAGCATTTGTTTAGCAATACAGATGTTAGAAATGAATGATTTCACATTCATGTTTTAGTTCTTTTTGAGATGTTTACGATATTTGTGAACAAAATAAGACTCTAATTATGTTAGTGTTGTTTCAATATGTGAAAACCCCTTTTTTTTAAAAGATGTTTGAAAACAGATAAGATACTAATAAATATAAAATATATATGCAATGCTTTCCAGATGGTTTCACAAACATCTCTGTAATGCATTTCCTTACTTTTAGTGTGTTCGAACAGTTATTGTTAGCTTTTGCTATTGATTTTTACCTCATTTCATGAATAATGCTGTGCCATAAGGTCTTAGTGAATATGAAGACGTACATGAGGCCACTCTTTCTTTTCTGTGGTGCGTCCACTGCACAAAGCATGTTGGGAGTTCTGTCACAGCGAATCAACTCGAGCGGAATCAACCTAGCGCACGGGTCCCTTTACAAGCGGGGCCTTTACACACACACACACACACACACATACACATGCTCTTTCCATCCTCTCATCCCCCTCATCCTGGTCTTCAGTGCTTCTTTTTAATGTCATATTTCTACTGGCCACATAACTGAGGGAAAAAAAGATGGAGGGAGGAATTAAAGAGGGCGAAAAAGCTTTCTCTCTTCCCAACATGCCCCTGTGCCGACTGACCTTGTTTTACCCCCATCCTCCACTCACCTCTCTGGCTTTCTCTCCCTCCCACCAACCCATTTCTCTCCTCCCTCCGCTGCAGTCCTTCTCTCATATGTTTTGGTTTCTGCCCATTGGTGCAGCTAATAAAATAATGGTTGATACAATGCTATAGTGGCCAGTGTGAAAGATGATAGCTACATGTGCCCACGGTAAAACTCAGCAGACAATGAAAACAAGAATCTGTTTAAATAGGTAACAGGCAAAACAATACCTGGGGAAAATATTTGTTTAACAACGTGTTTATTAGCCTGTGCAATATAGTCAGAAACGTCATGCCCATTGAAATGTCCTGCCGAATGGATTTTGAGTGCGTTTATTAAAAATGATCCCCATAAGCACTACAGTGTTTACACTACCGTTCAAAGGTTTGCAGTCCGTAAGATTTTATTCAGCAAGGATGCATTAATTTGATCAAAAGTGACATTAAAGATATTTATGATTTTTCAAAATATTTATATTTCAAATAAATGCTATTATTTTAGCTTTCTATTCATCAAAAAATCCTGAAAAAATTGATCACGGTTTCCACAAAATATTAATCAGAATAATTAAGCAAATAATATTAACATTCTTTTTCGAAGTTGGAAATTAAACAAACATTTTTGGAGTATGTTTACAAGAAGTCATTTTACTTCAAAATTTCACATTTAATTCAATGTGCCACTTGCAGTTTCTTCTATTTATGAAATTTACTAGCAATTTCTGAGTGAAAATTGTTTCAAAAAGTAAATCTCTGCTGTTCTCGAGCAGCAAATCAGCTTATTAGACTGATTTCTGAAGGATCACGTGACACTGAAGACTGGAGAAATGATGCTGAAAATTCAGCTTTGCCATCACAGGAATACATTACATTTTGAAATATATTGAAATGTATTTTTAATCAAATAAATGCAGCCTTGATGAGCAAAAGAAACATTTCTCAAAAACATAAAAAAAAATCTTACTGACTCCAAACTTTTGAATGGTAGTCTATACTGAATAATATCTCTGACAGTGTGTATTTCTAGCAAGTTTACACAGTAATATGATTCGCTGTTAATGTCTTCTGTGTTTGTTCAGGTCTCCTGCATGTTCGTCAGTTGCCCCATCTGAACTGTCTGTCATGTGAAGTACCCGATACGAAAGACTTGGCCTTCAAACTCAAGAGGAAGCAGTTCACAATTGAGGTGAGTTCACAGTAATGTCACAGTACACCAGATACATTTAAAATGGTTCTTTGGAAAATATGATATATATATAATATTATATTCATGCAGCTTTTTTTATCTTAATGTTTGTTCGTTCTCGTGGCGAACAGGAAGCGTATGACGTTACTAAATGCTAAGAAATGACTTCTTTTAATTGCTAATTTTATTTTTCTTCCCCCATGTCTCTCGAATCAGTGCACATATTTGGAGGTCATGATTATGAATTGATGTCCACATTAGCTGTGCTTCACTAATTCCTGTTTATTTTCCTCAGCTATTGAGTGTCAATTTGAAAGGTTGAAACTATTGATTTTAGACTGGAGATGTTACACCTCAAAGAATTACCTTAAAAGACTTTGAGATTTTCTTTCTGAAGTCTCATAAATACACTTTCTTGAATGTGTGTAACTTGTTTTCACTGGGAATTATATGGCACTCAGACAGGTGCGATCAAAAATTGTTTCGAAAGCAATACTTTGTCCGAAAAATAAAGTTACTTTTAAAAGTAATGTGTTACAATATTGCGTTGCTCCCTAAAAAGTAACTCATTCTGTTACTTGGTTACTTTTTATGGAAAACAATGTTATGTTACTTTCACGTTTTTTCACCTTGGCTGGGCTTGCTTGTTAGTTTGTTTAATAAAATAAACAGTAGTTCTCTTTTTGGCAAATGTAAAGGCACTTTAACATCTAAAAAAAAAAAAAAAAAAAATTAAACACAAATGTGATGTTTATCTAATATCATTTTTGCTTATTGGTATGGTTGTATTGGATCATCAAAAGTCAGCAGCAAAGACATTAGTTGTTAATGTGAGATTACATACAAGTATATTTGTATTATCTAACGTATTTGATTATTGCAGGTTTGCGTAGTATTCTGAGTTTGCATATGACTATTTTTATTCATTTTGAGGAATACTTCATTTGTTTTGTTGTGTAAGTTAGATGAGTAAATGCTCACATTTATTCTAAAACTACAATAACCATCATGTTTTTACAGCACACACAACACCTCTGCACTTACTCAAGATTTTTCTCAACATGGGGACAGAAGAGGTGTCAAATAAGCTACAATGAATCTTTATTCTGTCGTTTTTTGTAAAACTCTTCAGCACACACACACACACACACACACACACACACACACACACACACAATCCACTTCCAACCAATGAGTGCCTGTCCATCAAGTGGACACAAATGAAAGGGCCCAGGCTCTTACTGAAGCCCCATCATTGGCCCCTAATTAAGTTATCACTGGTGAAGCTGTTAATAGTTAATCAGGAAGTCTATTGTCTCAGAAGGACCAGTAGTCTTTGTCTTTAAACGCTGTCTAAGGCAGAGACCTCTCATCCACTCCTCGCTAGATTTATAGGGTCAATAAAAGTCAAGGTGGTTTCCCTCAATGGCTGTTTAATGGGCCGACCGCTTTGAGTTTGTGGAAGGGCTCAAATGTAGGTTTGTGTTGTAGCAGCGCTGAAGAATTTGTGTGTATTTTTTTTAGGCAGCGTAATATACCTTAACATCTTTTCTCCTGATCTTTTGACACAACCCTTTTAAGGATAGTAGGATAGTTCTTAACTCAAACACATGGTGTTAGCAAGCCAAGGTCAAGGGTTCGATTCCCAAGGGCTGGGTAAATATAGGACACAATCTTGGGCTAATTTTACCCTTCAAATTGGGCTTTTGCCTACATTTAAACCCGTTTAACAAACCTGTAACGGAGCTGGCTCTCGTAACTTTAGATCGGCGTCCTGCATTTCAATCATAGCTGAAATATGCTGCCACTGAGTCCATAACCTGCCCATAAACTATCAGTGAACAGCACTGAGGACATATTTAACATCCAAAGTATTTAGATTTAGTATCTTTACGCAAGGCATCAAACGTTTTCATATAGACCGATTCAACACTCGTTTAGGTGACTCACATCGTGTCCCTGTATGTTGCTTTACATAAAATTAAATGATTTACTGCACGGTAAGGATTGTATAGATAAAATAAAATGTACACAAACTTGTATTTTACAGAAGAAATGCACTGAAATGCGATGGCACTGAGAACTGCTCTCTCCTGAAGAGGATGCAACAAGCCCATGATAAATAAATCAACCACTGGGTTGTTACGTCTACACACAAACTACCCAAACCCCCAAAAATAGACCCAAAAACATTTTTTGTGTGTGTACCCTAAATGGTATTACAGTTAAGGTATGTGTTTTATCAGTTTATGCATTCCCTGAGAATTGATCCCATGACCTTTGGGCTGACAGAAATACTGTATTTTATTTCACAAATTTTGTCAGTAGCAGTTGAGAATTTCTCAGGAAAAACTGATGTGAAAATATCAGTGGAAGGAAGAGATAGTGACTTGAGGGATTTTCCACATTCGATCTTACCATTCCAATCTAGACTATAACCTACAAACAGGTCTTTGATAGATAATGTTACGCCAATACATTGTCACGCACACAAACAAATGTGCCGTGCAGAGTTTACACTGGGCGAAACTAAATTCATGCAGTGAGTTTTCCCTGCGGGGCTGTTGGTAGCGTGTGTGCGCTCCAACCACATGCCTCACTCGGCCATCATTCCTTGAATATATCTGACGCACCCGTGATGGGAAGGTTTGACTGAGAGACACAAATTGCTAATGTATGTTTACATTGTCACCACATCAAGTACAATAAAACAACAACAGTATTTACTATAAAAGGTCATATAATGAAGAATAGAGTTTTCTTGATCTCTTGACATTGAGAGTTGGATGGACTTTTGGCACTCAGAACCTCTGAATTATGACTTGAATTATGATATGGCCCCTTTGCCGCCTGCTCGCTGGTAACATTGAGACATCATTCTTGCTAGCCATGCCATTAGTCCATCCTTCATTCGTACAAAGAAAGACATGCTCTTCACCTTCCCTTTAAGATGAGTCAGTGTGAATCAGATCTGATCTGTGTTTAATGATTGTATTTTGAAAGGTGATTGGCAGGCCAAGTGTGTGTCAGTCAGGTCGTTTAGAGTGCACACGTCAATCAAAGATTAGTCACGTCATGACAACATGACCACGAAAGATGAGTTTTCCCACATAGAAAAACCATGCAAGACATGTTTTTTGAAATATTAGACTGAATTATTCCTAACTTGCATGAAACCTTCTTGTATACTGCTAATGAAATGCACGTTATTTTTAGGGATGCACTGATATAGAAATGTGGGGTCATGTGTTATAATTATATTTGTTATGGCCGATAACCGATAAGATGATGGTTTATTTTGATGATTAATCATCATCACTTTGCGATATTTCAAACATTTCGAGTAAATCTTGCTTCCCAACTCTCGAAAGCAAATGCAGCCAAGCGTGATTTGAGAGAGATTGTTGATATTCTGTCTGTCTGTTGAAGTGAGCTGCTGTGCTGTAATGTTATTAATGCAGGCTTGGGTCTACATGCTGTCGCTCAGCTACCCAGAGGAGCATTTTGGCTGCTTGTCTTTGACTGACTGGTAAAGTTCAGTTTGCGGTTGATGAGCAGTCAATTGCCCAGAATGCCCTGCAGCCAGAATTAACCTCTGTCCCTGTTCCGGCAGGTAGAGAGAGAGAGGGGTTATGAGGAAAATCGTGATTAGCAAACGCTCACGCATACACACGCATGCCAGTTGAACGCTCGACAACGAGTGGGGTTGAGGATTCAGACTGGAATGTAGGAGGTATGTGATTAAACTATACTTACCCTAGACTAGAGCGACCCCTGACCCAAACTTGAGCCAAACACACCTTGAGGGTGTTGGGGTTTCTAGAGGTGAGCTCAGATGATCTTCATCCCAAGAATTGGGTAAAATTAGCCGTGGCTCATGGAGGTACAATCTTGAAAGATCAGCAAACATTTTTTTTTTTTTATATATATAGTTGAGAGCATATTTAAGACTTGTGTGGACTTATTTATGGTGATATGTCAGAACATTGGTTTTATAATTTTTCATAACCACACAAGCATTCCTTTAGTAATTGTTTTTTTGTTGTCCCGTCTTAGTTTTGAAGGTTCTGCTCCTGCGGCAAGATCTTGATTGATTGGTTGTGTCTGGGCCAGCCTGTGCTGTATTTGGGTCTGGTTGGTTGGGCCTTGTTGCTGTGATCCAACTAAAGTTTTTGGAGGGTTAGTTTTGGTGGTTAACCAGTATGAGTTTTGCAGTGGCCAATATAATTATTTTTTTTTTAATTTATTAATTAAATCAGGCAAGCTTTTACTCTTTTCTGCAAGTCAGTGAAGTATCTGCTTTTGGATTAGTTTTAAACTAAATTTGAGAAATGATTACTGTAAGTCGTAATTGTTGATGGGTAATTTATGATAGGATATTGAACATGTAAATTAACTTTAATAACTCAATTTTGTATCATTTGAGTGTTGATTTACACTCCCGTTCAAAAGTTTGAGTTCAGTACAAGTTTTCTTTAAGGCAGTGTGCCATTCTGGACAAAATACCCTTTTTTATGAAAATGTAGGTTATGAATATAAAAGCAAGGATGAGACAAGGATTGTGTACTTGGGTGGTAATCAGATCATAATATCTTGATTGAAAAGTTTCTTGCTCAGAAGTGGTAACCGTTAAATCATGTGTAGTTAGACTGATGTTGTTTTTAAAGGAGACATATCATGCTTTTAAATTGTTCCTTTTTACATATAAATCATACATTTGTAGTCTATATAAAGCGGAACTGCAATGCTTGGGTCTGAATTCTTCATTATTATAGCTCCACAGGCCCCTTTTCTACCCCTTTTCTGATGTGCGTCTGAGAGCAACTCGTTTTGGTGCGGTCTCTTTAAATACAATTGAGACACTTCATACCCCGCCCCCTCTCCAGGTTGCAGAGGTTCAACTCCACCCCGTTCGGCCATTTTTGTAGTTTGATAGCAGAGATACGATTATTTAGCGGCACAGAAACTTTTTATTCACACGTTATTAACAAAATGTCAACAACGGAACACTTGTCCAGCCAGCCTTACATGTTCGAGCCAGAGTCGGAGCCGGAGCGAGATGAAAATGAAGATGACGAACCTGTAGAACAACGTCTTCATATGGATGTATCGCACTGGTGTGTACTGTATTTACACATGAAACTTTGGTCTTCCGACCTTTTACCATCGACACGATTTATTTTGATTAATATGTGCGAGGGAGAGAGAGCAAGACAGCGTCTAGTTTGGAGACGGTGTCTTGTTTACACTTTCGCCTGGCTCTGAAGAGAGAGAGTGAGCGCGCGCGCGACCGGGTCTCTCTCTCTGCTCGTTCTTTCAGTTAAACATGCGCCCTTGTCACAAGCGCGGCAGTTTATCTACATTAGACGGTGTAATGAAGCGTGTGGGTTACTACATCCAACAACCGAACATTTTAACTTACCCTCTCGTAACTTCTGCATCCTTTAGCTTAGACTACAAAATTGCAGCGAGAAATAAAAATGGCGGATTGCTCGAAGTGTTGGGCCGGAAGTCAATGTCCTTATTTGGCAGTTCCGCTGCAAATACTGTGACGTGATAGTTCAAAAAACGTCATAGATAACAGAAAAATCGGAACAGGTTGAAAAATATGACCAAAACAGAATATAAAGATATCAACGAAGCACCTGAAGAGAATAATTTCATATTTTCTGTACTTCTAAACACTCCAAATATACAACAAAAGGCATTTAAGGGCTAAAAAAGTGCATTTGGCATGATATGTCCCCTTTAATTGTTAAACAGTTGGTATTTGACTCCGCTTCCCTCTGTTCCTGGAATATTTGAGCAGATATGCTGCAATTATTGTGTAGAAATAAAGTAAAAGTCTTTAGAGCTGCACTGCTTTACTTTAAAAAGCCAGCGCTAAACTTGCCATCATCAGCAAGTCCTCCTCACCCCCACCTGGTCCACTGTCGGCCGGTTCAAAGGTGGAATTTTGATCCGGAGCAGAAGATGACCGAGTAGAAGTCTTTGTCGGTTCTGGCATGGCTGCTAAAAATAACTTTCCCACACTCTTGAAGGGCTTTCACAGTACTTTCTTTCATCTGACAGCTAGTTTCTGAACTCTGTCCACATAGTAAAAATAGCTTTGTGCATCATAAAGGATATTTATTTTGCAGGTGAGGGGTTTTGAGAATTTGGAGTTGGTAATTAATGGTAAACCTCTGGTTATGTACATTTCCAACTCCCTGGTGTGATTATATACTTGATTAACACTTGATGATGAAGGTTTTAAGATTTTAATGTTGAAAGGAGGAATTATTGGGCTGCTTTGTCCTGCCTTTTTTTCTTCTTCTTCTTTGAATATGGATAGGAAGCGTTCTTCTAAAGGTTGCATAAATCAAAACCTTTAAACAGGCAGTCATTGAGTAAGTGGTCATAAAAACTTGATGAATTTTATGACCATCTTTACCCTGACACCTACAGCTGGCTGCTTTTCAATGGAACCCAAACAGATGACCGAGGTCACTGGAAATGCATATTAATGAGTTCTCAATGCAGTTTAATGTAGATTAATAGATTATTCATGAGTCAAAATGGGAGGGTCCTGATCCATATTAAAGAATGTTTCTGAGACCGAATCCCAGTCCTGTGCTGGCAGGGTTTTGTGACCCCAGCTTTGTGAACTGTGAGCCAAGCGGTGCTATTTCTGCTTTAGACAAACTTTCCCATCGTAGCTAATGAGGAGGAGTAATGCTGAGTGACAGTGGTATTGGGACAAGGGCGGAGCTACAGTATGTCAGAGCCAGTCACATTTCAACTGACAAATTACATTCAAGCACAGCTAAAGCCTTCATAAAAATATATATATGTATTTTTTTTGTATGTAAAATGTACATGATTTAATCATACATTGCAATATGGTTGTTTTATCCAAATTAATTTCTTCTTCTTTTTTTTTCTTCTTTTACCATCATAAAAACTATTTTTGGTTTGTGAAAACTTTATACTTAAATATAAATTTAATTTAAATATGTTTTGTTTATATATTTTTTTTTAGTTTAGGAAAACTTTATATATAATCTAAATATTTTAATTAAATATTGGCCTATTAAATGATTGTTATTATATAAACTATTGTCAGTAATTTTTTTAAGAAAGTTTTTAGTTTTAAGAAACTTTTTATATAATCTAAATATTATATTTTGGCACCCTTGGTAAATATGATCAAAGGTGGCTGTGAAAATAAATCTGCATTGTTTATCCTTTTGATCTTTCTTTCAAAAAATTCTCAAAAATCTAACCTTTCATTGAAGTAAAATAATTGAAAGTGGGGGGGAAATCACAGTTTTTCTCCAAAACACGTTGGCCACAATTATTGGCTCCCCTAGAAATTCTTAGTTGTAAAATATTTTTGAATTAGCCTATATTCCCATTCATATTTAACATTTTTGTTTAATATAAATATACTCCTGGATCTTAAATGTTGTGGACCTATTTTTCTGCAGGAGGTCCTGGACATCTTGTTCAAATACATTGTATCATGGATTCTAGCCAATACCAACAGATAAAAAAATCTAAACCTGTCTGCCTCTGCTAGAAATCTTATAATGGACCATGCTTGCATCTTCCATCAGGACAGTGATCCAAGACAAACATTAAAATCAACACATAAATGTGTCACTGAGCACAAAATGAAGCTTCTGCCGTGACCATCCCAGTTCCCAGACCTGAACCCTAGAAAATGAGTACGGTGAACTGAAGAGAAGAACATTTATTTCATAAAGAGATATTCCCCACATTCAATTCTTTTACTTCAATGAAAAGTTAGATTCATATGATTTTTTTTTAATAAAAGTTCAAAAGGATTAACAATGCAGATTTATTTTTTACAGGCTTCTTTGTTCATATTTAACCAAGGAGGGTGACAATAATTCTGACCATGACACACATATTATTGCATCCATGAAATCATATTCTTTAAAATTGTACTTTGTAAAATTACAGCAATCAGTTTATTTTCCGCCCTCAGTCACCGTGAATAACTTGACAGCCATTCATTTGTGCATTATCGTATTGGTGTGCGTTCCCTTTCGACAATAACTATTATGATATAAGTTGTTTGCGTGCCTGTGTTTCCCATGAGGCAACTGCCATGTGGCAGTTCAGAAAGGTAGGAGAACAAGTTTTCCATCACACTTGCATTTTATGGCCAAACAATCTCCGCCCACTTCCCCCAGCCTCCCTGCTTCCTTGTGTCGTGGCAGTGATGATGTTAATGACCAGTGACAGCTCACCTATCCCTGGCGTGCCTCCAGATCGTCCCATCCCCCCATTCACATGCACACTGCTGCAATCACGCACATTTGCTGTGAATTCTGGATTGTTAAACCAAACACACATACATACTGGATACTTGCGTATTGGGATGATTCTACATAACCTCAGTATAATTATTAACTAGTGTTCACGGCATAATTGATTAACATTTTATTAAGAATATGGCCCATCTTTCAGATTACGTTTTTATTATTTTAGGAGTTTTGATTTGACTGTTTTTCTTATTTTCCATGAAGCTCATTATATTTGAAATAGGAGTGTTATAGTTTGGATTTCTTATGGTTTGCATTTGGTTTTGAGGTCGGAAGTTCAATCGGATTGGAAAATTATAAGTGCTATGATTTAAGAATATTTCATCATTTTCATTATTTCATACTAGGGTTTGGGCAGAAATCCTTGTTTTCTTTGTGTGAACAGTTATCTTAAATTGTAATATGTCCCAATATTGTTGTTTTTACTGTATTTTTGATCAAATAAATGCAGCCTTGGTGAGCAGCAGAGACTTCTTTCAAAAACATAAAAATATCTTACCAACCCTAAACTTTTCAATATACCGGTATACCATTGAAAAGTTTAGGGTTGGTAAGATATATTTTTAATACACACACACATTATATACTATTATATTCTTTCTACTCCCCATATTTTCAATAATAGATATTATAATCATAACACAGTAAAATGCAGTTATAATTATTTTTCCAATAAATCAGGGGGAAAAGTAAACCATTAGAACAAATACTACCATGATGTATTGTATAAAAACATTTCAAATTAAAATAATTAAATTTAAGTTAACGTTACTGTAATAAGAATATTAAGAAAAATAACCTTTTAAAAATGCTCATCATAATGCAAAAAAAAAATCCCTCATATTCTTTATGCAAAATGTAATTTCTTGTTTTCTTGTTTGATCTTTACATTTCTTTGTGAAACTCACCCAAGCACAGACAGCTGAAAGACATTTCAATGGAAAACTGATCTTCACATGATCAACTCAACAACAGATCTCACCCTACCAATAAAGAGGCAAAAGCTCGACGGCGATAGCCTAGACAGTCTGACCCTTGCTTACAGAAACATTAGCATGCTAATGTCAGTCGGCATGGTTAATTGATTACCAGTCCACCCGGGCCAAAACCACTTGAAGCAAGGAATAAAGCAGATATCCCTAGGTGGCCATATTGTTTGGGGCAAAAACTATTAATTTGTCCACTGCCAAAAAAAAAACCCTAAATGAACACTAATTTTCTTCCTTGTTCCTGGCAGGGTTTCCCGTTTTCAGCTGGCTTTCAAAGGGAAATTAATTATCTCAGATACATGTAGCTCTTCGGTGGGTCTGGGCTTATTTGCATTGAGGAATATTCAGCAGAAGTAATGGATGCACAATCAAAATACTGGCACCAAACGAAACGCAATTTTCATACGCAAATTTCCCAAATCCCACAGGAGCAAAAGTATCAGACACGGGTGAAATAAAAATACCAAACCAAACAAAAGGTACGGAAAATGAACTGAGAATATAATAAACAGGATAGCTGGGCTGTGCCTTCACTAAAACACACCAAAAAAAACTGATGGGAAACGTCAAGAAATTATGATGAGTATGAAAGGGTGAAAAAGGGATATAATGACATGGCTATTTGACAGTTGATGTCTTCATCCAAATGAAAGAATTTACATTACAATTATGGGTAAATTTGCATCTTAATCAGGTATTTGTGCTCAGTGCTCCGTTAGCATTAGCAGTGGCGCCAAGGCTGTGCCACCTCAGCTGGAAACTGATGCCTTGATCTCATAAAATAATAAAAAGATTTATAATAGTCATTATATTAAAATATTGTGACAATGCTGCTTAAATTTCAATCTGCTCATTACACACAGCTACTATGGCTTCAGAAGACTTACTTTTATGGTGCTATTTTAGTCATTTTGGAGCTTAACAGCTCCTGTCCTCATTCGCTTGGTCAATTAAGAATACTGTCCTGTAATTTTCTGTCCATTATGTTAAAGCTCAAACTATCGTCATTAATTTCTCAATTGAGCACCTTAGATAAGACTCCTCTCTGATTGAGTAAATCAAAGGCAAACACACAGCTATTACAGCTAACCCTACGCTGCACAAAGTAAATGAAGTGTCCATGTGACATCTTTCTATCGGCTTTCTAAGCCTCAGAAAAGCCCACGCTAAAACATAAAGGTCAATGAACGTATTTGAGTTAGTCCTGCTTCACTGATGGCCATTACCAGCACCTTAATCAAAATAATAGTAATAAAAATGCCAGCTGAAAGATGATGTAAAAACGCAGAAGACTCAGATGATTACCAAGAGGAAATCTTCATAATTAAATCGAGTTTAATTTAATAAAATACAATACCAAAAAAAAATGAGTGCAAAGAATTTTACCAGTTTTTATATAAAAAAAAATTTATTTATTTTTTTATATATAAATTTTGTAAACTTTCAACATTATTAAAAATTAGGACAAAATTAAATAAAAGTTTAAAGTTGTTGAACTACTTTTTAAAACTAGAATAAAAAAAATAAAAAAAATCTTACTAGTGGTTCAGAATTAAAGAATCAACCATTTATGAAATGTTATATTTTACTAATAAAAAAAAGTAGATGAGGATTTGCGTCAATCAGAGTAAAAAGTCGATTTAATGAAAAATATTTAAAGAAAAAGTACCACAGAATGGGATTTGAGAAACTCCAGTGGTGATGCATGTGTTTTATGAATGAACAAAATAATTTTTCATCATTTATCTATTATAATAATTTATTTAAATTATACTATTTATAAAAAAAAAGGGAAAAGGCATCTGCGAACACTGCTCATACAAACAGGCCTGTGTTGATGGGCAGAGAAAATAAATGAGTTGGTAGAACAGAAAAAAAGAAAGAGTATACTCATATTCACGCAGACTCATGCATTTGTGCTGCGTTTCACACTGGCCCAGCACGCAACCCTCCGTTTCACAGCTCACAAACTCACACACACACTCGCCCACATCAAACCTTGTGTGCTTTGAGCAGTTAGAACACACACTGCAAATTCTTTGACATCCAAAACATTGTTGCCACTTCATATCTCCATAAACACTGAGGCCTAAATGACTGTCCATGTTTGACAATGTCAGGCAATACATCACACTGAAAATACACAAAATCTAAAATAATTGTTTTCCATTTGAATATATTTTAAAATGTAATTTATCTATCTGTCTGTCTGTCTGTCTGTCTGTGTCTATCTGTTTGACTGTCTGTGTGTGTGTGTATCTATCTGTCTGTCTGTCTGTCTGTCTGTCTGTCTGTCTGTGTCTATCTATTTGACTGTCTGTGTGTGTATCTATCTATCTGTCTATCTACCGGTGTCTATCTGTCTGTCTGTCTGTCTGTCTGTCTGTGTGTGTCTATCTATTTGACTGTCTGTGTGTCTATCTACCGGTATCTTTCTGTCTGTCTGTGTCTATCTATTTGACTGTCTGTGTGTGCATCTATCTATCTGTCTGTCTGTCTGTCTATCTATCTATCTATCTATCTATCTATCTATCTATCTATCTATCTGTCTGTCTGTCTGTGTCTATCTATTTGTCTGTCTGTCTGTCTGTCTGTCTGTCTGTCTGTGTCTCTATTTGGCTGTCTGTGTGTGCATCTATCTGTCTGTCTGTCTGTCTGTCTGTCTGTCTTTATTGGCATGTTTATTATAACATAACTTAAATTTAAATAAACAGTGTAACAAATTAGAATGTTGTGTTTTAACACAGACACACACACACACTGTCTGTCTCTCTATCTGTCTATATTTCTGTCTGTCTCTCTATCTATATAAATCTGTCTGTCTGTCTGTCTGTCTGTCCTGGTGTGCTGCATGCTTACACGCAATGCTGTCCCGAGCAACAGGTTAAGATGCCAGTTCATAGCTGCTATTCTCGACTTAGTTGTCCCACTCTTTTTTTTTTTCTCAGGAACCTAGTTACACTTTGTTCGCTGAGACGAAAGCCTGCCTATAAGCTAGTGAAAATATGTGCCTTCCTCCCTCCTCCGTGGGAACAACTGATCGAATGGCATGACAAGTACTAACTGTATGCCCAGAGCCAAGGTGGTGCAGGTGTGCAGGGATTCTTTAGAAAGGTGTTCTACCATGGCAGAATGCTGACAATGCACTGGATGCACGTTAACCCCCGCCTCTCATTTAATACCTGTGATGGTTTCCAATTAGTTCCCAATCAGACAGGAATTCTGATGAGCCCGTTTCATTTTTGGTGTCAGTTCACATCTGTCAGTGTCACTCAACTGCACAGGATGCGCTTTCAACTGCGTTTCTCGTCAAAATCATTAGCTTGGCCGTGAGCAAACGCTCACCTCATGCTCTGTGAATGGCCGTGTTCATTCATGCACCCGTGAGTGTGATTGGTCTCTTGCTGAGCAGGACTTAAAAACTGGTGATGTGGGAACAGCCTTTTGGCAGGTGCGCTGACTACTCACGTGCTCCAGTCTGATGATGATTATGATTTAGATCACTGCTAGATAAACGCCATTCTGCTCCACATCTGTCTGTCTGTCTGTCTGTCTATCTATCCGTCTGTCTGTCTGTCTATTTGTCTGTCTCTATTTATTTATTTATCTATCTATCTATCTATCTATCTATCTATCTATCTATCTATCTATCTATCTATCTATCTATCTATCTATCTATCTATCTATCTATCTATCTATCTATCTATCTATCTATCTATCTATCTAGCCTATCTATCTATCTAGCCTATCTATCTATGGGTATATCTATCTGTCTGTCCATTTGTCTATTTGTCCATCTATCTATCTATCTATCTATCTATCTATCTATCTATCTATCTATCTATCTATCTATCTATCTATCTATCTA
The DNA here is from genome assembly GCF_951802725.1 of Rutilus rutilus. Classification (NCBI taxonomy): domain Eukaryota; kingdom Metazoa; phylum Chordata; class Actinopteri; order Cypriniformes; family Leuciscidae; genus Rutilus; species Rutilus rutilus. The sequence continues at coordinate 13,242,280 of NC_140211.1, forward strand.
TCTATCTATCTATCTATCTATCTATCTATCTATCTAGCCTGTCTGTCTGTCTGTCTATCTGTCTTTCTATTTCTATCTATCTATCTATTTTCGTATAACTGTATATCTGTCTGTCTGTCTGTCTCTGTCAATCTTTTTCTGTCTGTCTATCTATGCGTCTGTCTGTCTCTATCTATGTCTGTCTCTCTCTATCTTTCTATCTATCTATCTATCTATCTATCTATCTATCTATCTATCTGTATAACTGTATATATGTCTGTCTGTCTATTTGTCTGTCTCTATCTATCTATCTATCTATCTATCTATCTATCTGTCTATCTATCTATCTAGCCTATCTGTCTGTCTGGCTATTTGTCTGTCTCTCTCTATCTATGTCTGTCTCTCTCTATCTTTCTATCTATCTATCTATCTATCTATCTATCTATCTATCTATCTATCTATCTATCTATCTATCTATCTATCTATCTATCTATCTATCTATCTATCTAGCCTATCTGTCTGTCTGGCTATTTGTCTGTCTCTCTCTATCTATGTCTGTCTCTCTCTATCTTTCTATCTATATATCTATCTATCTATCTATCTATCTATCTATCTATCAGTCTGTCTGTCTCTATCTATCTATCTGTATAACTGTATATCTGTCTGTCTCTGTCAATCTTTGTCTGTCTTTCTCTATCTTTCTATCTGTCTGTGTCTATCTGTCTCTGTCTGTCTCTGTCTGTCTGTCTGTCTGTCTGTCTGTCTGACTGTCTATCTGACTGTCTGTCTATCTGTCTACAGATCTGTCTGTCTGCCTGTCTGTTTCTAATATCTGTATGTCTGTGTGTCTATCTATCTATCTATCTATCTATCTATCTATCTATCTATCTATCTATCTATCTATCTATCTATCTATCTATCTATCTATCTATCTATCTATCTATCTATCTATCTATCTATCTATCTATCTATCTATCTATCTATCTATCTAGCAGTCTATCAATAAAACCCATGGTGTCATTCTGAATGATCTCTGCAGACTCTTTGCACTGACCCTCTTTAACTCTTAAATATGTAGATCCTCGCGGTCTGAAATTATTTCAATGTGTGCGTTTCTCTCTTTGTCCACGGTCATTATCCAACAACACTCATATATGCATGTGAATTGCGTTGGATACGGTTCTCCTTTCATTCTCCTTTCGGGGCTATATGTCATTGTTGTTGCCAGTAGGCTGTGTGTATTTATTTAGGGGTAATTGGAGGGAGAATCTAGGGGGTAATGAAGTGTATCCACTCATGGCTGCTCCCCTCCGCGCAGGACTCAGCAGCACAGCAAGCCAGCATCACATCGCCAGAATGCTTATTTTATACCCAGGTGGACAAACACAATTACAGGCCTCGTCCTCATTGTGGTGGCCCAGAGTCTGAAGCAATCGTTTGTGTGTGTGTGCGCCAGATTGGCTGTTCAGTGGAGCTCGAGGAAGACCTTTCAGTGTCTCGGAGCCCTCTGCACCCCTGCGGTTTTCTTGCCTGGCCCTCTGGAGCGGCCGTATGATTTTTCTAACACCTCCGGTATTTAACTCTGTCGTGGAAAAGCAAGCCGGACGCTGTTCATGATTTACATGTCATTTGCTGCCTCATATTGTGTGAAATTCAATTGCACAGCACAAACTGTAGCCAAGCTCCCGCGCCGGCTCTCTCTCTCTCTCTCTCTCTTGTGCTTCTCCTCTTTCTTTCCCTACTATTTTTTTTTTAATTACAGAAAGTTTTCTGTCTGAAAAAGTGGCCAGTTGGTTACCCATCCTCTTAAGGTGTTGTAATCTTGATGCGTTTATTGTAACAGAACTGCACACTGTGAGTTTAAATGTTTTTTTTTCTGCAATATCCAAACAGAATTTCAACTATTTACATTAAATGAATGGACAGTCTCCCTCTTCCCTTCTAAAAACATTGCTAGTTTACATAATAATAAATTCACACATATGATATTTTTGTCAGATGTGCACAATAATGTGCCCATACAAGTAAAACATTTTACTGGGGAAAACACCTATCATGAAGCACCAGAAGTACTTTTTCACTTTCTGTCCTGTGCAAAGTTTTCCAGCATACTTGACGTTTTCTGAGTTTGTCATTTTCTTCATTCTTTTAGAGTAGACTTTTTCTTTCAGCAGATGTGAATGGTGTGTATGTAGCGTAACAGAGCTGTTGTTTCTCTGATATAATGTGTGCTGGGCTAAACCTGTTGTGACAGGAAAGAAGTCGCTGGAGTGTTGTTGTCTCTCCCCTCTACAGTATGTCCTTCAGTGACCTTCAAATCACTCGCAGCACACAATTACATATCTGTGTACCTCACATGAGCCACACACACACATAAAAACTAGAACGACAACTTTATGCCTAAATAGATTGATTGATGGATACAGACGTGTGTGTGTGTGTGTGTTTGTGTACACCACTGTTCAAAAGTTTGGGATCAGCAAGATTTTTATTTATTTTTAAAAGTAGTCTCTTATGCTCACCAAGGCTGCATTTATTTGATCAAAAATACAGTAAAAACTGTAATATTGTGAAATATTATTACAATTTAAAAGAACCGTTTTCTATTTGAATCTATTTTAAAATGTAAATCAATACTTTTATTCAGCAAGGATGCATTAAAAAGTGACGGTAAAAACATTTATGACGGTACAAAATGTATTCAAAAAATCGTACCGATCCCAAACTTTTGAGCTGTGGTGTATACTGGATATATAAAGGCCTAAAGTTGTCATTCTAGTCAGCTTGGTGTTGTTGGTTAAGGTCAGACTTGTGACTGTTAAAGAGTAGATTGTGGTTCAATGGGATGGGGTTACTAACGGCAACACCTTTTCAGCACTGCAGTATGAAGTCCACACTATGCCTGTCTTTGTCCCCACAAGTGCTGTCCTTTGGTTAAAGGGACTCTTTCTTGTGAAGAGTTACAACCTGTGATGGATTACACCCCCAATTCATTAACACTCTGTGAAGCACTTAAACACACACTTAGACTCTCTTTCGCCCGCTTTCTCTTTCTCTCTCTCTCTCTCTCTCTCTCTCTCTCTCTCTCTCTGTCTCCAAGTTCCTCTCTCGTCCTCTCACACACCCAGTTCTCCTTTTGTCTCGGTTTGATCTTCAGCCTTTCCAGTCTTGCGAAAGCCAAGTCGTCCATACAAAACCCCATCTTTATCTGCCATTATCCTAAAAGAATCCTTTTCCTCTCTCACCCCACCTTCTCTTTTTCCTTCTCTCACTAGCGTTTCTCCTCCCATGTCTTCTTGATAGCTGAAAATACCTGCTGGCTCATTAGCTCCTTCCTCACGGTGTTGCACACGCATAAAGAGCAGCGATGGCTAACAGCAGAAGCCTTTAGCTCGCTGTCACACACACAAATGCACACACTCTCACGCACACTTCCCTTAAGCTTGTGGGCTGCTCTTATTGGGCTGAAGGATTGAGTCCCACACCTCCATTTTTAGGCGCATCAGACAGGAGTTTCTTTTTTTGTGTTCTGCTAGACATTGGCGGTGGGGGGGGTGACGCTAGCACGCAACACACACGTACTCTGGAGTGTGATCCAGAGGACTCCACTCAAGCGACTGGTCAGGCCCGTTGAGGGAACGGCACAGTAACCCGTGGCCGACCTCGCCACTCCTGCACGTAATGTGTTTAAACTGTGTTTGAACCCCACTCATGGTTTGGGGGGAGGTGGGAAGGAGGGGAACGGGGACTGTGTTTTGTTGGGCATGTGGAGAACGGACTGGAAGGGCTTCACATTGTATATTTGTTTGTGGTTCCTTTTGGGGAGTTTATCACTGGCAGTTCCAAGCGCCCTCCAGTCTTTAATGAGCATGAAAGGTCAAAATGGTCAACAGGTCCTTTCAGAAATGTCGCTCTTTTCAATGTAAAATTGCAGAGGAAACAACAATAAGGTGATGGGATGAACAATTAATGGCTGGATTATAGTACCTGACTTGAACAAAGATTTTAGCCCCTTTTCTAGCATGATTTGAGCTTTTTCCTGTGGCTGTCGGCTCCAATCTGCATATTTTGCGTAGTCAGAGTTGTCAAATTTGATGTATCATGTAGTATATAGTATGATGGGGACAATTTCTTACCATCAGATTCCATCTATTTGTTCTCCATTACAACTATTTTTAGAGTAGACTATAGAGATAATATAGTGTGTGCTATATTATGACTCAAATCTGAATCTCAACATTGCAATCAATGCCATTGAATAAGCTTGACCCATTTCTGCTTTCTTCTCATTTGTTAAAAGATGAGTAATGCATTCCATCTTTAAGGTGACGTCCCACTTCAATAATCCAAAAATTAACAATTGTTATATGCTGTATTAAAATTCATTTAGTTACTTTAACCTGTGGTTGTTTGAATTTAGTTTTCAAACCGTGCTTTGCTGTAAAAGTACGCTGCTGTTCAAAAGTTTGAGATTTCTTTCAAAGAAATGAATACTTTTATTCACTTTTATTGAAGCATTTATAATGTTTCAATATATCACAATATTGCTGTTTTACTGTTGTTGTTTTTATTTTTTTTTATTTTTTTTATCAAATAAATGCCACTTTTGAGAGCAAAAGAGACTTTAAATTTATTTATTTTTTAAACATACTGATCCCAAACTTATAAACGGTAGTGTATGTTTAGTTTCAGTGAGATATTTATATTCAATAACTGCAAACTGTCCGGTCACTGTTTTCCTATTTTATTAGTCATTAACATTTAAATGAACCCTGAAAAATGCTCGGTTACACAATCATCCTGTATAATAGTCACTTTTATTTTACAGTGTCCTTGTATCACGTTACATGTAGTTTCTATATTAATTACTATAAATTATGCATAACTACATGCAACTAAACTTAAACCAATCCTAACTCTAACCCTATAGTAAGTACATGTAGGTAATTAATATTACTCAGTACTTAAATGTATAACAAGGACACCTTAAAATATGCTATATTTTTGCTATATGATCTGTAGAATGATACACACAGATTCATGTAGGACAGTTGGCAGTTACAACACGCAGATAACATCCACTTATATTTCAAATGTTTGTGTAACGCTCCACAAAAGGGTTAACAAGCATTTTGAGAAGCTAGCAGAAGCGGAGGTGGTGTTCCTCGTGATACTCTGTCATATCATATACTGCCTTCATTTCTCAGCTCAGCCAATCGGATATGAAAGCAGCACTTACACGTGTTTGTC